>NC_079190.1:48920928-49232928 GCF_029499605.1 Hyla sarda
CGACATGGGGGGGATGGATAGCCCTATGGGGATGTTGACATTGGTTGATGGGGCCCTAGGGAACCTATCCTTACCCTATTATACCCTATAGAGTCGACCCTAGGCCTAGGCGGGGGGGCCGCCCTAAAAAGGGCGGTCCCGCACAGGAACCTCCTACTCTGTATCTATAATACCCTCTCTAGGGGGAGGAGGTGAGTAATTACTCCTGTCCGACCTACTAAGGTCGTCCCTAACTGCCTAGTGGTCACCTCAACAGGAACACCCATGTCGCACTATAAGAAACAAGCAAATTGTAATTGTTCATTTAACCCCCATGGTGAGATGGAATTCAAATTGTAGATCCATCTACACTCTTTTTGTAAGAGCAACCTATCAAGGTTGCCCTTTCTTTCTGAAGGGATTATTCTCTCAATGCCCACAAATTTGATATCACCGACTGCTCCTCCGTGTACTGTATTAACGTGGATTGCTACTGGTGTATCACGTGAGTGCCGTATGTCACCTATATGCTCCAATATTCGTTTTTTGAAAGGGCGGATGGTTTTACCAACATAAAGCATAGGGCATGTGCATACAGCTACATAGATCACAGACACGGTGGAGCAGTTGATGAACTGTTTGATCCCATAGGTAGAGGTAGGGACCATCGCTGTCTTGCAGACATGTTGACAAGCGCGACAATGGCCACACTGAAAACAGCCTTGTGGTGGTTTCTGTTTGTTTAGCCACGTCTGACCCTGTAAATTCAGATTATCTAGATGGCTGTGTACCAGTAAATCACCCAGGCTTTTTCCTCTTCTGTAGGTGATCTCTGGCTTTGTTCCCACTATTTCTTGCAAATCAGGGTCCATTCTCAGAATTTCCCAATGATAATTGATGATATCCCGTATTGGTGTTGCTAATTTATCATATGTGGCAATAATTCTGGCAGGTTGCATTGTAGCTTCTGTAGGTGGTTTGGGGCTAAGGAGCTCGGTGCGTGATCTGGCAGATGCCTCTCTGTATGCCTGAGTGAGGATGTGTTGGGGATAACCCCTCTCCCGAAATCGTGCCGTCATGTCTCGGGCCTCTCTCTTATAGTCTTTTGTCCTTGAACAATTCCTCCTGAGGCGTAAGAACTGCCCCTTCGGGATCCCCCTTTTTTGAGGGGGCCCGGGTGGCAGCTCTCCCACCTCAGGAGGCTGTTCGTAGATGTTAGTTTCCGATGTATAGTACTTTGTAATGTGTGGTCAGAATCAATGAAAATTTTTATATCCAAAAAGGCTAATTCTTTAGTCTGAATTTCATACGTGAAGAAAAGCCCTATATCATTGTTGTTTATAGATTGTACCAATTGGCCGAATTCTTCAGAGGTCCCATTCCACAGTACGAACACATCATCGATAAATCTAAGCCAAATCATGGCTGATTCACTGAAGTGTTCCTGTTCGTCGTGGAACAGGGTGGTCGCTTCCCACCAGCCCAGGGTGAGGTTTGCATAGCTGGGGGCACAAGGGCTCCCCATGGCAGTCCCCCTGAGCTGGTGATGGAAGCGACCTTGGAACAGAAAGTAGTTTCTGGTTAGTGTAAACTGTAATAATTGTAATACCAATTGGTTGTGTTCCTGGAATTGCGATCCTCGTGCACTCAAAAAGTACTCCACGGCTCGCAAACCCACTGTATGGTGTATGGACGAGTACAACGCCTCGACGTCAATGCTTGCCAGGATAGTAGAGTTATTTACTGTTATTCCCTCAATCCTTTTTAGGAGGTCCATCGTATCCCTAAGGTATGAGGGAAGACTGAAGACAAATTGTCTTAAGATTCTGTCTATATAGATCCCCACGTTCTGCGTTATACTCCCCACTCCAGAAACAATCGGGCGGCCTTTTAATGGAATAAGGCCTTTATGGATTTTGGGGAGTGCGTAGAACGTGGGGATCGTTGGTGAGATGGGAGACAGAAAGTCAAATTCTTTTTTGTCAATCAGTTTTTTCTGAAGTGCTGTATTAAGAATCACCATTAATTCCCTACAGTATTGTGAGGTGGGATCAGAGGGGAGAATCTCGTAAGTGTCCTTGTCGTCTAGTAATCTCTTTACCATTCTTACATATTTGGGTTTGTCCATAAGGACAACATTTCCACCCTTATCAGACGCTTTAATGACCACTTGGTCATTTCTTTGTAGTTCAGTCAGAGCGCATCTTTCAGGGTACGAAAGGTTATCCCTATGTCCCGTTTTGACAGAGATTCCCTTTAAATCCCTTAACACCAGTTCAAGGAATACCTGGGCTGGTGGGAAGCGACCACCCTGTTCCACGACGAACAGGAACACTTCAGTGAATCAGCCATGATTTGGCTTAGATTTATCGATGATGTGTTCGTACTGTGGAATGGGACCTCTGAAGAATTCGGCCAATTGGTACAATCTATAAACAACAATGATATAGGGCTTTTCTTCACGTATGAAATTCAGACTAAAGAATTAGCCTTTTTGGATATAAAAATTTTCATTGATTCTGACCACACATTACAAAGTACTATACATCGGAAACTAACATCTACGAACAGCCTCCTGAGGTGGGAGAGCTGCCACCCGGGCCCCCTCAAAAAAGGGGGATCCCGAAGGGGCAGTTCTTACGCCTCAGGAGGAATTGTTCAAGGACAAAAGACTATAAGAGAGAGGCCCGAGACATGACGGCACGATTTCGGGAGAGGGGTTATCCCCAACACATCCTCACTCAGGCATACAGAGAGGCATCTGCCAGATCACGCACCGAGCTCCTTAGCCCCAAACCACCTACAGAAGCTACAATGCAACCTGCCAGAATTATTGCCACATATGATAAATTAGCAACACCAATACGGGATATCATCAATTATCATTGGGAAATTCTGAGAATGGACCCTGATTTGCAAGAAATAGTGGGAACAAAGCCAGAGATCACCTACAGAAGAGGAAAAAGCCTGGGTGATTTACTGGTACACAGCCATCTAGATAATCTGAATTTACAGGGTCAGACGTGGCTAAACAAACAGAAACCACCACAAGGCTGTTTTCAGTGTGGCCATTGTCGCGCTTGTCAACATGTCTGCAAGACAGCGATGGTCCCTACCTCTACCTATGGGATCAAACAGTTCATCAACTGCTCCACCGTGTCTGTGATCTATGTAGCTGTATGCACATGCCCTATGCTTTATGTTGGTAAAACCATCCGCCCTTTCAAAAAACGAATATTGGAGCATATAGGTGACATACGGCACTCACGTGATACACCAGTAGCAATCCACGTTAATACAGTACACGGAGGAGCAGTCGGTGATATCAAATTTGTGGGCATTGAGAGAATAATCCCTTCAGAAAGAAAGGGCAACCTTGATAGGTTGCTCTTACAAAAAGAGTGTAGATGGATCTACAATTTGAATTCCATCTCACCATGGGGGTTAAATGAACAATTACAATTTGCTTGTTTCTTATAGTGCGACATGGGTGTTCCTGTTGAGGTGACCACTAGGCAGTTAGGGACGACCTTAGTAGGTCGGACAGGAGTAATTACTCACCTCCTCCCCCTAGAGAGGGTATTATAGATACAGAGTAGGAGGTTCCTGTGCGGGACCGCCCTTTTTAGGGCGGCCCCCCCGCCTAGGCCTAGGGTCGACTCTATAGGGTATAATAGGGTAAGGATAGGTTCCCTAGGGCCCCATCAACCAATGTCAACATCCCCATAGGGCTATCCATCCCCCCCATGTCGCCTACATAATTACACCCTGAACAAAATATATACAAAAATAGCTTTGGTGCGTGATCTGGCTGATCCCTAATACCTTATCTAATAACCTAATCAAACATTACTTTTTATGATACACCTTATTGGAATATAATGAGCTCTCTAGCACATACAGGTACAAATAGTGAGCCATTATTCATCAAACTTGCCCCTAAATCTAATGATTCAAGTCCCTACTATGCAGCATACCTGATCTAATATAGTGATATACCAATGTTGGGATCCGCCGTTGGGAACTTACTAACTTCACTTGTTAATTTAACTGTCACTCCCGGCATCTGCTTTCATTGGTGTCAGCGCGGCGTGTGTTTGTTTACAATAGTTACGCACGCCCATCTGGTTGCGTCACAGAGGGCGGTGCGTGTTGCGCTGAATAAAGCAGCCCTGCCGGTGGAAGTGACGACAGACGCCACATCTCACCGCATCAGGTGAGAGTGTCCGGACACCTTCGGCACCCAGCGGAGAGCGGGGACGCGTCTAAGCACTCTGCTTACAACTAACCGTGAGTTGCATACAGTCTGTTACAATACAGTACTGGTCTATCTCTCCACAGGGAATATGTTCAACATCGATACCCTCATTTTTTTTGCAGGTGGAGATCACGGAGGCAGATTGCCCCAGACTGCAACTATATACCACGTGTGACTACTAGGGAAAGCCTATATTATTTCTCCCCACAGGTTCCTAAGCTGTATAGGCTCCGAATGAGCAAATACTGTAGGGATAGAAGAAATATTCTTTTTTACAGGCACCCATGTCAACTTATGTGATATTATTATCTATCATGATAGCGGTCTGATCATTGAGCTGGAATTTTCTTTTAGCTGTAATTGTGGAGCTAGTAGGGATATAACAATCCTCTAGCAAATTATTTATATGATCACTGTCTATACCTCCTGAGGACACCTGCTCAGTACCAGCAGGTAGAAACGCGTTGTGGTTTAAACTATTATCACCCTGTGGTGTGCATGTGCCGCCTAGGGTGATTGGTTGCACTGGACTGGCTGGGCCCTGCAGTGGCCAGTGTAGACCAATGATACTAGTGATCTAACAAATATCATTTACACATCACTAAACACTAAAAATAACTTTTTTAGCATTTTTGATAAATTAAAAGCTAAGTTTTATATAAGCACATCCCTGGCACATGGTATTTGCCCTATATATTTGTGATTATGCTGGATGAATAAGTTATATATTGGGGAAGACGTGGACCCCGCAGACCAACAACTACGTCTCTTTATACAATTTTGATTTGAAGCTCTCTGCTTGTAAGGAAAATGGATATTCCAAATAATTTTTTTATTTTATTCACATATACAATATGTCTAATTTATATTTGCATCATAAAATTGACGTGTTTTTACTTTTGGAAGACACCAGAGGGCTTCAAAGTTCAGCAGCAATTTTCCAATTTTTCACAAAATTTCCAAACTCACAATTTTTCATGGACCAGTTCAGGTTTGAAGTGGATTTGAAGGGTCTTCATTTTAGAAATACCCCACAAATGACCCCATTATAAAAACTGCACCCCCCAAAGTATTCAAAATGACATTCAGTCCGCGTTTTTAACCCTTTAGGTGTTTCACAGGAATAATAGCAAAGTGAAGGAGAAAATTCACAATCTCCATTTTTTACACTCGCATGTTCTTGTAGACCCAATTTTTGAATTTTTACAAGGGGAAAAAGGAGAAAATGTATACTTATATTTGTAGCCCAATTTCTCTCGAGTAAGGAAATACCTCATATGTCTATGTAAAGTGTTCGGTGGGCGCAGTAGAGGGCTCAGAAGCGAAGGAGCGACAAGGGGATTTTGGAGAGTACATTTTTTTGAAATGGTTTTTGGGGGGCATGTTGCATTTAGGAAGCCCCTATGGTGCCAGAACAGCAAAAATCCCCCACATGGCATACCATTTTGGAAACTAGACCCCTTGAGGTACGTAACAAGGAATAAAGTGAGCCTTAATACCCCACAGGTGTTTCACGACTTTTGCATATGTAAAAAAATTAAAATAAAATTTCACTAAAATGTGTGTTTCCCCCCAAATTTCACATTTTTGCAAGGGTTAATAGCAGAAAATACCCCCAAAACATTGTAACCCCATCTCTTCTGAGTATGAAGGTACCCCATAAGTTGACCTGAGGTGTACTATGGGTGAACTACAATGCTCAGAAGAGAAGGAGTCATATTTGGCTTTTTGAGAGCAAATTTTGCTCGTGGGCATGTCGCATTTAGGAAGCCCCTATGGTGCCAGGACAGCAAAAAAAAAAACACATGGCATACCATTTTGGAAACTAGACCCCTCGGGGAACGTAACAAGAAATAAAGTGAGCCTTAATACCCCACAGGGGTTTCACGACTTTTGCATACGTAAAAAAATAAAAATAAAAATCACTAAAAGGTGTGTTTCCCCCCCCCAAATTTCACATTTTTGCAAGGGTTAATAGCAGAAAATACCCCCCAAAATTTGTAACCACATCTCTTCTGAGTATGGAGGTACCCCAAAAGTTGACCTGAAGTGCACTACGGGCGAACTACAATGCTCAGAAGAGAAGGAGTCATATTTGGCTTTTTGAGAGCAAATTTTGCTCGGGGGGCATGTCGCATTTAGGAAGCCCATATGGTGCCAGGACAGCAAAATAACCCCAACATGGCATACCATTTTGGAAACTAGACCCCTTGAGGAATGTAACAAGGGGTACAGTGAGCATTTACCCCCCACTAGTGTCTGTCAGATCTTTGGAACAGTGGGCTGTACAACATTTTTAATTTGCACAGCCCACTCTTCCAAAGATCTGTCAGACACCAGTGGGGTGTAAATTCTCACTGCACCCCTCATTACATTCCGTGAGGGGTGTAGTTTCCGAAATGGGGTCACATGTGGTTTTTTTTTTTTTTTTGCGTTTGTCAAAACCGCTGTAACAATCAGCCACCCCTGTGCAAATCACCTCAAATGTACATGGCACACTCTCCCTTCTGAGCCTTGTTGTGCGCCCCCAGAGCACTTTGCGCCCACATATGGGGTATCTCCGTACTCGGGAGAAATTGCGTTACAAATTTTTTTCTTTTTTTCCCCTTTACCTCTTGTCAAAATGAAAAGTATAGGGCAACACCAGCATGTTAGTGTAAAAAGTTAATTTTTTTTACACTAACATGCTGGTGTAGACCCCAACTTCACCTTTTCATAAGGGGTGAAAGGAGAAAAAGACCCCCAAGATTTATTAGTCAATTTCTCCCGAGTAGGGCGATACCCCATATGTGGCCCTAAACTGTTGCCTTGAAATACGACAGGGCTCCAAAGTGAGAGCGCCATGCGCATTTGAGGCCTGAATTAGGGATTTGCATAGGGGTGGACATAGGGGTATTCTACGCCAGTGATTCCCAAACAGGGTGCCTCCAGCTGTTGCAAAACTCTCAGCATGCCTGGACAGTCAACGGCTGTTCGGCAATACTGGGAGTTGTTGTTTTGCAACAGCTGGAGGCTCCATTTTGGAAAGAGTGGCGTACCAGACGTTTTTCATTTTTATTGGGGAGGGGAGGGGGGATGTGTAGGGGGGGTGTATATGTAGTGTTTTTTACTTTTTATTTTATTTTGTGTTAGTGTAGTGTAGTGTTTTTAGGGTACAGTCACATGGGCGGGGGGTTACAGCGAGTTTGAGCTGCCGCGCAAAATTTGCTGCATTGCAAACTTGCAGCCCGATACTCACTGTAAGCCCCCTGCCCATGTGAATGTACCCTGTACATTCACAGGGGGGGGACCTCCAGCTGTTGCAAAACTACAACTCCCAGCATGCCTGAGAATGTTTGGGAGTTGTGGTTTTGCAACAGCTGGAGGCACACGGGTTGGGAAACACTGAGTTAGGAAACAATGTTTCCCAACCAGTGTGCCTCCAGCTGTTGCAAAACCACAACTCCCAAACATTCTCAGGCATGCTGGAAGTAGTAGTTCGGCAACATCTTTAGAGCCAGATGTTGCCGAACTACAACTCCCAGCATGCTTGGAGTTGTAGTTTTGCAACATCTGGAGGACTAGTTTGCAGACCACGAATACAGTGGTTCCCAATCTGTGCCCTTCCAGATGTTGCAAAACTACAACCCCCAGTATGCCAAAACTGTCCAGGCATGCTGGGAGTTGTAGTTCTGCAACATCTGAAGGGCCAGATGTTACAGCACTACAACTCCCAGCATGCCTGGACAGTAAGGGCATGCTGAGGATGTGTAGTTTTGCAACATCTGGAAGGGCACAGTGGTCCAAAAACTGTGGACCTCCAGATGTTGCAAAACTGCAACTCCCAGCATGCCCAGACGCCAAGGGCTGTCTGGGCATGCTGGGAGTTGTAGTTTACAGGGTCCTATTACAGCAATGCATGTCGCTTTACGGCGACGTGCATTGCTGTAAAGGGCCCGACCGCGGCTGAAGATCTACTCACCTGTCGCCGCCGCCGTCTTCATCGTCTGGATCCGGGTCTTCAGGGACGAGGTAAGTACCGGGGCCGGTCCCCAGCACTCCCCCGTCCCCCGCCGCGTCCTCCGGTCTTCCTCCCGTCCTGTCCCGACTTTCAGGGGCCGGGCAGGACGGGAGGAAGTAACCGCCCCCCCTCCTGCGATTGGTCGGTTAACTAACCGACAGATCGCAGGGGGATAGGAGGAGGTGGCAGGCTTGCCACCTCGCTCCTATACGTTAGCATGGTCCTGGCTGTCTGTGACAGCCGGGATCATGCGAAATTACCGGGCGGTCGGGTCCCAGAGACCCGATCAGCCCGGTATCGCCGCAGATCGCAAGGGCGATTTCCCTTGCGATTTGCGGCGATCGCCGACATGGGGGGCCTACATGGCCCCCCTCGGCGTTTGCCCTGGATGCCTGCTGAAGGATTTCAGCAGGCATCCAGTTCCGATCTCTGCCCGGCGAGCGGCAGAGACCGGAAAACGCCAGGACGTACGGGGACGTCCTGGGTCCTTAAGGCCCAGGGTGCGGGGACGTCCCCGTACGTCCTGGGTCCTTAAGAGGTTAATCCCTGGATTTTTTGTGGTGCTGCACTGTTGGGTCCTGCTGCTGTTCAGAAATATGTGATTGTTCAGTGGACTGTAGTGCATTTGCACCATTTTGTACCTGTTAATCTGTCAAGGGGCTACATACTGTGCAAGTCCAAACAATACTATTCACTGGCTGTTTTTTTTTATAGTTTTTTCTGCATACAGTTAGGCATATATAACTGCCCTCATCAGTGCATACCGCATAGGTACATCCAAGTATTGTACTATTTAGTACCTGTTAAGCTGTCAAGGTGCTCCATATCGTCAAAGTCCAAACCACAGTATCCACCGGCTGGTGTTTTTCAAAAATACAGAGTTTTTTCTTCTAATATTTAGGCATATTACTGCCCTCATCAGTGCATACCGCATAGGTACATGCAAGTATTGTACCATCTAGTACCTGTTAAGCTGTCAAGGTGTTCCAAACAGTCAAAGTCTATACCATAGTATCCACCGGCTGGTGTTTTTCAAAAATACAGAGTTTTTTCTGCTAATAGTTAGGCATATTACTGCCCTCATCAGTGCATACCGCATAGGTACATCCAAGTATTGTACCATTTAGTACCTGTTAAGCTGTGAAGGTGCTCCAATCCATCAAAGTCCAAACAATAGTATTCACCGGCTGGTGCTTTTCAAAAATACTGAGTTTTTTCTGCTAATAGTTAGGCATATTACTGCCCTCATCAGTGCATAGTGCATAGGTACATCCAAGTATTGTACCATTTCGTACCTGTTAATCTGTCAAGGGGCTACATACTGTGCAAGTCCAAACAATACTATTCACTGTTTTTTTTTTTTTTTAAATAGTTTTTTCTGCGTATAGTTAGGCATATATAACTGCCCTCATCAGTGCATATCGCATAGGTACATCCAAGTATTGTACTATTTAGTACCTGTTAAGCTGTCAAGGTGCTCCATATCGTCAAAGTCCAAACCACAGTATCCACCGGCTGGTGTTTTTCAAAAATACAGAGTTTTTTCTTCTAATATTTAGGCATATTACTGCCCTCATCAGTGCATACCGCATAGGTACATGCAAGTATTGTACCATCTAGTACCTGTTAAGCTGTCAAGGTGCTCCAAACCATCAAAGTCTATACCATAGTATCCACCGGCTGGTGTTTTTCAAAAATGCTGAGTTTTTTCTGCTAATAGTTAGGCATATTACTGCCCTCATCAGTGCATACCGCATAGGTACATCCAAGTATTGTACCATTTCGTACCTGTTAATCTGTCAAGGGGCTACATACTGTGCAAGTCCAAACAATACTATTCACTGTTTTTTTATTTTTAAATAGTTTTTTCTGCGTATAGTTAGGCATATATAACTGCCCTCATCAGTGCATATCGCATAGGTACATCCAAGTATTGTACTATTTAGTACCTGTTAAGCTGTCAAGGTGCTCCATAACGTCAAAGTCCAAACCACAGTATCCACCGGCTGGTGTTTTTCAAAAATACAGAGTTTTTTCTTCTAATATTTAGGCATATTACTGCCCTCATCAGTGCATACCGCATAGGTACATGCAAGTATTGTACCATCTAGTACCTGTTAAGCTGTCAAGGTGCTCCAAACCATCAAAGTCTATACCATAGTATCCACCGGCTGGTGTTTTTCAAAAATACTGAGTTTTTTCTGCTAATAGTTAGGCATATTACTGCCCTCATTAGTGCATAGTGCATAGGTACATCCAAGTATTGTACCATTTAGTACCTGTTAAGCTGTCAAGGGCCTACATACTGTTCAAGGACAGCCGTAAGTAATCACCTGCTGCTGTTCTAGACAAATACTGTTTAAAGAGTAGTGTAGCGTATTGTAATACCCTCATAAACGCACTAAGTATGTCAGGCAGAGAAGTGCCAGGACGTGCACAGAGGAGTGGCAGAGGCCTAAATACTTCAGGCAGAGTTGGCAGCAGACTTGGGGCGAGTGGTAGCAGGAGTCGCAGCGAGAGGCCTGAGCTCCCTTTATCAGCCAGCGGTTGTGTCTCCACCAGCAATCTGTCTGCTGTCGTGGATTGGTTAACATGCTTATCCACATCATCATCACAAGTGACATCTGACACCCCCAGTCAACAGTCGGTGGGTTCCTCAGATACAACCCTCAGTTGGCATGGCCCGGGAGCAGTCCCTGTCCTCCCATTGCCTTTGTCCTATGCTGTTCCCTCTCCTAAAGAAGTATCTTATGCTGTGGGTTCAGCTCCACTATTTACTGAGGACGATCTAATAGAGCACAGTCAGCAGCTACTGGACAGCCAAGAAGGGGAGGAGACATGCGTCCCTTGCTCTGCTAGGCAGCCAAGTAGTGATGCGGAGAGTGACGTGGGAGGCGGTGTTGCAAGTCTTCAGGGTCCTGAAGCAGACACTGTTGGGGAACCTGAGGAGGACATCAGTGACGTGCACACAACTGTTGATGATGAAGCCGATCGCAATTGGGAGCCGGGTGCAGAAGGGGCTTCATCATCATCAGGAGAAGAGAGTTGCAGGTTGCCCTTGAGGCAGCAAGGCGGTAGCACGGTTGACAGTCAGCGTGGTGGCAGTAGTGGAAATTCAGGAGCCAAACGTGCCCGGGGGAGACCACCTGATTCGTGGCAGCCTACCTTTCCGGGAGGTAGTGGAACAGGGGTTCCTGGAGACTGCGCCAGTAGCAGTCCATTAGTGCGGACTGCGGGTGGGAAAATCCGCTACTCGGCGGTGTGGAAGTTTTTCATAAGGCATCCGGAGGAGGTTCACGTAGCCACATGCAAGATCTGTCGGCAGAAGGTGAAGCATGGCCAGGGTCCCAATGTCGGCACCACGGCCCTGTATCAACACATGCTTCGCCACCATAAAGTGGCCTGGGAGAACCATGGCTCCGATGTAGTGGTCCAGCCTGCTGCATCACCCAGTGGCCATCCGCTCCCTCCTTCATCCAGCCAAGGCTCCACCACCTCAACCGAAGGGAGCTGTGTGTCAAACCCTCCTTCTGTCGCTCCTGATTCTCCCTCTTCTAGTCAGCCATTCCGCCAACAATCCATCGACGAAGCCATGTCCAAGAGACAACAGTATGCGCCCACTCATCCAACGGCGCAGAAGTTGAATGTGCTCCTGTCCAAGTTGCTGGTGTTGCAGTCCCTCCCTTTTCAAGTGGTGGACTCTGCACCTTTCAGAGAATTGATGGCTTGTGCAGAGCCGAGGTGGAGAGTCCCAAGCCGTCATTTCTTTGCAAAGAAGGCAGTACCAGCCCTGCATAAGTTTGTACAAGAGAAGGTGGGCCAGTCCTTGAGCCTGTCGTTGTGTTCAAAATTGCACGGCAGCGCCGACGTGTGGAGCTGTAACTACGGGCAGGGACAATACTTATCTTTTACGGCTAAGTGGGTAAATGTGGTTCCTGCACAGCCACAACAGCAACTTGGACAGGTCACACCGCTTCCTCCTCCACGCTCTCGCTCACAGGTAGTTGGTCCTGTTACAGTGTGCGACGCCGCCTCCTCATCCTCCACCGTGTCCTCGGCCTCCACTGCACGGCCAAATCTCGGTGGCCCTTCATCGTACCATGTGTGTAGGGCACGGCGGTGTCAAGCTGTTCTTCACATGGTTTGCCTTGGCAAACGGAGTCATACAGAGGAGGAACTGCTAAAGTTCATTTGTAAAGAAATCCGAGTATGGCTTACTCCACGAAATCTGGAAATGGGAACCATGGTGTCCGACAACGGGAAGAACATCGTATCCGCGCTGCGTACTGCGAATGACTGCTCCAGAATCATTCTGTGTCTTTCAGGAACTACTTGCCTCCCTGGCGCCTCAGGCCTTGGGCCTATAATTTTTTGAACTTTAGCAGTAGCTAAAACTCCTTTGGTTATCTGATCTTTTGGAGACAGATGCGCTTACACACATATGTCATAATTTTTATTTTTTTTATTTCAAACATTGTGTGGTTTATTATTTTTGAGAAGAAAGTCTTTGGGTGGTCCACCGTCCTGCATTATAAAGACTTCTGAACTGTTGGATATGCGCTTGTTTTTACACAAAGATATACATTTTTTTTTTAAATTACACAATTTTGTTGATTTTGGGGGGGGATTGTGAAGCCCTGTGTGTACTGGTGCATCAGCCAACTCCAGGCTGTGTCCTTGAGCCAATATATGGGTTACTGTTGCCTTTGTGGTGGGGCCTGGGTCTGGTAATTTCACATTTTCTCATAGGTAGCACCCACTATCCAAAATCTTTTTCTAAAATTTCTAAAATTGTGGTGTTTTTTGGGGGGGGATTGTGAAGCCCTGGTGTGTACTCGTGCATCAAGCAACTCCAGGCTGTGTCATTCAGGCAATATATGGGTTACTGATGCCGCTGTTGGGCCTGAGTCTGGGAATTTCAAATTTTCTCATAGGTAGCACCCGCTATCCAAAATCTTTGGTTTAAATTTCTTAATTCATCTTTTAAACTTAGGGATTATGAAGGCCTAGTGCCTACTCATGCTGCTGGCAACTCCGGGCTGTGCCATTCATCCACTATATGGTGTCCTCATGCTGCCAACACCTCCACGCTGTGTCATTCAGCCACTATATGGTGTCCTCATGCTGCCAACACCTCCACGCTGTGTCATTCAGCCACTATATGGTGTCCTCATGCTGCCAACACCTCCACACTGTGCCATTCAGCCACTATATGGTGTCCTCATGATGCCAACACATCCACGCTGTGTCATTCAGCCACTATATGGTGTCCTCATGCTGCCAACACCTCCACGCTGTGCCATTCAGCCACTATATGGTGTCCTCATGCTTCAGCTTCATCCAAGCTGTGCCATTCAGCCAGTATATGGTGTCCTCATGCTGCCAACACCTCCACGCTGAGTCATTTAGCCAGTATATGGTCTCCTCATGCTGCCAACACCTCCACACTGTGTCATTCAGCCACTATATGGTGTCCTCATGCTGCCAACACATCCACGCTGTGTCATTCAGCCACTATATGGTGTCCTCATGCTGCCAACACCTCCACGCTGTGCCATTCAGCCACTATATGGTGTCCTCATGCTGCCAACACCTCCACGCTGTGTCATTCAGCCATTATATGGTCTCCTCATGCTGTCAACACCTCCACGCTGTGTCATTCAGCCACTATATGGTCTCCTCATGCTGCCAACACCTCCACACTGTGCCATTCAGCCACTATATGGTGTTCTCATGCTGCCAACACCTCCACGCTGTGTCATTCAGCCACTATATGGTGTCCTCATGCTGCCAACACCTCCACGCTGTGCCATTCAGCCACTATATGGTGTCCTCATGCTTCAGCTTCATCCAAGCTGTGCCATTCAGTCAGTATATGGTGTCCTTTCTCGTCAAAACCTCCACGCTGTGTCATTCAGCCACTATATGGTCTCCTCATGCTGCCAACACCTCCACGCTGTGTCATTCAGCCACTATATGGTCTCCTCATGCTGCCAACACCTCCACGCTGTGCCATTCAGCCACTATATGGTGTCCTCTTGCTACCAACACCTCCACGCTGTGTCATTCAGTCACTATATGGTCTCCTGACACTGATGCCACCACCAGGCTCTGTAATTGTGCTGCTGTGCGGCAGTGATTCTAAGAGCGATGCCGGTAATCTGCATGTTATTCTGAATAACAGTATTATTTCACTACCCCAGAACACTCCATATGCGTTTTAGAACACAGCAAAGTGTTCTATACCCCTAAAGAGGTTGTATGTAGGCTAGAAATAGCCTATTTTTAATATAGATTCACCGCGAAAAAATTCGAAACGAAACAAACTTTTTCGGAAAATTCGTCGAATCGGCCGAATCAAATTTTTGAAAAGTTTGCTCATCTCTAATAAAAACTTAAAGAATTGTATTTTTAAACTCAAGAGAGCAGTGGTTTCCGAACTGCAGTCCCACAGTTGTTGCAAAACTACAACTCCCGGCATGTCCAGACAGCCGCTGGCTGTCTGGGCATGCTGGGAGTTGTAGTTTTGCAACATCTGGAGTCCCGCAGTTCGAAGACCACTGCAAGAGAGGAGTGCATGTCAATAGGAATGAGCCGAAACAGTATGCCCGGACAGTTTGTACACATTTTTGAAGGATTGCATCCTATACCCGATAAAATATTGCGTAAGAATATACAAATTCCCAAAATAGCTTAAAGCTTCCGTCTGTATACATTTCTCGAAGGCCAGTGTGCTCATTCAAAGGCTCGGAAATTCCATCGATTGCCACAATTGTCCGAAAACATCTTTGCTGCGCACCACCCTGTCATTGCCGTATACAAGCGACCGCTGTTTTACTTACCCCTGTCTGTTTTGTTGAACGTTGGACAGATTTGTGTGAAGAATGGATGTTTTTAGTAATGCTTTTAGACAACATGAGAGATGGCCTGTGGAAGTATTTTTTAATGTTTTCTCAAGAAGTATGCAGTGAGTCAAAAGTCAGTGATTTAAGAACAAATGTTAAGCCAGATTCTCTGTTTATATTTGACACAGATTTCTCCTAAGACGGGACCCCCCAGAATGGTTCACATTGTGGATTGGTTATTTACTTTAAACAGTGAGCTTTCACTCTGTATTTCCATCACTGTCTGATTATTATTATTGTTATTTTTTTTTAATGTAATTTATGTGCTCTGACTCAGCATTATTGTATAAAAAAAAACAAAAAAAGAAGGAAAAAAAAAAAAAATCAACAACCCAGAAATGCGACATTGCTGTTTTGAAAAATTGCAGTATGTACTGCATATTGTGTTTTTCTTTTCAAGAAATTGTAGTTTTTTTCCTCCAATAGACTTCTATAGGCCAAAAATAGATGCTGCAAAAAAGGCAGCATGTATGTTTGCAATTGTTCGGGCATATTTTCCCCATATTCTTCATATGATGAAACAATCAGATGACATGTACTAAAAAAAGAAAATGCCTAATATATATATATATATATATATATATATATATATATATATAAATAAAACACAGTATTACGGAGTAGAAAAATGAAAGGGAAGTTTTTTTTTTAGGCCAAAAAAATCCCAAACAAAAGTTGTCTGCTCATAGCCAGCAAAGGGTCTGTTAAAGGAAAACTGTCAGCCTGTTCACCCGCACTAAACCCAATACACTGGGTTATAGTGTGGGTGAACAGGAGTCCAACGAGGGGTCACTTACTTAAATATGTTCAGTAGTTCCTGAGATATGTCCCCCAGAAGAAAATTAGGGTGCACGCTGCTGTGGCAAATGCAAAGTATGCTGGGCATATATGGCCTCTGACGGGGTGACATGCAGGATCCACTGTCAATTTAAAAAACCCTCCTGTGAAACTGGGAGGGGTGCACGGCTACAAAGGGTGCCACTCCCCCTTACTTGCATAGCAAAAACACAAAAAAGAAAAATAGCCAGCACAACTACCTAACACACGGGTGCACGCTGCTGTGGCAAATACAAAATATACTGTAATGTCCCAGCACAGGATATGGTCCTGTACTATCTATAGGCCGTGTCAGGTTGAGACCCTCAGTGACCTGGGGCTCCACTGCAAGGTCTTCCCCTTTTGTTTCCAGAATGTTGTGTATACTGCTGTAGCCTTCAACTCTGTCCTTAATCTATCTCTTATGTATTACAAAGCAAATTTATTTTTCGGTGTCTTTATATGTTTTCTGCATGCACTAAGCCTGATATGAATGTAAGGTTCACTGTAAGGTTCTGGTGAAGTCAGTCACATGTCCAACTTTTCAGCCACTTAGGGGGAAGGGCTATTCACTCTCCACCCCAATCCCAAGCATAGGGGAAGATCCTATAAGTACATGTTAGAGTTAGTTTGGACTTGGCCAGGAAAGTAAAAGCAAGTGTTCCTGCAGCTCTCATAGCTTTAGTGGGAGTTTGCTTCCAGCTACAACAATTCAGCACAAGGCCACAAAGCCGCAACCTGCCTAGCGCATCCCGCTACATTGGTAATTCCAGTCACTTTAAGGTCAAAGGCAGAACTGATGGGCCCTGTAGCAATGGAAGGACAAGGTATGGGTATCCCCTGGGCTGGCCTAGTCGAGCAACGTACTAACATCTGAGGATCACCTTCTGGATGCCCTCAAATATATATGTGGATTATCTGTTACTGTTTAGTAAAGTTACCCGTTAAACTGCACTACTCTCTGGCCTTGTTCTTTCATCTCTCGGGGATCTGGCGACATCTGTCACCAAGAGCACTACCTGGTTCCATTGGCCAGGCACTATATGTAGTTGTTCTAAAGAATGGACCAGCAAAAACAATACACTTGAGCAGCCCCACTATTGCTATAACTTAGAACCCCATGTACTCCTATAGGTTTTAACAAACACATTTGAATAGTTCAAAGTGGCTCTATTGGATTCCCGTATCTGTTAAAAGAGAAATGGCCCAGAGGACAGTTAATCCCCCCCCCCCCGCCAGTTCTCAAATAGCCAATTTATTAATCACCTCCACATGGGGAAAGTAATACGTTTGTGGATCCTATGATAAATATTGCATTAAATTAACAATAAAGCTATCAATAAATAATAGTAATATCATTAAAAACAAGGTCAAGCTGCACCCTACCCCCCATGAAGGGAACATCAGCTTTTATGAGCCTCTTCTCAAAGTATGTATTTATTAATATCAATTAAGTAAATGTTCACATTCTTTGTGAAAAGAGCCCAAGTGCTTTACTTCATGAAATGAAAGGAATTCCAAGAATAATCTATTTGTAGCCTTCAGACAATATCCATGCAGTTGTGAAATCGCAGCCTCTAACTCATCTCCAAAATAAAATAAGTTTGAAAGGCCATACATAATATTAGCATTCATGAAATATTCGGCATTTTTTTCTCCTTCCGACCCTTTTTCCATGACTCCAGTCCCAATCTTCATTCATATCTTATGTATCATGTAGATCATTGGCCAGTCATCCCACTTCTGAGGTCATTGTCGTCAACAACATGTATGTGAGCGCTGCCTCATCCAGTTATGTCTGCTATAGAAGTATACACATTATTTCCACCTTACATCACCAATGTATATTTTCTTACACATCCATTATATCAGGAGGGCACGTAATTCCACTGGAGACAACAGAACCATATTGTCAGAGGGACTCTGGTCTATTCTCCCAACTGCTTTATTGCTTATCCCATGAGTTCTAAATGTAATGCTCTATTAATCGCTAATTTTTCACGTACATTCCATCCTAATTTTCTCATTATTTCTCATAGAGAAATTATCAGGGGCTACATGCAGGAATTGCTATGAATAGAGTCCTCAGTAGAGGTTCATTGGACGGTCACAATAATTACCATCACATACTGGCTGTCGGCCTAGATCTAGGGGGAAAAAAAAGAACAATCGATGCAAACATGGAACCACAAAAGGATATCATATACGATTATCAAATCTTCATTAAAAATCGGATTCATTTGTGAATACATCATTGCTATTCGCAGTCACAAAGGCAACAATCGACCTTTTACATCAACAATGTTGGGAGGTTTAAGGGTAATAAGGCATTTTACGTAAATGTAACTGTCATTAAAAACAATTTTGACATGTAGATCAGACATGTCAAAAGTTATTGATCGCACCAGGTCTCACTCCTGAGACCTGCTGTGATCATAAGTTATTAGCAGGGGAAGTGGGCAGTATTGCGCTCAAATCCCCGGCCAGTCGAGAGATCTGTCCATTTCTCTGCATAGAACTCAATGTACGGATATCATTGTTGTTGAGATGCTACAAATAGTCAAGCCTAATTTCCTCTGAAATGAAGTGATCTGTGGGCCAGATTGGGGAGGTCAGCAAGCAGAAGTTGGGAACGGATTAATATAAGGCCTGGGTGTCCCTCTCTGACTCCACAGCTGCCCAAGGACCAAACAGCGCATACAGATTTATTAAGCTTTTTTTCACCTGGGACAAAGATTAAATCTGTTCCTATTTTCTGATTGTAATTTTTTTTTATTTCATTTTTTGTTGTACATTATTATGGGAACAGTCATCTTGAACTGTTTAACAGCATTTCAAAATATGCTTTACAGCAATCCCCATAAACAATAGACAGGAACTGTCCCATTGACATGAATGGGAAAGGTTACTGGGCATACTCTGCAATCTTTGCAAAGGTATTTATCTTTGCAAAAGTGGAGTTCTCTAAACATAGGTAAAAGGCCAGGAAGAATATCAAACGAAGAGAATAGTCAGGAAATTAGCTTGGCCGAAACCTTTAGAACACTATAATACACCTTTACAGCTCACAGAATCTAGGGAACCTTAATTCTCTGACAAAGAATAAAAAAAGAATTGGCTCTTTAAATAGGCATTACTGGAAGTAGGAGACCATTGGCATGCACTGGCCCTTTATCTAAAGCAAGAGCAAGCCTACATAGACTCCAAGGGTGCCCAGGCAGACTAGGATGCTGATGAGGCATACTCTGCAGAAGAAACCCACTGGGCAGCATTGATGGCTGCAAGAAGTGTAGTTCTGCAGCTGTGGTGATAAGTAAGGAGGCAACTAAAGAACATGCCTCAGATGCCCCTCTTGCTATGCCCCTGGTACAGTCCAACTCCTCTCAAAGAAAAGGTCTTTAGACTGTACTGCATTCACTGAGAATATCTTGTAGTGCTGTAGGTTGGACCAAAGATATTGGAACACTTTGGTCTGATTTCCTTTTAATGAAGTGAGCTGCCTCATAGGTTCTCAAACTGCGTTATATCCATGTCAGGTCTCGAGGGGGTACTTGCACAATCCTCTTGCAGCTCTTTTAATAGGCAGCACAGTGCATGACCATAGACGTGGTGGTGCTTGAATGGAATTTCAATAGTGGGTACGTTTCTAAAGAATGCTGAGAAACATTGAAACTGATCAAAAAATTTGAAGATTAAGGATAAATTTAATTGGTGGCTTGAATAATCTAAAATTAAATAAATGATTCCAATATTGTGATACCGTGTTGGTCTATGATGTCAAAAAATACATTTTTATGTGTATCATTCATATATAGACTTTTTTTTATTTTAAAAACATGAACATTAAAGTAGTCCTGAAGTGAAAAGTAACTTATCCCCTATCCACAGAATAGGGTATAAGTGTCAGATCCAAGGGGGGTCCAATCACTAGGAACCCCCGCAATCTCCAGCATGGGCCCTGGTTCTCTGAGCGGAGAACGTGCTGTGGTAGACACGCGCTCCATTCATTCATTCATGGGAGTGCCATAGAAATGAAGGGAGCGCGTGCAGACACTTGCAGGTGCTCGTCTCAGAGACTCAGGGCCCATGCAGGAAACCGTGGAAGATCTGAGTGGTCGGACCTGGCGACCTGACACTCATCTCCTAGCCTTTGGAAACACCTGTCCATTAACTAAGTCACTGGAAAAATGTTACAATACTAAGACTGAGGATGTTTATGTATAGTGAAGAAAAATCTAAACTATGTATAATAAAATGCACCCAGAACATCAACATTCACTTTAGTTTATACGTACATTTATTTGTTATGCGTTTGGAGTGTCTGAGTACAGAATATTTGTGCAAGCAACGCAGAATCTGCAAGAAGCTTCATATTAATGATCCATGGTACAAGCCATATCTTGTCCACATGTGAGGATGACGTATGTAAAACAAACATTTTGCTTGAATTATTGGCCCAGATTTATCAATTGGCCTGAGGACAGAAAATATCTTAACAAGCTTCTGCCCATTGTATCATTTGTATGTGGCATTGTTTACCTGATTTCAACAGGCTCCAACTCTAATTTTCGGCTTTATTTGGGTTATTGGGTGGAGCCTAGCCTCTATGATGTCTCCCATACACTGCAAACACAGAGCAATAGATCATGCTCCTCTATATCTCTATTACACACCCTAAAAAGCAGCAGGAGTAGCATGGAGGACATTCTAGAGCAGTACTGAACAGTCTAAGTTGTAAATCAGGTCCTGGAGTAGCATCTAATACTGACAGTAAACTTGTGTAGTCTTTTTGAAGCCTCATTTTGCATTTGCTCTCTCCCATCATCCCCTCCTATCTCACCCTTCACCCTTCTCCATAGACTTGTATGAGCAACATGAAATCTGATCCCGCAGTGAGCTGTCAGTCAAATTTGTACACACAAGACAGACTTGAGCTGTTTTTGAGAGGGAATAAACATTTGGCATTCAAAGCTATATTCCATATTCGAGTGTTGGTCAAAATAATTTAATACAGAATATAGAAATATTTAACTCTTACTTATCTGCCATACCCTATTGTATGCTGTAATAGCAGTGCAATGTACAAAAAGACAGTTTTGTAAGTTGTCTTACAATACCCCAAAACAGTTTTAGTTTTTTTATCAAGAGATTCCTCAGCCAAACAACAACTTTTATTTGTAGCGAGGCCATGAGTACTGGGACACTGCCAACTCCCCCTCTTAAAATTAGCTGTCCTTGGCGTGGTTGGAGGGTGACACCTAAACATTATAAAAAGTAATAAGAAGTTTCAAGTTATACATTATTGTGAACAGGATGTAGTTATTTCCTGTAAAATATTATGGTAGCACAACCAGAATCTAACGCATTTAACGGTAATAAATGAAAACCATAAATTATTCAAGAGGTATATAACCTCTTTAGGTATTAGTGGGATGTTCATAAATGTCTCTTGTTATAAGTCAATAAGTAAACGGACAAAGAGTCTATATAGTCCATTTAAACTTTTTAGTGCATAAAAAATTACAGTTTTGCATGTTGAGCCACACAGCACTGATAGCAATCGTAGGTCCACAAAGAGATTAGTGTATGCAGAGGGTTCTTGCTCAGCTATTCTCCTCCCCTGACTCATAGAAACTTCTTTTTGGAGCTAGATCATGAAGTATGATGCCCTCACAGTGAGAACTAGAGATGTCCTTTTTGGTGAAATCCTACAAACTCTGAACAGTGCCAGAATCGCTGCACACATGACCCAGATATCTCTAAGCTTAGTTGGTTCTTGCAACTGGGGCAATGTCGAGACTTTCTTGAAGCATGCTCTGACTTGAACAAGATACAGGATTGGCCTTAACTAAGTGTATGCGATATTCTGTGTCTGACTGGTCTACCTAGAAGACGTCCAGCTAGGAGAGATGTTCACTCTTCTCTGACTAGAGCTAAACTCCGACTAGATATTTATACTTTTGCTGCCCTGACCAACCAGAGGATTTTCTGGTTCTCTAGCTATAGACAGTTGCAGTGTTGCCCAAATAATAATCAAACATTGCCAGATTTAAACTACTAGCTTGGGCTAAAATTTTTGTTTGGTAAAGATACATCTGGTCAACAAATGAGGACCATGAATTCAATCATTCGTAGTTGTCTCAACCTAAAATCTTAGTCCGTTGTGTTAAACTATGTCATTCATCTGGGGGTATTCATAACTTTTTTTTTTTTTTATTCAAGTTATGATTAAACATTAAAGTTAACACATGTATATTGGATGCTGCTATGTAACACCGGTCTAGTGTGAAATGAACCCACTTAGCTGCAGAACTTACTTGGAAAGGTTTCATATTTTCAGACTTAAAAGTGTAATGTTTATTCAGAGTAATCACCCAAAATAATCTCTTGTGTTCATAATGGCATTTTATTTAGCAAAAACACAATGATATTCTATTATGTAAAAACATTGCATTGTATTGTAATAGTCACAGTGTATAAAACTACGAGGCGAAAACACATCTTCACTAATGAACATCAAAATGAGTCACTAACAAGCTGTAATACAGAGATGCCTGTGTCTTGTGGAGTTGGCAGGGTCTGCTGGAATTCCCTTACTCTTGTCACCTAAACAATGTACCCAGAAGCACATGGCTTTCGTTCTGGTGCATAAGATTATAGCCAATTTCTCTAATAGGCTTTATGCTTCGAGAAGTATTTAATGAAGGTGGGAATTTAAAGGGGAAATCTACAGAGAGAATCAACATGGGAGCACTGGTCATTTTGTATGTAAGAGAAGGGCAATGATAATTTGCAAAAATGTAATGGTGTGTGGGCATTAAATTAAAATATATAAATTATTATAAGAATTTTCCCCACTTGGATGGGGTCACCCATATGGGTTGTGATGGTATAGCAAAGGAGCCTGGAGATGCTCTCACAGTAGGAATTGGGTGGCACTGTTGGCAATCCACAGCTGCAGCAATCCTCCCAAGTACATGGCAGTAGGATCTGGAAGCTTCTTACAGGGTAGTTCAGCCTAGCACAGCACAGCTTCTCTCTTATTTCATGAGCAGTACACCGGACAGGGTTTCTTGGACAGGGTTTATTCTAAACAACGCGTTTCAACGCCAGGACTGGCGACTTCAGGTTCATAAAAGAGGACTAAAAATTAACAAATATATAGTGTAAGCACCTCCAGCTCCAGCCAAACCGGAATTGGAAACAGCTCGGACACAAGGTAAGCAGGAAAAGGAGAGTCACATCAGTAGGCGTTACGTAAAATTACAATGAATACATAAGACCTGATGAAAATTAACTTAATAAAAAAATATGTAGAAAAAGCATATAGTTCAAACCACAAGGTATATATATATATATATATATATATATATATATATATATATATATACACACATGCGGAAACATTGGTGATTCTCAATAAGTAATCTACAGTATATATATATATATATATATATATATATATACTGTATGTGTATATACTGTAGATTCTTTTTGAGAATCACCAATGTTTCCGCATGTGTGTGTGTGTATATATATATATATATATATATATAATATGTAGAAGTGGAACTTGCACTCACCGTTCCTATAGATATTCTTCATACGGTCATTCCATTCGGTCAAGGAGAACCCGGTGATGCGGGGCGCTCAGAGGCCTCTGAGCGCCCCGCTTCACCGAGATCCCCCTGCCTGAATGGAATGACCGTATGAAGAATATCTATAGGAACGAGTGCAAGCACCACTTCTAAATACATATATATATATATATATATATATATATATATATATATATATGTACCTTCTGGTTTAAACTATATGCTTTTTATGCATATTTTTTGTTAAGTTCATTTTCGTCAGGACTTAATTTATGTAACGCCCACTGATGTGACTCTCCTTTTCCGGCTTACCTCCTGTCCGAGCTGTTTCCAATCCCGGTTTGGCTGGAGCGGGAGGAGGGTCAGGTCATGTTAGTGCTCACACTATGTATTTGTTAATTTTTAGTCCTCTTTTATGAACCTGGAGAAGGTTGTTCAGAATAAACTCTGTCCAAGAAAATATTTATCTTCTATCTCTGATGTTCCTTTGCGCCTCACTAGAATCCCTATGGAGTTTTGAAGTTGCTGATGAGCATTACACGGTATAGGTAGGCACCCTACCCATATATAAAGAGCATGGGGGTGTTTCTGTGGTAAAACAGGCATATGCTGAGTTATTCACTGAATATAATGGGTTAAACTTTGCTAACTTGTCACGCATTGCCTTTGTAAAGAGAACAGTTTATGTCCAATTCTTGTACAAGCTTACAGCTTAAACCCCTTTGCCTGGGATGGGAGGTGGAACCAAATTCTTTAGTTCAGTTAGTTAAGAGGCAGATGCAGTTGAAAGCAGAGCTGGCCACAGGTGAGCCCCTTCCGCTCCAGGTCGGTTGTTGTCGCTGGGTGTGTCAATGGATCCAGAATAATGGCCATTTTATGGCCATATTATACTGTTACTACCTTCCCGATCACATTGTGCCCAGTGCTCATTAGTGTTGCTCGCGAATATCGCATATTCGCGAATTCGCGAATATTCGCGAATTCGCGAATATTCGCGAATATAGCACTATATATTCGTAATTACGAATATTCGTTTTTTTATATATATATATTTTTTTTTTTCACAGTACACATCACAGTGATCATCCCTTTCTGCTGCCAGCTTGTGTGGTGTAAAGAAGGCTCTAATACTACTGTGTGAGACCGGTGTGCGAATTTTCGCATATGCGCATTTTCGCTTATGTTAATTTCTGTATATGCAAATTTTTGCATATGTAAATTTTCGCATGTGCGTATTTTCGCATATGCGAAAATAAATCTAGAATATTACGAATATGCGAATATTCGCAGATATATGACGAATATTCGTCCATATATTCGCGAATATTCGCGAATTCGAATATGGCCTATGCCGCTCAACACTAGTGCTCATATGGAGATAGGGGTTCTAAGGACCGGAACAGATGACTGTGTATCTAAGGAGGTACTGCACAGACAGTGACCTGGAGCTTATTGGGCAGACTAGATAAACGAATTGGTTCTTATCTGCCGACACATTCTATGTTTCTATGAGCTCTGCAGAAGCCCTGAGGACCATAGTTCCAAGATGGCACCTTGCAGCCTGGACAAAGTGTTGTTACCGGAGGAAAGATGGTGAACCCTTGACCACTTATTGTATGGATTGGAGTTCAAACAGGGGTCAAGTCCTGGGGAAAAAAAAGTGTGGGAACTCACCCAAGATATCCCCTCAGGGGCTGGTCCTACAGGACTTCAGCTAATGGGAACGGTGTTCCTGCTATGGAAAAAGTGCAGTCAGTTCCCACGTGTTCCTGCAGGACTTGAGCCCTGAGTTCTAACCCTGAACCACACAGAGAGTAAGTAGACCTTTCTGCATTTTAAACTCAAAACTACTGGTCAATAAATAATCAAGAACAATGCCCTGCACCCACCATGGGGCATATATAATTCTAGTCAGATCTTTGGGTTCCTTTAGGCAGGAGGGCCTGGGTGCACCCTCTATAGCTATGCCCCTGTTTCCATTTGCTTACAGTCTGACCATTGCGTGATGGATAGGTCTTTGTGTGCAACATTTACATACATATCAAAGAACACACAGACATATTATGATGTTATATATATCCGATGAGCTTCGACTACCATTGTTTCTCTTTTGGTCTCTAAACAATGTTGGGTTTATTTGGCTTCGCCGGTAGGTTCTAGATAAAACCAGGAGATTATAAATGCTCCGTTACCTGATAAAATATTTCTTACTGTCAGAAGAAGAATTCTGCTCATAACTTTAATCATCTTCATCATTTGGAACAAAAAAAAAAAAAAACCCTGATAAAGATTAAATATGGAGCTTGAAGGTTGGCAGGCGCAATCCAGAGATAAGGATTTTATGGCAATGAAATGAAATGCCACATTCTTAGGCTAAAGTAAATTTCCAGCGTTCTAAGTGAATAGTTACTTGTGTTTATAGCGGTGTTTTATGTAATGAGATAACACATCTCTCGGCGATTGTTCTTTGTTGGAGAGATGAGAAGCTTTATACACAGATTGTGCAATGGCTGTTAACCCATAACTAATATTTACATAGGGTTTAATGGTTGGAACTCTAAATTCAGAAACAAAGCCCAACATGTCTTGCTGTCAACTATTTCAGGTGGGAGCTTAAAACAGACATAAAGCACGTCTGACAGACTTTTCCTATTGTTGTAAATGTACTGTAGGCAGCTCTGGTTTCAGGCACCGCTCCACTATACATTGCATTAGCAGCTGTAACTATATCCATGCTATCCCAGATGTGGGCCCAGTAGCGGAGGGGGGGGGGGGGGGAGTATAAAACCCAGGAGAAAATCTCCTTAGCAGAGGTGTAACTACAGGGGAGAAGTCTTTGTGGTCTCCTTATACTTGAGGGGTGCCATGGACTCTCTGCAACATAAGATGAAATCAGTAGGTAAATAGGCAGAAATGTTATGAAATGTCACTGCATCTGATGAATAAAGCTTGACACGGTTTCATCTATTCAGGAGTGCTGCTGTTTTTGTTGCATTGGCTATCTGTGGGGGCCCCTGACCCAGGCCCGGCCAGCTTGCACCCGTATACATCTACTGGGAGTGCGGTCCTTTTTGTGAATATTATCTATCTATCTGTGGTGTCCCAGCACCAAAGGCTGTCCTGTGGGCTGCGTATCTCTTCGGGTATGCCTGCTGTATATATGTTGGGCCCACTAAGAGACTGACTGTTGTATTTGAAATGTTCAAGCACTTTATTACATGCTCATTTATGTTTCTCGTATCCACTGTATAATATGTTATTTATGCGTATTGTACCTTTAAGAGCAAGGAACAATGTAAACTAGGTGACACTGTCTGCCCAACTCCTTAATTCATAGGTATATAGTGTAGTGGGGGAGGAGTTGCCCCAGTCCTGTCTAGCTTTAGTGCTGGTTAAGAGGTGTGGTGGAGAAATCCTGAAGGAGGCCTAAGAACAAATCTCTTCTCAATTCTACCCAGCCATTCTGATCCCCCGTTCAGTGGAAAGTCAAGCCCTGGCAGAGAAAGAACCCTAGCCGGCGTGGAGAATCTACAGTCTCTAATCTCAAGTCATTATTAATCAAATGAAAACGGAAGATGTCCAGCACCAGGAAGGCAGGTAAAAACTTGTTTATTGAGGTACAAAAGTAACAAACAGCATATCGAGGAGCGTAGAGCCTACGCGTTTCAGGCTAAAGAGCCCTTAGTCATGGCATAAAAACTTTACAGCACTGTGTCCTTTTATAATAAAACACATTAGAATCACATGATCTGAGCAGTAATGATCCGCATGTGCATGGGCCACATGTGATGTGATCTCCCTTTATCCATCCATTCCCTGGCCAGAGGGCATTAGAGCGTTGGCAAAACACATGGATACATATAGCCGATACTCCCCTGGTTTGAAGGAATTTATTTTAATGGCCACGGAATTTTTGTTGAAAAATAATTACTTCATGTTTGATGGCCGATTCTTTCTTCAAACCAGGGGAGCATCGATGGGGGCAAAATACTCCCCATCTTTTGCCAATATCTTTATGAGCCATTGGGAAGAGGAGGTGATCTTTTCAAACAGTAATCCATACCAAAATGGATGTAAAATGGATGGGGAGATATATAGACGATCTCATTTTTGTGTGGGAAGGTTCGGAATTGGAGTTTAAAGAGTTTGTACAATACATTAATTATAACAATCTGAACCTTTCCTTCACCTACAATTATTTACAGAAAAGCATATCCTTCCTGGATGTGTGTTTTTCTGTGGAAAACAATGAGATTGTGGTGGCCCCCTATAGAAAGGAGAACACGGGAAATTAAATCCTACAAGCTACATCGTGCCATCCCCAACATGTTCTCCGCAACATCCCCTATGGGGAATGGTGCAGATTAAGACGCAATTGTAGCAAACAAGAAACGTTTATACATGAATCGGATCTGCTCTTTAATAGATTACGGGAAAGAGGGTATCACCCGGAGACACTCAACAAGGCTAGAAACAGAGCGGCCAAATTAAATAGACAGGATCTTATTGCACATAGTACAAAAGACAAGGAACAAGCAACGAGACAAGACAGGGCTCATCCCCCTTTCTTTATCACACAGTATAGCAAACAATTTCATAAAATCAGTAATATCATTGAGAAAAATTTACCTATACTGCATCAAGACACTGTCTTATATAATCTTTTACAGGACAACTTCAAAATGGTGTCCAAAAGAGGTCCCTCTTTGGGATCCATTCTATCACCTAGTATGTTTAGTGGTGCTGACAACAAACATACGGGTACGAACTGGTTGGTTCATGCAGGTAACTGGAAGTGTGGGCACAATGTCTGTATCACTTGCAGTTACATGCATGTTAACAAGGAATTTAAATCATATTCAAATACTAAAACTTTTGTTTTGAAGGATTATGTTAATTGCAACACAAAAAGTGTTGTTTACCTAGCGTCCTGCACATCTTGCCAATGCCAGTATGTAGGTTGCACCATGAACTCCCTGAAGACTCGGATACGTAGGCACATATCTGATGCAAGGAATATTTTGTCATTTAATAGTAATATTTCTGCGTTGTCCAGACATTTCAGGGATGTTCATGGAGGCAACACGAGTACACTACAAATTATGGGCATAGAAAAAGTCAGAAAACCGAGACGGGGTGGAGATCTAAGGAGGATGGTTCTCAACAGGGAATCGTTCTGGATATTCATGTTAGGCACGAGAGAGCCTCATGGGTTAAATTTGAGACAAGACCTTATACTAACGTTTTAATAATGGAAGTAACTAGTTAATATGGTCTATCTATTTAGCCAGCCTACAATTTTGCTTGCGAAACTAAAGTATTAGTGCAATTGAATTTTGTGGCTTTCTTGTATACTCGTGTATTGAACACCATGTCTATCTATGTATAACAGTAATAGTACTTTGTGATCAATTCCATGCCGGATTTTTTAGATGATCCACTACTTTACTGCTCAGATCATGTGATTCTAATGTGTTTTATTATAAAAGGACACAGTGCTCTAAAGTTTTTATGCCATGACTAAGGGCTCTTTAGCCTGAAACGCGTAGGCTCTACGCTCCTCGATATGCTGTTTGTTACTTTTGTACCTCAATAAACAAGTTTTTACCTGCCTTCCTGGTGCTGGACATCTTCCGTTTTCTACTGATTGCACGTGGAAGGGAACGTCACCCTGCCGGTCTGCAGCACAGAAGCCAGGATACGGGGATAGAGCAGTACCTTTGCACTGTTGATTATTAATCAAATGGGTGAAAAACACCATAAGTCCCAGCAAGGTAACAGGGCTCCCAGTGGGTTACACTGCATTCCTTCTATTCTGCTCCAGCTTGTGTGTGATAACATCTGCACCCAGCTCAGTAAAGACAGTTGTCCATAACCTGGCGTCGGTGTGTTACTTTACTCCCCGTGTCTGGCCCTGGAGAAGCTGTCTCTACCTTGGACAGTCTAGTCCTAATTATAGATAGATCTCTGTCTATGTTTTGCACTCGGGGGCATTATGATTTTTGTTTGGTAAGTTTGCGTGTTGCTTTTTCCTTTTATTACCCATCGTACGCAAAATGCCTTTTGGACTTGGGAGTGTTTCATTGATTCCTTTAAGTTCTTAACCCGTCTGTAGGCTGATGACTTAGTTTGACCTGTAACTTGGTGGGCGGAGGCCTTTGTCACTCCTAATTGTTGTCACCCTTGGACATTTTATGGTCTCTAGTGGTTTATTTACCACATTATACCAACTATGTCCCACTGTTCCTACATGTTTTAATGTATTAGCGTGACTATACGCTGGATGTCGTATATCTGGATTTTACCAGAGCATTTGATACAGAGCCACATAAAAGATTGGTACATAAAATGAGAAGGATTGGGCTGGGGGAGAATGTGTGTAAGTGGGTAAGTAACTGGCTCAGTGATAGGAAACAGAGGGTGGTTATTAATGGTACATATTCTGATTGGGTGACTGTTACTAGTGGGGACCACAGGGGTCAGTCTTGGGTTCTGTTCTATTTAATATATTCATTAATGACCTTGTAGAGGGGTTGAATAGTAAAATAGCAATCTTTGCAGATGATACTAAACTCTGTAAAGTGGTTAACACAATAGAGGACAGTGCACTCTTACAAATGGATCTGGATAGGTTGCAGGTCTGGGCTGGGAAGTGTCAGATGAGGTTCAACACCTCATGGGGAGGAAAAATCTGGGCTGGGATTATTTATTAAATGGGAGAACACTTGGGACAACTGACATGGAAAAGGACTTAGGAGTCTTAGTTAACAGTAAATTTAACTGTAGTGACGGGCAGCTGCTGATAAAATCATGGGGTGCATCAATAGGGGCATAGGAAATAATTCTACCACTACCAAATTACTAGTCAGAACACACATAGAACTCTGTGTACAGTACTGGGCACCAGTGTACAAGAAAAGGGGTCTGGATGCATTTTTGGAGAATAATAACATCGCTGGTTATACTAGATTTATAGGGACAGAAGGTTGATCCAGGGATTTATTCTGACTCCAAGTAGATATAATAAGATTCAGCTCACCGTTTGCAGCATGCAGACCCAAATCGTGATAATATTCAGCATACCCTCCAGTGGAAGCTTCGGAGTGAAGACAAGGGCCGTGTTCCCAGGTGCAACAGGTAGACAAAAGGAGGAGGATATCCGGCTCCCAAGACTGGATAAAAATGATGACTTTTTTTATACATATTAAAATCCAAAGTAGAAAATGAAGTAGGCTAAAAGCACAAACGAAACGAACCGACTCGTTTCGACTTGTATACAAGTCTTAATCATGGTCAACATAAGAGACAACTAATGTACCTTAAATATACTCCTGACTTGCGACGTCACACGCTGAAGACAGGTGGACTAAGGGCAAAGGTAAAATGCGGAGTGGACACATACCAATAAAAATATATAGCACATGAAAAATATTTTAGAAACATACATATATATAAAAATATACATGAACATATTAATAAATGTAACTAAGATCGTGTCTGAAATTAAGTCCAAGCGAGAAGCGAGTGTCAAGGCAAAGAATCCAATACGCCTTCCGCTTGAACACGGCCCTACTCCAGTCTCCGCCTCTACGTGGCGGACATACCCTTTCTAAACCAGTCACAGAGATTTTTGGAATGATGCCTGAGTGTCGATCAACAATGTGTTTTTGTCATGCTGTCCATACCTACTTGGTCAACACCAAACGGGCAAAGGCAGTATGGAAGCACAAACAAGAAGCAGAGTCAGTACAACAAAACAAGCAATGGGCCAAACCTAGATGACAGCACAGTACAAAGGCAGAACAAGATAGTCAGGTCACAAAGCCAAAATTGATAACAAAGATATAGGAACACAAAATAATTTCCAGAACGCTGGTAATGGTGAAAACCTCTATCACGGGCAATGCGGCAGTGCAGCTGATGGTTTAAATATCCCACTCTCAGGAGGTGTGAGCACCAGTGCCGCAGCTGATTGGCCTTGCCCTTTCACCTCCTGGTAGGTCAGCAGGGCTGTCAGTAATATGACATGCAGGTCTGCTTTGAGCAGATCCAATTGTTATAGAGACCCAGGGACACTCCTGGCTATAGCCTGCCAGTTAACAGTAATTGCATTATGACAGGCTTTGTATTGTTAGCTTATCATTGTATCATGCAAGCTTTCATTGTATTGATACTATATACTGAGGGCTTCACATATTCAATATCTGTCATATTATATTTTTCGACTAGTGTCCTGTCTGCATATTAAACCTCAACTCTACATTATTAATGTAATTAGAGATGAGCAAATCGAAGTTGACAAACCCGAATTTCATAAAATATTCGATTTGCAGCGAATATGTCACGTATGGGCAGGGAAGGAGTGCTCGCTAATCTCACCCACGCCCCTGTCCCTGCCTACTTGTCCGCCTATCCTAAATGATAGGCCGCCAACTGGTCGACAATCCCTTCCTAAATAAGTGAGGGTGTCAAATGTCAACACAATAAAATACAATCCTGTCAGTTGTCAGGAGCAACAGGGAAACAAGCAACTAACAAAGACAAACTAAACATACACACATAAAGTCAATGTCAGTCAAACCGAGTCTAGCCAGGAGTGGGAAGAGGTGCCGAATCGCTATAACAAAAGAGAAGTCAGATAGGAAGCCAGAAGTCAAGTTGCCGGGTATACAAGGGAATAAGGAAATGCTAGCTACTCAGGTAATGACCAGTTTCACAGGCATCTTCCCAGTGACTGATGCCTGGTAATATAGGAAGATGCACATGTGGTCAATCAGTAGCTAGCCACTCAGACAGCAGGGCATAACCCGGCAACCTTGCAAACAACACCTTGTCAGCACCTGTTAACCCTGCTGGTGCTGACAGAATATCACTGCAATTCTATTGTGAGAATTGCTTCATTAAACTCCATTTACTGCCGTCCAGGCTCCTTAGCAGAGGATAACCTTAGCAGAGGAGGCAGGAATAATTTTTCAGCGAAATTCTGTGTCTTTGTTCTACAACAAATTATCTGCTGGTTATACTAGTCTGTATATGGTATAATATCCAGCAGTCCATTCCCAATAGTCTTTGACAGAGTGCAATGTGGGGTTTAGTACACAGCTTTTTTGTGCTGCAGCACTGTTGTCTACTGCTGGTGTTGTGCAAAAATATATATTGTACTGTACTGCATTTTTATGCCCTCATAAGTGCATACCACATACATACATCTAAGTAGTGTACTATTTTGTACTTGTTAATCTGTCAAGCTTCTTCCGGCCATTTTTTTTTTTTTTTTTTTTACCCCCCGGCATCCTTTCTCCCTGTGAGTATGGCAAATTCTAATTTTTCCATCAGTCCTTTCGGATCCGGTTCCATGTTTTGTGGCTTTTTCTGCTGAGTCTCTTCCATCGCATGCTCTGTAGGATAGCATATAGGCAGCAACTAGTAACCAAATAAAAAAGGATTTTCCTATGGCACTGCAAATGGGTAGGATCACCGGTGCCTGGTTTAGGAAAGTGCTTTGCGGGTGCAATGACGGTGGTGCTCTGGTTTTAAAGAGAGCGCAAAATACATATAAGTGTGGGAAAGGAAAACCGGCCACTCACCATGTTCGTCTTCTTCTTTTATTGTATAAAATACTCACATACAGACATTAGGGAAAAAGCACTTCCCTGTTGCATAAAATACTCACATACAGGCCGGAAGAAGCACTTCATTTAGTGTGAAAATGAGCTTGTTGCCGTTTGTACCCCCCGGTCCTTCCCTCTCCCTAATGTCTGTATGTGAGTATTTTATGCAATAAATGAAGAAGACGAATATGGTGAGTGGCCGGTTTTCCTTTCCTTCACTTATATATAAAAATAAGTATTTAGCTTATAAAAATGAAATACTGGCGAGACATGGTAACTTTAGATAATATAATGTAAAAACATACAAAAACTTTGACAGTTAAGAAATGTGCCAAAAACTACAAATCACGATAAAAACAAGCAATCTCCAGGTAGCAGAGCGGGATCAATGGAAGCGCTGAGACCAGATAAGAAGTTAAAAGGATTTATTTCCCATAATCCTTAGCGTTACCAACTCACCTTTGCTGTTACACTACTGAGCGCATCCGTTTGTGCTTTTTTATTTAAAAAAAACTACAAATGTCATTGGCATAAATAGTACTACTGCAAGTAGTCAACTTCTACTTTTTTTAATCAAAAATTCAGATATTGAATCCAGAAATCATTGTCTTGTTTCATATTTCATCTTATTTCATCTTTCATTGTGTTTTCTTCATTATTAGCAAGAGCTCCATGGCTCCTGTATTTCCAGTAGAACTATAAGAGTATGGATTTGGCACTGGATTCTGATTTGAAGAAGAGGATGGATCTGCATAATTATATGGCAAATTGGCACCTAAGAGGCCAGAAACTGAATACATCTGTGCTTGAATCTGTCCATTGAAATCAGAGTAAGGCTGGTTTGTATTATAGGAATTTGGCACTGCAAATGCAGATGACTGATTATAAGTAGAGATGAGCGAACTTACAGTAAATTCGATTCCTCACGAACTTCTCGGCTTGGCTGTTGATGACTTATCCTGCATAAATTAGTTCAGCTTTCAGGTGCTCCCGTGGGCTGGAAAAGGTGGATACAGTCCTAGGAGACTCTTTCCTAGGACTGTATCCACCTTTTCCAGCCCACCGGAGCACCTGAAAGCTGAACTAATTTATGCTGGATAAGTCATCAACTGCCGAGCCGAGAAGTTCGTGACAAATCAAATTTACTGTAAGTTCGCTCATCTCTAATTATAAGGATTGGTTGACTGTGTATTGTAGGAAACGTGGGTATCCTTGAGTTACTCTCCAAGCATTATTGCCATGTTGATACCAGTGATAAAAGGAATATTGCCAAGGACTAGCAGAAACAGGGAACCGTGAATACTGACCACTGGCTGTTGGAATTGACCGACTATTCAAGGTGGTAGATTTACCATTTTGAAGTTCCTCAGTTCCAGTAGGCTTTAAGTCGTTAATTCTTTGTTGTGGTTCTTCAGATGCAGAATTAAGTTGTATCATGTTTACCTGTTCCTCCGATGAGCTAATGTCACTGGAACACACAATACTCATATTTTCATCTAATGAAGGATCCTTTTCTTCAGAGAATGTATGTATAATTTTTAGTGTTGAGCGGCATAGGCCATATTCGAATTCCCGATATTTCGTGAATATATGGACAAATATTCATCATATATTCGCAAAATTCGCATATTCACAATATTCACTGCCTTTTTTTACTATGTGCCATAAAATTTGCATGTGCATGCGCATTCGCTATAACATTTGCATGCGCATATGCAACATCACGTGATAAAAGAGCTAATAGAAGGAAGGAATCAATATGCATGAAAATTTGCATATGCGGAAATTCGCATGCGCAAATATGCGCATATGCAAATTTTCAGGCGCCTGCCAGTCTGACACAGTAACTAGTATTGGACCCTTGTTTCAAACCACCAGCTGGAAGCAGGGAGGGATGATCACTGTGATGTGTACTGTAAAAAAAAATAAGCGAATATTCGTAATTGCGAATATCCAAAGGATAGGGGATAAGATGCCTGATTGCGGGGGTCCAGCCGCTAGGGACCCCCGTGATTTTGCATGCCGCACCCCGTTAAAATCAGTCCCCAGAGCGTGTTCGCTCCGGGTCTGATTACTGTCGATCACGGGGCCAGAGCATTGTGACGTCACAGCTCCGGCCCCGTGATCGACAGTAATCAGACCCGGAGCGAACACGCTGCGGGGACTGATTTTAACGGGGTGCGGCGTGCAAGATCACAGGGGTCCCCATGGATAGAGGATAAGATGTCTAAGCGCCGGAGTACCCCTTTAAAACCATAGTGAAAAAAATCGCAGGAAAACCGCATGATGTGAATATAATATGAAAATAAAACAGATCATATGTAGTATAATGACAAAAATGCTAATGCAAGGGAATAAAGTGAACAGATCAGTAATGTAAAATGAGATCATTTCTAAGATTTAAGCCATACAGTTGAACAGTCTGCAAGTTATGGACAGGTCTACAAGTCATGGACTGGTCTACAAGTTATGGACAGGTCTACAAGTCTTATGTGATCGCCTCCTCTCAAGGGTTTGCGAACCCATTCAATGCCGCAAAAAATCTAGTCCGAGACATCACCATGATGAGTATCACGAAAATGTCTAGGGACACTAGAGATATTCACATGGTGCAGATTGATTGCGGCTCGAATGTGTTCTTGAATGCGTTTTTTTAAAGGGCGTATAGTACTGCCCACATACATGATTTTACATGTTTTGCAGCAAATAGTATACACTACAAATGTAGATTGACAGTTGGTGAAAGAGCGAATAGGGAAAGTGTGGCTACTGTTGTAGTTTGTGAATTCCTTTGTGATATGAGCATGCTTGCAAACCACGCAACGGGACAATCCACAATTGAAAAAGCCTTGGACTTGTAACTAGGTGGAACTTGTCCCGCTGTTATTGGAAAACATGCTGGGAGACAAAATGTTTCCCAGTGTAGGGGCACGTCAAGAAGAAAACCTGCAACTGCCTCGTGTGAACTTAGCCAGGATAGGATCCTGTGAAAGGATAGGTAAATATTTCTTTATGATTTTAGTTATTTCATGATATTCAACACTGAAGGTGGTTACAAATGTAACCCCATCAGATTTGTAAATTACTTCTATTTAAAAATCTTAATCCTTCCAGTACTTATCAGCTGCTTCATACTACAGAGGAAGTTCTTTTCTTTTTGAATTTCTTTCCTGTCTGACCACAGTGCTCTCTTCTGACACCTCTCTCAGCAACTGTCCAAAGTAGAAGCGAATCCCCATAGCAAACCTCTCCTGCTCTGCGCAGTTCCTGACATGGACCGAGGTGTCAGCAGACACTGTGGTCAGACTACTCAACTTCCTCTGGAGCATACAGGAGCTGATAAGTACTTAAAGGATCCCCTTTTTGATCCTAATTGTCTGTTTTTTCACATAGCAACCAATCACAACTCAGCTTTCATATCTTAATGGGCTCTTGTTAAGTGAAAGTTGAGCTGTGATTTGTTGCTATTGGAAAAACCAGACAATTAGGGTTTCAGGCTGATTGATACATCAGGGCCAATGTGTTTAAAACATGGTATTAAAAATATATAACATTTAGACCTTTGTAAAAGTCATCTGAGAATCATGGTAAGTTCTTCTGTCTCACCAGAAGACAAGCAAATCCTGGAATACAATTGAGAATACAATTTTTAAAGAAGAGCAATATGCATTTCTGTCTCTAGGGGCACTGCAGGGGAAAACGTTTCAGTTTAGTTTGGTTGTGGATGGGCTCCATCTTGTTGGTATTACAGTGGTTGATGTTTCTGTCCTCTCAGATCACCTTAATTGACATTTATCTTTCTCATTCCGATCAATGTTCTCCCCCATCACATATAACCCACCCCATCACAGATAATGTTCCTCCCCATCACAGATAATGTTCTCCCCATCACAGATAATGTTTTCTTCTCCATCACAGATAATGTTTTCTCCTCCATGACAGATAATGTTCCTCCCCATGACAGATAATGTTCTCCTCCAACTGTAATATCCGTTTATGTGTTTTTGTGTTTTTCTGTCCTGGGTTCTGTTCAGACATTGGTATTTATGTCTAAGCAGTTTCCTATTGCAGCTCGGGTGTGGCTATATTGTGGCTCTGCTTGTATTCTGAGCTGGTGATTGATCTACTCTGACTATGTTTTATTATGCACCTTAACAATAGTGCTATTCTGTCTATGCCTGCTTTGTTATGGACAGAATGGCACTATTGCTAAGGTGCATAATATTTCTTATATTTATCTTGTGATATTTCTGAGTTTTAACCATGCTTAATTGTCCTGTTTATTATAGATTTTAGTCTGAAGTACATTTGTCTGTTTTTAGGATTATTATATGTCCTTTCTGCTTTAACCTTGCTTCTTTGTCTGCGTTGACACTGTGAGTATCCTGACCCATATTCCTCCATGTTGGGGAGTTTGGTTTTGAATATATCCTGTCTAGTATCCTGATCTGTATTCTCCACATTGTTTTCTTATCTGTTTTCATATAGAGTTCATGATTGCTGATCTTAAGAGTTTATAGTACATGCACTGATCATAGTGTACAATATCACTGATCTAGTGTTTACTCTGTACATTACCATTGGTCTATAGTGTCCTCTGCACTTACTCACTGATCTGTGTCTTCTGTGAACTTAATCTGTTTATATTAGTTATCTGAGTCCAGTGTGAACAGTGTTCTATGTTCCTGATCAGTTTGGTATTTAGCATTAAGTTCTTCTGTTCATCCCCTGCATATTCCGGTTTCTGCTGTATACCTTTTCCATACCTAGTCTTGTTCATTTATTCATGTCTGCCGTATATCTTGGTTCTGGTTTCTGAACTGTATGTTAGTATACTACATCCTGCCCTGTTTGTATATTTATATTCTGTCTGGTATATCTGGTAGTTTTCCCATTATGTTTCTGGCCTTTGACCGACTATGTATATTGTTATTTGTTTTTATGCCCACTGCAGCTTAATGCAGATAGGGATCGGCACCGTGGTTGTCGATCCCCGTTTAGGGCGGATGGGTAAGTAGGCAGGGAGAATGTTTTAAGGGACAGCTTAGGGCTCACTCTCCCTAGTCGGTCATGACGACAACAAAGATAACGTTCTCCCCATCACAGATAATGTTCTCTCCTCCATCACAGATAATGTTCTCCCCCATCACAAATAATGTTCTCTCCTCCATCACAGATAATCATCTCCCTCATTACAGATAATGTTATCCCCATCATAAATAATGTTCTCTCCCCTATCATAAATAATGTTCTCTACCCCATCACAGATAATGTTCTCTCCCCCATCACAGATAATGTTCTCTCCCCCATCACAGATAATGTCCTCTCCCCCATCACAGATAATGTTCTCCCCCTTCACTAATAATATTCTCTCCTCCATCACAGATAATGTTTTTCCCCATCAGCCTTTGGCTTTCCGGGCATGCTGGGAGCTTTGCAACAGCTGGAGGCACGCTGATTGGGAAAAACTGCTTTAGTGAATGCTGGCACACCAGTCATTTGCTGCCTACTGCTACATTTGCCAGTTTGGCCTTTTCAGCTATTTCAAATAATCCATTTCAGGAACGTTTTGTTACACTTTATTATATTACCCAGCATTACGCATTTTGCGCAATTTACTGTGGTGTTAGGTTTTATGCTACTGAAAGGAAAAAAAGCTTGGTAGACATCAATAAACATTGAAACAAAGGAGAAAGAAAATTGACTTTGACATTTATTATTAAAGCTAGATTTTATATTTTTTTATTTAAAAGAAAAAAAAGAAAGAAAGAAAACAGCATTTTGAAGTTTGTGGATTGAACTCCAACCACAGGGATGTCAGCGCCAGGACCGATCTGAAGAAGTGTGTAGTAAATGGAAAAATATCACAGAAATCAAATGACATATTTTTTTTTGCTAGAAACAAATAAAAACTTGCAAATTCTTTTTCATTAGTTTTACTTTCTTCTGTAAACTCTCATAATTTCGGATTGTATAAAAGGTATAAATATATTAGGTATAAGAAGATGTAAGAACTTCCCTGATCTTAGATGAAAGCAATCCCAATAAGCTTTAGGACCAGCTGAAATTTAGCGGTTAGGTTCAGATGAATTCTTGTTGACAGATTTTTTTTTTCAGGCCAAATGCGTGTATGGGATGATGAACTCCACTGGGGGCACTGTAGAATTTGTAGCTGTATATATACTGAATAATGAAAAAAAATATTAGATAATAATAATAATGTATTACAGTAATGCCAAACCTTTTTTATTTAATATAGGGATAAGTCGGCACTTCAGTGAAATCTGTGGTGGTGCACGAGGTAGGGTAAAGTCACAGCTAAAAGAAAGATGATACCCAGCACTCACCAGTAATGCACAGTGAAGATTTATTATGCCAAAGTGTAGTACAAGGACGCATTTCGGTGTGGGTGCCTTCCTCAGCTGTCTGCCGAAACACGTCCTTCTTTACTATGCATAATAAATCTTCACTGTGCATTACTGGTGAGTGCGGGGTATCATCTTTCTTAAACCTTTTTTTATTTTTTGTCAGAATTTGTACCAACTTTTTTTTTTTTTTGAAAATTCTGCATGTGCCAAGGTCCTTATAAAGGTTTGACTGTATGGAAACAGTAAATTTGTCGCAACTGCAAAAATTCCAGCTTGATTTTTACAGCAATTTACTATGATTTTCTGACTCTATATTACCTGATATTACACACTATTGGTTCTATTTTTGACCACTCACCATCTCATAGACCTGCGGTACTCAACTGGCGGACCGCGGTCCGGATCTTGACCACCAGCTGAGTACCAGTCATCTGGCAGCTGCTGTCCTGGCATTTATATGTATCAGTGTCTTTAAGACACCCATACAAATGAATAGCTGAGCGCTGTTGGAGCGAGGGAACACTCTGCTCTCTGCCAGGCCGCGCTTCTCCTATGATGCGGGCGGCGCATCATGAAAAAAAAAAAGGAAAATAAGAATGATGCAGGGGTCTTGGGGGGGGGGGGGGTTGTTAGGGCAGAAGGGGATAGAGGGGTCTGAGTGGGCATAAAGGTGAAAATAAGAATTATGCAGGGGTCTTGGGGGTGGTGTTAGGGCAGCAGGGGCTAAAGGGGTTGGGGGGCATAAAGGTGAAAATAAGAATGATGCATGCAGGGGTGTTAGGGCAGAAGAGGATAAAGGGGTCCGGGGGGACATAAACGTCAAAATAAGAATGATGCAGGGGTCTTGGGGGTGTTAGGGCAGAAGGGGATAAAAGGGTCTGGGAGGCAGAAAAGTGTAAATAATAATGATGCAGGTGTCCTGGGGGGGGGGGTTGTTGGCATTAGGGCAGAAGGGGATAAAGGGGTCTGGGGGAAGAAAAGTGCAAAGAAGAATGATGCAGGGGTCATGGCGGGTGGGGGGTATTAGGGCAGAAGGGGACATAGGGGTCTGGGGGGGAGAAAAGTTTAAAGAAGAATGATGCAGGGGTCTTGGCGGGTGGGGAGTGTTAGGGCAGGAGGGGATAGAGGGGTCCGGGGGACAGAAAAATGTAAAGAAGAATGATGCAGGGGTCTTGAGGGGCAGAGGAATCTGGATGAGGACTTAGGGGTCAGGGGGGCAGAGGAGTCTGGGGGGATCTGAAGGAGGGGGGGGGGAGATGGGTCTGGAGGGATTTAAACGGGTTATTCAGGAAAAAAAACTTTTTATACATCAACTGGCTCCAGAAAGTTAAATAGATTTGTAAATTACTTCTATAAATTTTTTTAAAATCCTTTCAGTACTTATGAGCTTCTGAAGTTATGGTTGTTCTTATCTGTCTAAGTGCTCTCTGATGACACGTGTCACGGGAACCGTCCAGTTTAGACGAGGTTTGCTATGGGGATTTCCTTCTAAACTGGGCGGTTCCCGAGACAGGTGTCATCAGAGAGCACTTAGACAGAAAAGAACAACCTTAACTTCAGAAGCTCATAAGTACTGAAAGGATTAAGATTTTTTAATAGAAGTAATTTACAAATCTATTTAACTTTCTGGAGCCAGTTGATGTATAAACAATTTTTTTTCCTGGATAACCCCTTTAAGGCCCATCCACAATGAGGATATTCCTCCAGTAGAAATCTGTTTGCAGCAGAGTCCAAATTTTTTCAATGGTTTTCTGCTGCTCTGCGTATACTGTGGAATCTCCACAGTGGAATTCCTCCAGCAGAATGGACGTAAACCCCAAGAACGAACATGTTCATTCTTTAGGTGAACATTCATTCTGCATGTGGAATTCCGTCGGACTGCTTTGTCATCTATAGAGATGGCACACATGTGCAGTCCTACTGCCAATGGCTTCAGTAAAACCTGCAGCAAGCGGACATTCCACTGACTAAATGTCCACAGTGTGGAGAAGCCCTTAGGGGTCTGCAGGAGGAGCATATATACATGCGCTGTGCGGGGCATATATAACGCGCTGTGCGGGGCATATATACATGCGCTGTGTGGGGCATATATAACGCGCTGTGCGGGGCATATGATTGCGCTGTGCGGGGGACATATATACAATTTACCGTGCGACACAATTTCCAACCCGTGGGACAACATTTTTTTCCCATGCGACACATTAGTAAATCAGGGAGATGGTTCACCTTTTTTTTTTTTTTACTCCGAGAACATGCGACACTGTCAGGAAACCTGTGGGACACATTTCCAAACCCGTGCGCCAAAAAAAAAAAATTGTCGGGCGACAGATTAGTAAATATGGAGATTTTCAGGGAAAACACTCAGAGATGAAGCCGACACTCTTAGTAAATGAGGGCCATCGAGTCTTCTTTTTATGCTGCTCACTGTCGGGAAAGTAGTTACTCAGAAGATGCATATAAAGAAGACTCGAGGGATGGAAAGCAGATTTAAAAGGTAATTTTTTTTTAAGGCAGGAAAGGGGTTAGGACTAGTTAGAGAACAGGTATGGACAGATTAAAAAAAATGAACTTAATGAGAGGTACTCTATAAAGTAACAAGTGCATAGAAAATACTCATTCATTAACCATTATATAACATTACATTATACTGTGAAATAAAGAGAGTCCTGAGGAGAGTGGGGCCAAGACGGACATTGGAGCAGCATCTGCCACACAGGATGGGCAGGGGTACAGAAAACATTTTAATATAAACTCCCACTTTTGTTTATGTTGGTTGTAATACTGAATGGTGGTCTATTTAGTGGTATTGTTGACCATTACATATATCGTGTGTATATGTAAACGAAACCTAATCACAAAATGAAGTACCTGCCTCTGAATCCCCACAGCTGTGACAAGATCCCATATATAGTGTTATCCCCAAAACCCAAATAACCATGATCACAAAAAATACCTTGGAAGGAATGCTATCTGGTAGAATGTAATGTGACTATGGTCTGGTGGACAGCAGCAGAAAGCAGATCGGTCACGTCTGACCTGTCCATCATGTATAATTTGAGATTTTCCCCAAATTATTATGATTTATAAGAATATTAGTTAAACTAAAGAGTTACATGAGTAAATAGAAAGCACAAGGGCAAAGATTGTACACAGGGAACAAACATTCAAATACATTTTATAATTGAGTCACAAAATCACAGTCAACGTGGATGAAAAATTATACATGTTTTGACCACAATTTTTCTATAGAAGTTAATTGATACGACTCGTAATACGATGGTGGATGATTTTTGAATATTATCAAAGACTGGGTTAAAGGGGTACTCCAGTGGAAAACATTTTTTTTTTATATGAACAGGTGCCAGAAAGTTAAACAGATTTGTAAATTACTTCTATCAAAAAATCTTTACCCTTCCAGTACCTATTGGTAGCTGTATGCTACAGAGGAAATTCTTTTCTTTTTGAATTTCTTTTTTGTCTTGTCCACAGTGCTCTCTGCTGACACCTGATGCCCGTATCAGGAACTGTCCAGAGCAGGAGAAAATCCCCATAGCAAACCTATTCTGCTCTGGACGGTTCCTGACATGGACAGAGGTGTCAGCAGACAGCACTGTGGACAAGACAAAAAAATTCAAAAAGAAAAGAATTTCCTCTGTAGCATACAGCTGCTAATAGGTACTGGAAGGGTAAAGATTTTTTAATAGAAGTAATTTACAAATCTGAAAAAACTAAAGGGTTGTGCAGCTCACAATTAACTAGCTGAGGTAAGGAGGTTGTACACCTACACCAACAAACAATATTTTCAAACAGTAACCAACCCTAGTGTTGCTCGCGAATATTCGCAATTCGAATTTTATTCGCGAATATCGCATATTCGCGAATTCGCAAATATTCGCGAATATAGCGCTATATATTCGTAATTACGAATATTGTTTTTTTTTTTTTTTTTCACAGTACACATCACAGTGATCATCCCTCTCTGCTTCCAGCTTATGTGGTGTAAGAAGGCTCTAATACTACTGTGTGATACTGGTGTGCGAATTTTCACTTATGCTAATTTTTGTATATGCGAAAATAAAATGAGAATATGACGAATATGCGAATATTCGTCCATATATTCGCGAATATTCGCGAATTCGAATATGGCCTATGCCGCTCAACACTAACCAACCCCTCAAGACTAGTACCAGTTGCCTGATACATAGATGAAAAATAATGATAGTAAATAGCTGGATCGTGTTTCAAATACAAGATACAATTTTATTAAAATGTATAAAATATCAGTTGTTGCAACTTGACCTCATGGCACAGGGCCCTTGTGCCATGGAAAAGAGATATACTTGCTTGAACATACAATTACAATAAGAACAAACACCGATATTTAGCATTGATAGAAAAATAAATAAAATTGATGTAACTTTCGATAATCTGGCAACTGATAGTCCAGAAATGTATTATTATTATTAAGTTATTATTATTAGTGTTGAGCGGCATAGGCCATATTCGAATTCGCGAATATTCGCGAATATATGGACGAATATTCGTCATATATTCGCTAATATTCGCATATTCGTTATATTCTCGTTTTATTTTCGCATATGCGAATATTCGCGTATGCGAAAATTAACATATGTGAAAATTAGTATACACAGAAATTCGTGTATGCGAAAATTAGCATATGCGAATTTTCGCACGCCAGTCTCACACAGTAGTATTACAGCCTTCTTTACACCACACAAGCTGGAAGCAGAGAGGGGTGATCACTGTGATGTGTACTGTGAAGAAAAAAAAAATATGAATATTCGTAATTACGAATATATAGCGCTATATTCGCGCTATATGCGATATTCGCGAATAATATTCGAATTGCGAATATTCGCGAGCAACACTAATTATTATTATTATTATTATTAATATTTACGGGACTTTAAAGGGTAGCTCCCACCATCCTATTTTTTTTTCTGTCCCTGCCCATTGCACATCTATCCCTAACCCCCTCCCTGCTTTTAATTTTTAATTTTACTATATTAAAAATGCCTTTTGTCTGCCTGGCAGTGTGCTCACTACCAGGCAGATTTCCCCAGCAGGCACCACGTCACTGATGCCTGCTGGGGGGGGACTTCCGCCCTTAGTTCATCTACACAGGGTGCCTCCAGCTGTTTCATCACTACAACTCCCAGCTTCCTCTGACATCTATTGGCTGTCAGGGCATGCTGGGAGTTTTAGTATTGAAACAGCTGGAGGCACCCTGTGTAGATAAACTATTAGTTAGTTACATGCGGCGCTGCGGCGATAGCCCGTCCCCTCCGTCCCCCCCCCGTGCCATACCCCGTTCCCTCCATCACAAACCCACCTCCCGCATACCCCGTTCCCTCATTACACTTACTGCAGAGTCCGGCAGCGGGCGTGCAGGGACGAAGGCGGAGGCGGCGGTGGCGATGTGCGGGAGGAGTGGCCGGGGAGCCAATGCGCTCGCTCCCTGCCTGTCTGATTGACAGGCAGGGAGCGAGCGCAGGCTGAATGAAAAAGGACTGATGCACGGCCGCATCAGTCCTTTTTCAGGCGTGCCGTCATGCCAGGCTGCAGCCGGCCACTAGGAGGGAGACCCCTAGTGGCCGGTTTTCAAATGTAAATTAAACCATTTTAATATAAAAAAAAAATAATAATAAAAGTATATTAGAGATATGTTGTAGTACATAAGTACTACAACATATCAAAAAATAAAGTTGGTGACAGTGCCCATTTAATACATTTCTGGACTATCAGTTGCAGGATTATCGAAAGTGACATCAATTTTATTTTTCTATCAATGCTAAATATCGGTGTTTGTTCTTATTGTAATTGTATGTTCAAGCAAGTATATCTCTTTTCCACGGCACAAGGGCCCTGTGCCATGAGGTCAAGTTGCAACAATTGATATTTTATACATTTTAATAAAATTGTATCCTATATTTGAAGCACGATCCAGCTATTTACTATCATTATTTTTCATCTATGTATCAGGCAACTGATACTAGTCTTGAGGGGTTGGTTACTGTTTGAAAATAATTTACAAATCCGTTTAACTTTCTGGCACCAGTTCTTTTAAAAACATATTTTTTAAACAAAATTTTTTTTAACAAGAAATAAATAAAATGAGGAATCCAATCATGCACCTTACTAATCCTTCGGCAATGCTGTTTTGATGCAGCAGAAAACCCAGCTCTACACCATGGGCGGAACACCCAGCCTAGCTAATGCTAACTGAATCATGAGCTATACATTGTATTTTTCGCTGTTGAGTGTACAGGAACAGGGAATCCTGTCAAAGGTAGGAGTCCCTGCTACTATATGTGTGGTGTCGGGGTGTAAAGTGCAGGGTAGATGCAGGGCAGATGTTATTGCCCAAGGGGCAGGTGGTATTAACCCCCTTCTTGTAGTGACGCCATGTTTAGCTTTAACCACCCGAAGGAAATATCGCTGATCCTGGGTTAGGCAGCGGCAATGAAGAGACCAACGCCAGATTAAGGATAACGGCAGCTTTATTGAGGCAAGACAGGTGATATAGTCTTTGCAGTACAGCCAAATATCCCAGGGAGGTGACCAGTGACACAGGGGGACCTCGCAGGCAGTAGTTAGACTGACTTTAGTGCAGGCCATGGTGACTACAGATGGACTTGACTTGACAGAGATGGTGACTGACAATAAGATGACTTGACTAACTGATGACCGACTTGTGGCTGCAGGACTTTAGGCTCGAGGCCTAGGCCTCCAATGCTCTGAACACACACAGTGAGATGACTTGACTGGACTTGACCTCAGTAGAAGTAGGAATGTGCTGAGAGAGAGTGCAGCCCCTCCCCTTGTTATATAGGGGGGCTGTGCAAGGAGCCCATAGGTCACTTGAGGGGTCACCTGGTCACTGGAGTCCTCTGGGTAAAAATCATGTGGTAAAACATTAAAGTAACAGTACATCATTTATACAAAACCTATGTACATTATGGGGGTATGCTGCAGGGGAGCCCTGGGGATATGCAGGGACTCTGCCTGACAGGGCAAGAGAACAGTACGGGGCCACATCATCCATACTGGGACATCACATATGTACTTACTGTGGCATCCTTTGCTATCAAAGTAGGGTGCCATGAAAAGTGCTGTAAGGAGCAATGATGTAAGTGTGTGGTCATCGCCACTCATATTTATGTCTGTTTGTATCTAACCTGCCTGTTGTCATCTATTTGGTTGCGGATACATTTGTATGTCAAAACAAAAAGGCTGTAGCAGTGAAACTATACAACATTTTTAAAGGGGTACTCCGGTGGAAAACAATTTTTTTTTTAAATTAACTGGTGCCAAAATGTTAAACAGATTTGTAAATTACTTCTACAAAAAAATCTTAACCATTCCAATACTTATCAGCTACTGTATACTACAAAGGAAGTTGTATAGTTCTTTCCAGTCTGACCACTGCTCTCTGCTGACACCTCTTTCCATGTCAGGAACTGTCCAGAGTAGGGTCAAATCCCCGTAGCAAACCTATCCTGCTCTGGACAGTTCCTGACATGGACAGAGGTGTCAGCAGAGCACTGTGGTCGTGACAGAATTTTTTTTATTTTTTTTAAAAAGAACTTCCTGTGGAGCATACAGCAGCTGATAAATATTGGAAGGATAATATTTAAGATTTTAAAATAGAAGTAATTTTCAAATCTGTTTAACTTTCTGACACCAGTTGCTTAAAAAAAAATGTTTTCCACCAGAGTACCCCTTTAATAAAAACTGATATAGAAAATGTTTTTTGCACCACAATAAGTACACAGTAATAATAAAGTGATGCATTCAAAGGTGTCCATGACACCTAATTTTAAAGTTTGTCAATGATTTACTAACCTGTATATGAAAAAAAAAATCATCTATCTATCTATCTATCTATCTATCTATCTATCTATCTTCTATTCATCTATCCACAGAAAGTACCCCATGCTTTACCAAGGCCAGAGTAAGCTGAAATAAAAATAATAATAATTTAAAAAAAACTAATACATTTTTTCATGACTTCAGAATTTGATATAAAGTCTAATAAGTGCTGTCAGGAAAATAACCGAGCAATTAGAACCAATGTAGAGCCACCGGAGCATGAAAAGGAACCACATCATTCTCTTCATCATTTCACTAATCCGAACAATTATCATTATAAAGGAAGATTATAGGACATAATTGTTCAATTAATATTGCCAAGATTGCCCTTAGCTCTTCATTGTAATTGCCGTTAAGGTCTCCAATCAGCCCTTCCATTGATTGTTGTAAAGTCAGAGCTAAAAGATCTTTGAAGGTGAAATAACATAAAAATCACAAATTCAAGCATTCACCATTAACTACATGTTTAGAAACTTGTCCTTAAAGTGTACCTGTCAGATCCCACAAAAAAAAAAAAAAAAACAACTGTTATATGTTACGCAGGACCTTATTTATGTCTCCATCACCAATATTTCACAAAAAAATTGCATATTACAGCTGCTCAATGTCTTTTCCATCTTCCCAAAGGGAGGGGGCATGTCGTTCACTTGCCTGCACTGTGATGACTCCTCCCCTCCCTCACTCTGCTGACTCACTGCTCTCATAGCTTGGCAGCCCTGCTCTGTAACCCTTTCCTCTCTGGTTTTATGCTGTACACATACACACACAAACACACACACAATGATTATTGGAGATTGCCTGAACTCTACCACCAAAGACAATATGGTGAGTGTATTACTTACATCTTCCTATGTCATTTATGTGTATCATCCTTTGGCAGTCCTGTAATGCTGGGACTTGTAGTTTTGGAATAGTTTGAGGTACAGTGTTTGGATAACTCTTTTTTGCAACAGTGTTGTCTTCAGATGTGTGCCTAAAGCTTTTGCAAAAATTCAAATCCCAGCATGCCCAGACATCCTTTGACTGTCCAGGCATGCTTGGAGTTGTAGTTTTGTAACAGCTGGAGGCACATGATCGTCCAGTAGCCTTGTCAATCAGCCACCTCATGTCCATGACCCTTGACCCTCATTCTGCTGTGGGACTCATCAGTTTCCCAGGAGGTATGGGGACCCATAGTGGTGGGATTTTCCAAGGCAGTTTTCTTTAAAGGATAACTGCAGCAGCATTACACTTATCCCCTATCCACAGGATAGGGGATAAGTGTTTGATCGCTGGCGGTCCGACCGCTGGGACCCCCCCCAATCTCCCTAACGGGGCGCCACCATAAGCGCTCATGGTGAGCGCTAAGGCTCGTAGCGTCGACCTAGAGGTCGACGGTGACGCCCCGTTTCCTCCCCGTCCCCATACAGTTCTATGGGGAATGCTGCCTCCCCGCCTCTCCCATAGAGATGTATAGAGGAGGCGTGCCGGCCGCAACGTCATGCTGTGGCTGGCACGCCCCCTGCACGGGACAGGAGATCGCCCTACAGGAGATCGCCGGGGGCCCCAGCGTTCGGACCCCCCGCGATCAAACACTTATCCCCTACCTTGAGGATAGGGGATAAGTGTTTGTAACGCTGCAGATGTCCTTTAATAATTTTTTTTATTTTTTAGAGAAGTATATTAGAAAAACGATTGTTTTGCCAAGATGTACAACATATAAAAAGTTTTTATATCTGGCAGCGCCCATTTGGGGACAATGTAGAGTTTCTCGCAAGAACCGGTGTTTTGCTACGTATGATCGATTCAATATGACACGTGTGGGTGGCATGTAATTCCAACATAAGGTAATTCCAACATATCTACGTCACAGACACAATGGCTGTGCCCACAGTGTCCAGAGAAGCACTAATGGGTGGGATAGTCAAGAGTCCAAACATAGAAACCTATCAACAACTGATATGACCAAGATATTGTCCCAAATCAGTGGTCTCAAACTGTGGCCCTCTAGATGTTGCAATACTTCAACTCCCAGCATGCACGGACAGCCAACGGCTATCCCAAATGAAATGTATAACAAGTCAATCAGACATATGAGAAATTTGATCGCTGGAGGTCTGTCTATTGGAAACCCCAACTTACCTAAAAAGTTCAGCAAGTTCTACACAGCCTTTTTATCTGGTACTGGTACAGTATGGATGAGAGGTGAAAGTGAAAGTGAAAGAGGTGAAAGTGAAAGTATAATCTGTGATGACTGGAGGCCACCATGAAGTACCTCAAATGCTGGCCATAAAATGACTATGTATGACGTTGACATCTAGGTTTGTAATGTGAAAAGAAAGCCGGAGCTGTCCAATTCCTGATTAGTTTTATTGAATGTGGTACTTTGAATCTGTTTCTTGAAATATCGTGTAGATCACAATCTGGTATGGCCCATGTATGTTTAAAGCCCACTCCATCTATAAGAGATGCTGTATCAAAATAGGTGTAACTATCTGTAATGACACACCAGGAAAACCAGATAGTTTACACCAATATTGACAATATAAGGGATGACACAATTCAACAGTCCCTTCTGAAAAGACCTCGATGATGAGGCTGCCACCGTGGATCTGGCAGCTGAAATCTCCAGCCATTTGCTGTCATTTCCTTGAGAAGATGGGGGGGCATGATCATGAATTTACATTTAAGAGAAAATGTGATATACACACCCACCACTTATTCACCAAAAGATCACCGCAGTGATCCACTAATTCCCTAATTTCCAATTTATTAATATAGCTTTATTAATTCACACACTAGATTAAAAAGTCAGGGTGTCTTTCTCTCCTTATGTAGAATTGTCACTGAGTACGATGTAGCTCAATTATTAATTTGCTGTATGCACCTCCAGTGTGCCATACAGATAGGAAGAGACACCACTGTGTTCAAAATCAGATAGCTGCCCCCCTCGACATGTTTCACCGTTCACACGGCTTTGTCAAGAGGCACACCCACCACTCATACCATACCTCATCCAACATTAAAAAATATGAAAGAGGGATTTTTTTTTATTCGCTCTCATGCAACTTATCAATACAAGCAATTGAGCTTTACAAGGTCTAATTTGCTTCATATTTGTCAGCCCCCACACTGCCCCCATATAGCAGTAGGTCCCACATTTGGCACTCAAAGCAGTAGGCCCTCATGCAGTTATAGTCTATAGTTTTGTTGGGCGGCACTCGAGTAAGATGCGCTGTGCACGTGCATAATGTAATCCAGAAAAAGACGCGTTTCGGCTATCAGCTTTGCAATTAAAAGCAATTGAAAAAGACTTATAGCCAAAACGCATCTTGCGTAAATAAAATTTGCACTATTACAAATAAACCTTATTTAGCATTGAAGATACTGGTGCTGGAATTCGTTTCTTCTTTCCTCATACAGTTATAGGCCCCCATATTGCATTAGGCCCCCATATAGACTATATGTGGGCAGTATAGGGGCCTAGTCTACTATATTATATAGTAGTATATTATCGGCCCTAACACAAAACAGTCAGTACTAGCAGCTGGGGCACACACAGAAGCAGGCTCTCCTTCTCCTCTGTGATCAGTGGCGAACCAGCGGTGTTCTCAGTGGCGGCATTCAGAACAGTTCTTCTCTTCCCTCTCGCTTCCCCACTGATGTTTTCTCAGGATGTGTCTCCCTCCATCCTGAGGTTTCAGCAATGGCTGTTAGAACAGTAAGAGGGACATGAGCGGAGTAGGGAGAGAGAGTGCCAAAATCAGGACTATATTTACCAATCTCTTAGAGACCTAAGCCCCGTTGGGAAAAATTCCCTTATACTAGGGATCCCCCCCCTTTTTTTTTTTTTTTTTAAATATCCTATATTATATTACATTCATTTCAAATATATTTTCCAAAGAAAAAAGTGCATGGAAAAAATATATGGAGTTTTAAAACACAAAGGAAGTGAGTGAAAACACAGTACCACTCCATTAAAGGTTGATAGATTCCAGTATATCTAAAGAGTCTATAATGAGTAGTTACACAACCACATTTCATTCTGAGTTATTCAAGGACCTCCTACTATGGACCCTAGATACTCCTCATTATAGTTATCTCCGCTCAATCCTCTGCTATTTAAAACATTATAACTGAGGACCTCCCTGACGTTTCGCTGATCCAGGTTGGCTTTATCAAGGCAGAGGTACTAAATTTGCACTGACCTGTCCAAATCAATACAGTTAGGAACAAGCTCAAACCAAAAGGTGACCATGTAATTTATAGTCGTGCTGTTAGGATAAAGGTGCTCTAGACGGATTTGTTGCAGATTCCAGGGTCAGGAAAGAAGACGTCATTTTTTAAATCTCCTTTATGTACAACAGAATTATTTTCTGACTAAAATTAACCTGCTGTGCAGATGATAAAATCTGCATAATGTCAATTTATGTTGTAGATGGGGGTTCATGATTTCCCCCATTGAAATCAATAGGGAAGGTAAAATCCAAACCTAATCTGCAATATTGTTTCATCAAATCTGCAACAAAATCTCTGAAGATTCCTGTGCAAATTTGCTGTGATGTTTTACTACAAGTAGTCTATTATGTATTTGACCTAATAGGGAAAGGTTACAAGCTGTGAAACCTCCTTTATGATGTGAGGATGCCTTAAAATGGGATTGGTCCACACTCTAGGATGGATGGTCATCCCTGTTTGTCTCCTCTGCTATGTCACCTAGCACCAGCATTGGGAATATTTACCCAACTTATCTAACCCATACATGGGACTGGCAGCCAACTTTCCCTGTGTAATGTGGATGCATAATGATCATTTGTAACATATAAGCCTAGCAATTAAACGAAGAGCTAGGATATCATCTGCAGCCATCTCTAAAAAAAAACTTTACCGGGAAGCCACACAGGCTACTGTACTGTACTGTACTTACTAACTCACTATCTTCTCATTGAAAATTACTATAGCAAACTAAAAACACTCAGTATTATGTACAACTTTATTGTGGTATTATTCAGGAATTTAACTGGATTATTACATATAGGGTCGCCACCTTTCTTGCAAAAAAAATACCAGCCATGCTAATATGCATAATTAATTATGTATGTGTGACATCACAGGATACACATATGCGGGGGGGGGGGGGGGGGGGGGGGACATTTGTCCTATTCTGACCCCTATAACTTTTTATTTCTCCTTATACGGGCCTGTATGAGGGCTCATTTTTTTTAACCCCCAATTTGTAGTTTTTCACAGTACCATTCTTGTAACTAACTACAACTCCCAGCATGCATTGATACAGTCTGTGGCTCATCAGCTGTCCCAAACGAAAAACTACTACTCCTAGCATGTTGTACTATATAGTAGTATATGGTATAGGTCAGTGTTTCCAAAAGCTGTTGCAAAACTACAACTCCCTGCGTGCCCGGACAGCCAACGCCATCCTTCTGACACTCTGCTCTCCTCCTCTTTTCTCCCCTTCCGGTGCAGACAGCATCTTAGTAGTTACTGTAGGCCACCATGTTCCCCCATATAGTATAGGCGTCCTTTGTGCCTCCATATAATACTTAGACCTCCCTGTGCCCCCATGTAGTATTAGGCCCCACACTGATTGCCGTCCACCAGCTCTGCTTTAGAAGTCCTACACATAGCTGGGCAGTATAATAAAAATAAAGAGAAAACACTTCCGAGCTATGGTGGCATCATCTGGTAAACATTCAGACATGTACAGCTTTGAAAACCCCTTTATTAGATGGCCCAAAATTAAATAATTTGAATATAAAATGTACAATAATCAGTTTGTTCTTGAAGTCCTGTTAATATGCCCTATTTTTCGTCATATAAGACGCTCCGGCATATAAGACGCACCTAATTTTATAGGATAAAAATCTAGAAAATAAAGATTCTGAACCAAATACAATGTAAAGTATAGGACAGTGATCTTCAACCTGCGGACCTTCAGATGTTGCAAAACTACAACTCCCAGCATGCCCTGACAGCCAACGGCTGTCCGGGCATGCTGGGAGTTGTAGTTTTGCAACATCTGAAGGTCCGCAGGTTGAAGACCACTAGTATAGGAGGTAGTACTCACGTGTCCCCGCCGCTCCGGACCTGTCACCGCTCGTCACCACTGCCCTGGATGTCGCCCTCCATCGCTGTCGCCGCATCCCCGGGGTGTCCCCGTCGCTCCGGAACGTCTCTGCGGCCTGGTATCCTCGCTCTCCGTCACCGCCATGACTTCGCTACGCCCGCCGCAATGCACGCCGCGGGACGGCGTGTGCGACGACGTGATGACGAGGCAGGAGAGCGCCGGCTATGCAGGGGATCCCGGCACGCAGCAGACACCGAGGAGGCAGGTAAGGTCCCTCCCAGTATCCTGTAAGTTGTTCGGGACGCCGCGATTTCACCGCTGTGGTCCCGAACAGCCCGACTGAACAGCCGGGTTAGTGTTATTTTCGCTTCAGACGTGGCGTCTGAAGGGTTAATACAGGGCATCACCTATTGGTGATATCCTGTATTAGCCGTGGGTCCCGGCCGTTGATGGCCGCAGGGACTGCCGCGATAGGTGTGTATTTGCCTTATAAGACGCACCAACTTCCCCCCACCCCCTACCCAGTTTTGGGGAAGAAAAAGTGCGTCTTATACGGCAAAAAATACGGTAGTTGGCAAAATGTGTACATAAGAGAATGCATACATTCTGTGCCTGCATATGTTAATAAGACCTTCACAGTGGGGTGGGAGTGAAAGGAGGCCACCCCGTACTGGTTACCTCCGTGACAAATTGTTCCTAAGCTAGTAGAGACGTTTCAGACTCCCTTGATTACATGGTATTATTTTCCTTTCTCTAGAGAGGAATCACTTGGCAGATCAAAGGTCAGTGACTAATATGGTAATTGAGATGTGTGGAGTAAATGGGTAAATCCATTCTATTTTGTATATTTTTGTTGTGGGTGAATGTAACTTCTGGGTGTCCTCTTCTGCACGCTTCATTGTCTATGAATTATGCATCTGGTCATCAGCATTACAGCTGTATATAAATATAGAAAGTGCCGGCTTGGAAGTCGCTCCAAAGCTCAATAATTCCTGCCGTGTAGAAGTGCCTTTTCATGTTCCTCCTGAGCCCACTTCAGTCCATCTTTAGAGCAGGACTTCCTATTACAGCATAGCTTTCTTTTAAACATGCTGCACTTATCCCTCTTGTTGACTCAATTGATGTACTTAAACCATTAATTCGAGATGTTTGCTTCCTGTGTTCTAGCGGAAATCCAACTACAGATTGTAGACAGTGTCCTAGTGACGTCAGCTGCTTCGCTGCACTGCCAAAAGTATATGGACACCTCCTTTCATTTGGGCTTTTGAGCATTTCAGTCTTCAGTCACACCTATAATAACAAGGTGCACAGAGCTCTGCTATCTCTATAGACTAACATTATCAGTGGTACTGAAGAGCTCAGACACTCTTAACATGAAGTCCAAGAAGTCAACTTTTACATAGTTGATTAGCGGGGGGGGGGGGGGGTATCTGGTGAAAAACAGTTTATCACTTATGCACAGGATAGGGAGTTAGTGGGCAGCATGGTGGCTCAGTGGCTGGCACTGTTGCCTTGCAGTGCTGGGGTCCTGGATTTAAATCCCACCAGGGTCAACATCTGCAAAGAGTTTGTATGTTCTCTTCAAGTTTGTTTGGGTTTCCTCCGGGCACTACTTTTTCTTCCCACACTTCCCACCAATATGAGTGTACAGCGCTGCGCAATCTGTTTGCTCTATATAAAGAGTTGTTATTATTATTAGTGTCTGATTACTGTGGTCCGACCCCCCTGCAATCTCGGAACTCAGCTCTATGAGAGGGGCACATGCTCCAATTCTTGTCTATGGGAGCACCAAAGTCCTGAGTGCTGTTCAGGAAATCACGGTGGTCCCAGCAGTCAGACGCCCGCGATTGGACACTTATCCCCTATCCTGTGGATCGAGGATAAGTTGTTTTTCACCGGACCACCCCTTTAAGGATGCAGCCAATTAAAATTTTTGTGTGATGTCCCAGAACGGGATACAGTCCCGTACAGTACTTAGGCCCTGTCAGGTTGAGTCCCTCTGTGTCCTAGGGACTCTCCTGCAGTGTCTCCCCCATAGTAATATATATTATGCATAGTGTTAGGTGTGTTATGTATTAAGGACCTTTAAGGACCTTTGAGTTGTCACATGATAATGTGTTCACATGATGTGTTTGTTACCCAGAGAGGACCAGCTAACCAGGTGACCTGCAGCTTTACCTATGGGCTTCTGACTCAGTCTCAAGTCTATCTTAGTCTGCGTGGCTGAACTAAAGTCTATCAAAGTCACTACAAGTCCCAGCAAGCTGCAAGGTCCTTTTGTGTTACTGGCCACCTCTCTGGAATCCTGGCCTAGCTGTAAAGACTATTTCCATCTGTCTACCTCGGTAAAGCTACCATTAACCCTTACCTGGTCTTGGACTATTATTGCCCTGCCTTACATTGGGATAGTGGTACTACCGTTTGGGTGGTTACCATGAAAACCACGCCCTGGCTTCACAAACATTTAAGGGTTAATAACACCTTTTCCCTTGCCTACAACATCTGCCCCATCCACCACACCATCGCACCCCTAGACATCCCATGGTTCAACCATGGTTCCCATGGTTAACCATAAAACCGCAAGTCCTCCCCCTAGCATGGGTCTGAATTGTTTCCAAAGTAAATCGCATGCATAAGGGAAAAAGTTTGCACCAGAAAATTGTACGGGACTGTCTTTATTGCAAAGAGTTATTAGCGGGCGCTGATAAAGTAGTGGGGGAGGTGAAAGAAAGACTGTTAATTGATATTGCCATGTGTGTGAAATCAGTACCTGAAGGGGTTAAACAGAATCCAGTGTTTCCCACGCGCACGGCAGCAGCTCCTTCCCTTCAGTCCCCAGCGGTGATGCCTCTTCAGTGTGCAAGCCGGAACTATAGATCCGCCCCGTGTTGCACGGGGGGAAGAAGACTTTATCAACCGGACCAGCGCACACAAATCATCTTAAAGTGACAGCGCACTCAAATCATTTTAAAGTGATAGCGCATGAGTTGTTAGCACCCAGCTCTCCAGATCAACTCGGCGACAGTGCCCCTCCATCACCAGCAGTGGCAACACCTGCCACTCCAGCGGTCGGGATGCTGCCGGTCCCGCTTGCAGTCCATATTAACAATGTGGGTGTTCCAGCATCAGCACCAGTATTTTTGGAGAATCCTGTCCTTCCTATCTACAACGGAGACCCCTTCACCCTGAGGGATTTCAAGGAGAAGATTCAGAGTTTGTTTGTCTTTTACTCTATCCCTCCTAATCAACAGGTGCTGCTGCTCACAAGAAAACTACAAGGACCAGCACGTGAGGAAGTCCGTACCTGGTCCGGCTCCGAGAAGGCGACGGTAGAGCAGATCTTCGAGGGGTTGTACCAGGTATTTGAGTCCCATTCTCTGTCGGAGGTATGCCTTCAGTTGTATCAAAGATGGCAGAAGCCAGGTGAGACTCTGAGAGCTTATGCAGTAGTTTTACAAAATACCCTAGAGACTTTTCAAAAGCTAGATGGTATCACTCCCGATCAGGGTAATAAAGTACTGATGGACAGGTTTATTGATGGGGCTCACAATAAATGGGACAAAGCTCAAAGGAGGATGTTAGCAGTACAAAACCCCAATCTGTCCTTCCCTGCTTTTAAGAGATCGGCTATTCAGGTCATGGAGCCCGGGACTGAGTCGGAAGAAAGTTGTGACCCTTTGCCAGAGCCCCTGGGTGCGGCAGCCGGTCCAATGCCACCATCACTGGCTCCCGCCCCAGTGTCCAATACCATACCAGCCTCCACAGCCTCAGAGTTTCAGAGTGTTAAACAGGACATTGAACAATTGACTCAGGCTGTGAAGGAGCTTGCAAGTTGGGCCGTCACAAGTGTCCGCTATAACCAAAGATGTTTTTTACATGTACTGGGATGCTAATTTGTTGTGTGAACCTGACGATGTTGATTTCGGGGTAGTGGCAGGTAATGGGAAACCAATACCCGGACATTGATATTGGGAGCCCACCATCCAGTTGGGGAAACATAAACTCAGGGGACAGGGAGTGATTGTAACTGATGTGTCTGATAAGGGGTCTGCAGAATTCCTATTGGGGATGAATATCATGAAACAAAGTTTCACTGACATTGTAGATTCCTTGCATGCCTCTCTCCCCTATCTGTCCCCCTCAGGCCAGCGGACTGCGCAGCACCATTTAAAGGTTCTTAAAGCGGAGTAGAAGATTGGCAAGGTGAAGTTTGCAAAGTGCGGATTCAAGACATCAGGTCTGTAACCTTGCAACCCAACACAGAGACAGTCCTTTGGTGCCATGCACGTCCTGGAGTGAGAAACCAAGACTACCAAGCCCTGCTAGAGCCTATACAGTTAGAAGATCATCCTCTAGTTCGAGTGGCAAGAAGTCTGGTCACAGTTACCAATGGGAGAGTTCAGGTCGACTAGTCAATTTGCCCAGTGTGGCTACAGTCTTACTGAAATACACTCCAGTAGCCCAGTTGTATCTTCTAGAGTCAAGTGACATCTTATCAGAGCACGAGGTGGTGCGACAACGGACAGCTCAAGTGACTTCGGGTTCTCATAAGAGTCCCCCTGAGCCCTTGTGGGCACGACTTCAAGTGGGAGAAGAAACCACTCGAAGGGATCAAGTCAATCGGGTCATTAATGTCACCAAGAAGTACCAAGAAGCTTTTAATAAACATCCTACAGACTTTTGATTTACGTCTATGATACATCATCGGATTATGACCCCTATTAAAGAAAGACGCCACCCGGTCACGCCAGGCATGTACCAAACTCTCAAGATGCTAGTTGACATGAAGGATGCAGATGTCATTCAAGAAAGTCAGAGTCCCTGGGTGGCTTAGTAAAAAAGAAGGATGGGACCATCCGTTTCTGTGTTGACTACAGGAAACTGAACAATGTCACACATATGGACGCTTATCCCCTTCCAAGAATAGAAGAGTCACTCACAGCCCTGGAGAGTAGTTCTTAAAGTAGAACATCTGGGCCATGGTTTTGGCTGTGAGTCGTTCACCTGAGGTATTTGCCCCATGCTTTTTATTTTCACAAGAGGTAAAAGGAAAAAAAGACCCCCAAAATTTGTAACGCTATTTCTCCTGAGTATGGAAATACCCCATATGTGAACCTAAAATGCTCTGCGGACGCACAACAAGGCTCAGGAGTGAGAGTGCTCAGGGGTGGCTGATTTTACAGCGGTTCTGACATAAACGCAAAAAAATAAATAACCACGTGTGACCCCATTTTGGAAACTACACCCCTCACGGAACGTAACAAGGGGTATAGTGTGCCTTAACACCCCACAGGTGTTTGACGAATTTTCATTAAAGTTGGATGGGAAAATGAAACAAAAATGTATTTTAACTAAAATGCTGGTGTTACCCTAAATTTTTCATTTTCACAAGGGAAAATAGGAAAAAATGCCCCCTCCTCAAATTTGCAACCCCATTTCTTCTGAGTAAGAACATACCCCATATGTGGATGTAAAGTGCTCTGTGGGTGAACTACAATGCTCAGAAGAGATGGAGCGCCATTGGGCTTTTGGAGAGAAAATGTGTCTGGAATTGAAGGCCATGTGTGTTTACAAAGCCCCCATGGTGTCAGAACAATCCCCCCCCCACGTGACCCCATTTGGGAAACTACACCCCTCACGGAATGTAATAGGGGGTACAGTGAGCATTTACGCCCCACAGGTGTCTGACAGATTTTTGGAACAGTGGTTTGTGAAAGTAATAAATGTAATTTTCCCCTTGCTCAGCCCACTGTTCCAAAGATCTGTCAAATGCCAGTGGGTGTAAATGCTCACTGCACCCCTTATTTAATTCTGTGAGGGGTGCAGTTTCCAAAATGGGGTCACATGTGGGGGGTCCACTGTTCTGGCACCACGGGGGGCTTTGTAAACGCACATGGCCCCTGACTTCCATTCCAAACAAATTTGCTCTCCAAAAGCTCAATGGCACATCTTCTCTACTAAGCATTGTAGTGCGTCAGCACAGCACTTGACTACCACACATTGGGTATGTCCATACTCAGAACCATTTTCTCCTATTACCCCTTGTAAAAATTTCAAATTTGGGGAAAAAACAGCATTTTAGTTAAAAAATATTTTTTATTTACACATCAGATTTTAACGAAAAGTCGTCAAACACCTGTGGGGTGTTCAGGCTCACTGTACCCCTTGAGGGGTGTAGTTTGCAAAATAGTATGTTATATGGTTTTTTGTCATCTTCTTTTGCTGTTCTGGCACCATAGGGACTTCTTAAATGCGACATGCCCCCCAAAAAGCATTTCAACTAAATGTGACTCCCTCTCTTCTGAGCATTGTAGTTCGCCCGCAGAGCATTTTATGTCCAAACATAGGGTATTTCCATACTCGGAAGAAATGGGGTTACAAATTTTGGGGGGCATTTACCAATGTATCCAATGTATCCATTTACCAATATCCAATGCACAAATCAACACTACACATACAAACACTGGCAGAAATAAAGATGTTTAATACACAGTTGAAAACTAAACACTCTCTAACTAAGAGAGAGAAAAGATATTGCTAATACCTAGAAGTTTAAATCTGCAGTTTAAGGAAACACATATACTACAATTATAGTAGAAATCCTATAATTGGCTATATGGTTGGATTTTCCTTAAAAGATACAACTATACTAAAAGAAACACATAAAGAATATAAGCGAGTATGATTAACCAAGCCAGGCATGGGGCAAGGCTGCAGTCCTTTGTTTCAGGATTCAGGCCCAACAGGATGTGAATGGGAGGTGTGACACCAAGAATTTGAATGGCCAGGTGTGATGGTATGCAGCCCAGCAAGAGAAAAAGAGAGCTTGGCCCTGTTCAATGGGCTTTTTATTATGTTTTCTCCGCCCCTTAGCCCACCCAACAGGTGGTCTTTGTCTAATGTTACAAAAGCCCACCTATTGGCCCCCTTTGAGCATGACTAGGAGACCCCTAGTAAGAGACTCCATCTTTTCCTTTGTCTAAACCCATGTGGGTTTCTTGGTCTAGGATCACAAATATAGCAGATAAAATGTATGTCATTTTCATTTCCATAAAACTCCTTCCCTTCTGTGCCCTCTAGTGCACCCACAGAGCACTTTACATCCACATGAGGTATTTCCTTACTTGAGAGAAATTGGGTTACCATTTTTTCCCCTGATATTAGCCCTTCAAAAACTGGGTCTACAAGAACATGCGAGTATAAAAAAAATTAAGATTTAGAATTTTCTCCTTCACTTTGCTGCAATTCCTGTGAAACACCTAAAGGGTTAACAAGCTTTCTGAATGTCTTTTTGAATACTTTGAGGGGTGCAGGTTCTATAATGGGGTCATTTAAGGGATATTTCTAATAAGAAGGCCCTACAAATCCTCTTCAAATCTGAACTGGTCCTTGAAAAATTCTGATTTTGAAATTTTTTAGAAAAATTAGAAAATTGCTGCTGAACTATGAAGCCCTCTGATGTCTTCCAAAAGTAAAAACATGTCAACTTTATGATGCCAACATAAAATAGACATATTCTATATGTGAATCAATATATAATTTATTTGGGATGTTCATTTTCCTTATAAGCAGAGAGTTTCAAAGTAAAAAAAATTCAAAATGTTCAAATTTTTCATAACATTTTTGAATTTTTCACCAAGAAATGATGCAAGTATCAACGAAAATGTACCACTATGTTAAATTCATAAGTAATAGCATCATAGAGTTATTAATGCTTAAAGTGACAGTGGTCAGATGTGCAAAAAATGCTCTGGTCCTTAAGGTGAAAATGGGCTTGGTCCTTAAGGGGTTAATGGGGGGGGGGATAAACTATTGGGGAATTTCATTTTTACACAAGCACTTAATGGGAAAACTGACAAATCTTTTTTCTGTGGTTCAATACAGTAAATTCGATATCCATATTTGCATAGCTTTTCAATTGTTGTACTACTTTTCAACAAAGAAAAGAAATTGCGCTAAATGTCTTCTATACATTTTTTATATATTAATTTTTTTCAGACTAAAATTGCCACTTGGTATCTTTTTTGCATTATATTTTATTAGAATGGACAATTGTGCATGTGGCGATACAAAATATGTAAATTTTATAATTTTGTAATATTATTATTTGTCAAATGTGACAAGGAGGTGATTTAAATGTTATTAAGAAAGGGGCTTTTATATATTTTTAACAACATTTTTTAAATGTATTTGACACTTTTTTTTATTTACCAAAGGGGACTATTATAAGCGATCTTTTGATTGCCTTCCCTGTTCAATGCTACACCACAGCATTGATCAATGTTATTACCACTCTACTAATACTGTCTGCCTGAGAAAGACTATTAGAAGAGCTGTAATCAGCACAACAATGGTAAGAGAGAAACCTCTGTCCACCATCTTGACTCATCGGAACCCCATGATTGCGCTGTGTGTGTGTGTGTGGGGGGGGTCCTATGCATAGGGCATTTTTATTTTTATCCTTTAGATGTTGTGATGTACCAGGCCCCAAGGAAATACATTTATGTTCATTGTTTATGTTCATTGTTTTTCATGCTTTGTTTTGAAAAGCAAAAAATCAAGGAACCACAAGAAGCACACAGTGAAGATTGGTTGTTGAAAACACAACTGGAGGAAGAAGAATCTAGACCCAATCCCAATTGCTGCACCAGCCACACTGTTTGGCTGTTGAAGGGGCAGTTTCAAGATAAAAAAAATATAAAATGAGCACTGTCAGTTTGAAAACTTTTTATATGTGGTACATCTTGGTAAAACATTAACCTTTTTATAGAAATCATAGCTTATAAAATCATGGCTTTGTCCAAGTTGAATGAAAGTAAAGTAAGTGACAGGAGGCTAGCACTTCCCGTGCTCTCTCCTGTCTGATAGTACTGCTCTGTGCTCTCTCCTGTCTGATAGTACTCCTCTGTGCCCTCTCCTGTCTGATAGCACTCCTCTGTGCTCTCTCCTGTCTGATAGTACTCCTCTGTGCTCTTTCCTGTCTGATAGCACTCCTCTGTGCTCTCTCCTGTCTGATAGGACTCCTCTGTGCTCTCTTCTGTCTCATAGGACTCCTCTGTGCTCTCTCCTGTCTGATAGCACTCCTTTGTGCTCTCTCCAGTCTGACAGCATTCCTCTGTACTCTCTCCTGTCTGAAAGTACCCCTCTGTACTCTCTCCTGTCTGATAGTACTCCTCTGTACTCTCTCCTGTCTGATAGGAATCCTCTGTGCTCTCTCCAATCTGACAGTATTCCTCTGTGCTCTCTCCTGTCTCATAGGACTCCTCTGTGCTTTCTTCTATCTGACAATACTCTTTTGTGCTCTTTCTTGTCTGCTATTACTCCTCTGTGCTCTCTCCTGTCTGATAGCACTCCTCTGTTCTCTCTCCTGTCTGATAGGACTCCTCTGTGCTCTCTCCTGTCTGATAGCATTCATCTGTACTGTCTCCTGACTGATAGTACTCATCTATGCTCTCTCCTGTCTGATAGTACTCCTCTGTGCTCTCTCCTGTCTGATAATACTTCTCTGTGCTCTCTCCTGTCTGATAGTACTCCTCTGTGCTCTCTCCTGTCTGATAGAACTCCTCTGTGCTCTCTCTTGTTTGATAGCACTCCTCTGTGCTCTCTCCTGTCTGAGAGGACTCCTCTGTGCTCTCTTCTGTCTCATAGGACTCCTCTGTGCTCTCTCCTGTCTGATAGGACTCCTCTGTGCTCTCTCCTGTCTGATAGCATTCATCTGTACTGTCTCCTGACTGATAGTACTCATCTATGCTCTCTCCTGTCTGATAGTACTCCTCTGTGCTCTCTCCTGTCTGATAGAACTCCTCTGTGCTCTCTCTTGTTTGATAGCACTCCTCTGTGCTCTCTCCTGTCTGATAGGACTCCTCTGTGCTCTCTTCTGTCTCATAGGACTCCTCTGTGCTCTCTCCTGTCTGATAGGACTCCTCTGTGCTCTCTCCTGTCTGATAGCATTCATCTGTACTGTCTCCTGACTGATAGTACTCATCTATGCTCTCTCCTGTCTGATAGTACTCCTCTGTGCTCTCTCCTGTCTGATAGCACTCCTCTGTGCTCTCTCCTGTCTGATAGTACTCCTCTGAGCTCTCTCCTGTCTGATAGAACTCCTCTGTGCTCTCTCTTGTTTGATAGCACTCCTCTGTGCTCTCTCCTGTCTGATAGCACTCCTCTGTGCTCTCTCCTGCCTGATAGGACTCCTCTGTGCTCTCTTCTGTCTCATAGGACTCCTCTGTGCTCTCTCCTGTCTGATAGCACTCCTTTGTGCTCTCTCCAGTCTGACAGCATTCCTCTGTACTCTCTCCTGTCTGAAAGTACCCCTCTGTGCTCTCTCCTGTCTGATAGTACTCCTCTGTACTCTCTCCTGTCTGATAGGAATCCTCTGTGCTCTCTCCAGTCTGACAGTATTCCTCTGTGCTCTCTCCTGTCTCATAGGACTCCTCTGTGCTTTCTTCTATCTGATAATACTCTTTTGTGCTCTTTCTTGTCTGCTATTACTCCTCTGTGCTCTCTCCTGTCTGATAGGACTTCTCTGTGCTCTTTCCTGTCTGATAGCACTCCTCTGTGCTCTCTCCTGTCTGATAGAACTCCTCTGTGCTCTCTCCTGTCTGATAGCATTCATCTGTACTGTCTCCTGACTGATATTACTCATCTATGCTCTCTCCTGACTGATAGTACTCATCTGTGCTCTCTCCTGTCTGATAATACTTCTCTGTTCTCTCTCCTGTCTGATTGTACTCCTCTGTGCTCTCTCCTGTTTGATAGTACTCCTCTGTGCTCTCTCCTGTCTGATAGGACTCCTATGTGCTCTTTCCTGTCTGACAGCACTCCTCTGTGCTCTCTCCTGTCTGATAGTACTCCTCTGTGCTTTCTCCTGTCTGATAGTACTCCTCTGTGCTGTCTCCTGTTTGATTGGACTCCTCTGTGCTCTCTCCTGTCTGATAGTACTCCTCTGTGCTCTCTCCTGTCTGATTGTACTCCTCTGTGCTCTCTCCTGTCTTATAGTACACCTCTGTGCTCTCTCCTGTATGATAGGGCTCTTCTGTGCTCTCTCCTGTCTGATAGCACTCCTCTGTGCTCTCTCCTGTCTGACAGCACTCCTCTGTGCTCTCTCTTGTCTGACAGCATTCCTCTGTGCTTTCTCCTGTCTGATAGTACTCTGTGCTCTATCCTGTCTGACAGTACTCCTGTGTGCTCTCTCCTGTCTGATTGTACTCCTCTGTGCTCTCTCCTGTCTGATATTACTCATCTTCGCTCTCTCCTGTTGGATAATACTCCTCTGTGCTTTCTCCTGTCTGACAGCACTCCTCTGTGCTCTCTCCTGTCTGATAGGACTCCTCTGTGCTCTCTCCTGTCTGATAGTACTCCTCTGTGCTCTCTCCTGTCTGATAGAACTCCTCTGTGCTCTCTCTTGTTTGATAGCACTCCTCTGTGCTCTCTCCTGTCTGATAGCACTCCTCTGTGCTCTCTCCTGCCTGATAGGACTCCTTTGTGCTCTCTCCAGTCTGACAGCATTCCTCTGTACTCTCTCCTGTCTGAAAGTACCCCTCTGTGCTCTCTCCTGTCTGATAGTACTCCTCTGTACTCTCTCCTGTCTGATAGGAATCCTCTGTGCTCTCTCCAGTCTGACAGTATTCCTCTGTGCTCTCTCCTGTCTCATAGGACTCCTCTGTGCTTTCTTCTATCTGATAATACTCTTTTGTGCTCTTTCTTGTCTGCTATTACTCCTCTGTGCTCTCTCCTGTCTGATAGGACTCCTCTGTGCTCTTTCCTGTCTGATAGCACTCCTCTGTGCTCTCTCCTGTCTGATAGAACTCCTCTGTGCTCTCTCCTGTCTGATAGCATTCATCTGTACTGTCTCCTGACTGATATTACTCATCTATGCTCTCTCCTGACTGATAGTACTCATCTGTGCTCTCTCCTGTCTGATAATACTTCTCTGTTCTCTCTCCTGTCTGATTGTACTCCTCTGTGCTCTCTCCTGTTTGATAGTACTCCTCTGTGCTCTCTCCTGTCTGATAGGACTCCTATGTGCTCTTTCCTGTCTGACAGGACTCCTCTGTGCTCTCTCCTGTCTGATAGTACTCCTCTGTGCTTTCTCCTGTCTGATAGTACTCCTCTGTGCTCTCTCCTGTCTGATAGTACTCTTGTGCACTCTCTTCTGTCTGATAGCACTCCTCTGTGCTTTCTCTTGTCTGAAAGGACAGGAGAGAGCACAGAGGAGTAGTAAGATGGGAGGAGAATACCATAAGATGGTTGTAACCAAGAACAACTGAGCAAAACAAAGGGGAATTATATACATTGTTAAAATAGAGCATGTTCATAAATGCTAGTACAAAACTTCAACTTCCAGCATGCCTGTACAGTCAAAGGCTCTAGTTCTGCAAAAGCTAAGTAACATAATTACAAAGTAAAATTGGTTGCCCATAAAGCAGGCCCTCATTCGGCCCTGTAGATAAAAATTGAAAGACTTATGACTAATAAAAGGCGAGGAGGAAAAACGCAAAAATGAAATGTGGTATGGCAGGGTGTGAGGTGCAGGGCAGATGTAATTACCCTAGGGGCAAATGGCATTAACCCCTTGTGTTCTTGATGCCAGGGTGTGGTTTATCCTTAACCACCAGAAGGTATAACACTGGATCCTGGGCTAGACACGGGGGCAATGAAGACACCCAAGTTAGGGACAATGGTAGCTTTACTGAGGGTAGACAGTTGTTACAGTCTATGCAGTACAGCCAGGGCCTAAGGAGGTGACCAGTGACACAGAGACCTCGCAGGTTTGCTTGGACTTCTAGTTGGATGGGAGAATTTAGTGCAGGCCACGCTGGGTAGACAAATGATTGACTTGTGACTGACAGGACGGTGACTTTATCTTACCTGTACTTGACATGTGGCTGCAGGACTTTAAGCCTCCACTACTCTGGACACACACTCTTGGCATGAATTGACTGGACCTCAGCAGGAAGCAAGAGAAAGCAGCTAGCTCCACCCAGGGCTTATATGGGGGAGACTAACAGGGAGCCTATAGGTCACCCCTGGGAGCACCTGGTAACTTGTGCCTCCTGGGTAACAATCACATGGTACATTTTATTAAAGGTATAACACATCTTTTAATATTCAACATATACACAAATGGGGAAACAACTACAGGGGGCCCTGAGGACACTGAGGGACACTGCCTGACAGGGCAGGAAAGGTACGGGGCAACACCATCTCGTACTGGGCCACCACAGAAAAATCCCTTAAAGGCTTAAAACAAAGCCCAATCTGTCCATTTTGTAGAGAGATTTTTTTTTTTTTTAAACAATTTTCTATAATCATTTTTCTTTTTTGGCCCCAGAAAATTGTAAAACAAGGTGTAACCATCCGGCTAAATCCAAGCGTGGACATGGGACATACCAGAAGGTTACATAATTTTAGTGCTTGTTAACACCGTGCATTCCATTTGTAAATTAGTCCCATTGTACCTGTATGGTAAGTGAAAGTGACGTGCATTTTCCACCTTGGAGCCCATGACATGTATTACTTTGAATCTGCTACTTTTTTCAATTACAGAAGGTCAGCACCCTGACCAGAGTTTTATTTTACTAGCGATCACTGTCAAAGTTGAAAAACAAGATTCTTCTAGCCTGAGCAGACAGGAGCATAAAAGTCTGTTTTATTCTTTTTGTGTCTAGACGGGCCTTTCAGATGGCGGATACCTCACTCATAAGCTTTTCCTATGGATGTATGGCACGCTACAGACCTCTAATGGTTATGTGGAAACACTTTTGTCAAATAAATCTGTAAAAAAGGGGAAAAAACTCTTTAAGGTGGGTTAAATTTATTACTAGAGTCCCTGGATTATGAAGCGAAGATACGATGAGATGTTGTGCTGTGCTGTAGTGTTCCAAAATAGGTTAGTCAGGTGGGAACAAGAATTTGAAGCTCGTAGCTCTAGCGTCTTTAATGCGTCTGATCTCGGTCGGCATTGACTTTGAGAGTCCCGGCCAGTTACTACGCTTAGTAATTGTACACCAGCGCACTGCTCTGTGTTTTGGCCACTACTAATAAGGAATATGGAAATCTTGCTCATAGTACCATGGCTTCCATACCACAATGTCAACGGGTTGCAGTTTACACCTGCCATTTTCTGTTACTCATTACCAAAGCGGCCTTTAAACTATATTATAAGCAGCCTCCAGCTTTATGGAAAAATGACACATTGTAAGCATTAGCGAAGAAAGTTACTATATTTTTTTACTAATGTTTTAATGCTCTTAAGGATTTTCCCCCGACATAACTTGGATGTTATTTTATTGTCGTTTTCTCCAGTAGTAGTACAGTAGGATTTTTTTTTTCTTGAACACGAGCCAAACTGAACATTAAAACCAGGTGCTCACACTGGCACAATTGACTATAACACCTGTGAATAGAGTTAAGATTACATCATGTGTTCTACCCAGATCCCACAAAAGGCTCTATACTTCATCTCAAGTAACATTATAATTTTCAATTCGAGACTTCAGACAATGTAGCCCTGGCAAATACAAAAGTCTAGGAAGCCAAAGATATCAAGACTAATAGACTTCACAAGGCCGATGAGACGGGTCAATTTGACAAAACTCACAAAATTAAACCAGTTTAATGAATTGATTATAGGACTGAATTCTGAAGGTCAGAGATGGTTCTTCGAAGATATGGAGGCAGGAAATACAATGTAATCCTAATGAACATTCTTTGCTGTATACCAGCCATAGGAGCTTCTTGAAGACTTCAAAGATCTTGAGCTATCACAGACCACTAGTAGGGCTAAACAGGGCCATATCATCAAGATCTGTAGGCCCTATGAGCGTACAGTGTGTAATGGGCAGCTTATCTACCTCTATCTACTGTCTTCCTATAACGCTTCTATCTATCTATCTAAAAAAAAAAAAACAAGGATAAGTTGTCCAGCACTACTGATACCAAAACTACTGCATGGATCTGGCATACAGGTGCACGCTGCTAGGCTGAATATACATAAACAGGAGAATACAGCAGCACACTGCTAGCACAAAGATACAGATAAAACATGAAATGCTATACAGCTATAGTGCAAAAAAAATGAAAAATGAAAAAGTGAGGACTTAGCTCACAATTTGGTGGGCAAATAGTTTGGAGCATCCCACCACGGTAAGGTGACCTCATTGGGATGGACCCTACACTGTGAATATGCCTCTGTGTAATCAGTTTAACAGGCATTGCAAGGTCTGAGGTCCAGCACCTTATAAACACCTAATAGAGGTGGGTGGGGTGTAGGAGCCAACATGGAGGTAGCCACTCCCCCATATGTATAACACAAACAAGGATAAGTTGGCCAGCACTACTGATACCAACCCTGGATCCCTTACAGCGTGCACAACCTACAGAGTTACGCTTATAGGTTGTGCTGCTCTCCTTGGAATATATATATATATATATATATATATATATATATATACACACACACACACACAATGGGGGCAAAAAGTATTTAGTCAGCCACCAATTGTGCAAGTTCTCCCACTTAAAAAGATGAGAGAGGCCAGTAATTTTCATCATAGGTATACCTCAACTATAAGAGACATAATGAGAAAAAAAATCCATAAAATCACATTGTCTGATTTTAAAAGAATTTATTTGCAAATTATGGTGGAAAATAAGTATTTGGTCACCTACAAACAAGCAAGATTTCTGGCTCTCACAGACCTGTAACTATCTTCTTTAAGAGTCTCCTCTGTCCTCCACTCGTTAACTGTATTAATGTAACCTGTTTGAACTTATTATCAGTATAAAGGACATCTGTCCACAACCTCAAACAGTCACACTCCAAACTCCACTATGGCCAAGACTAAAGAGCTGTCGAAGGACACCAGAAACAAAATTTTAGACCTGAGCCAGGCTGGAAAGACTGAATCTGCAATAGGCAAGCAGCTTGGTGTGAAGAAATAAATTGTGGGAGCAATTATTAGAAAATGAAAGACATACAAGACCACTGATAATCTCCCTCAATCTGGGGCTCTACAGAAGATCTAACCCCGTGGTATCAAAATGATCACAAGAACATTGAGCAAAAATCTCAGAACCACACAGGGGGGGACCTAGTGAATGACCTGCAGAGAGCTGGGACCAAAGTAACAAAGGCTACCATCAGTAACACACTACACCGCCAGGGACTCAAATCATGCAGTGCCAGATGTGTCCCCCTGCTTAAGCCAGTACATCTCCGGGCCCATCAGAAGTTTGCTAGAGAGCATTTGGATGATCCAGAAGAGGATTGGGAGAATGGTATATGGTCAGATGAAACCAAAGTAGAACCTTTTGATAAAAACTTAACTCTTCTTGTTTGGAGGGGAAAAAATGCTGAGTTGCATTCAAAGAACACCACACCTACTGTGAAGCATGGGGGTGGAAACATCATGCTTTAGGGCTGTTTTTCTGCTAAGGGACCCAGATGACTGATACGTGTAAAGGAAAGAATGAATGGGACCATGTATCGTGAAATTTTGAGTGAAAATATCCTTCTATCAGCAAGAGCATTGAAGATGAAACGTGACTGGGTCTTTCAAAAACACACCACCCAGGCAACGAAGGAGTGCCTTCGTAAGAAGCATTTCAAGGTCCTGGAGTGGCCTAGCCAGTCTCCAGATCTGAACCCCATAGAAAACCTTTGGAGGGAGTTGAAAGTCCATGTTGCCCAACGACAGCCCCAAAACATCACTGCTCTAGAAGTGATCTGCATGGCGGAATGGGCCAAAATACCAGCAACAGTGTGTCAAAACCTTGTGAAGACTTACAAAAAACGTTTGACCTTATTCAGTCATTGCCAACAAAGATCCATCAGTAGCATATTTCGAGTCTTACTGTATTTATGTAATTACCATATGTTAATTAAAAGAGCTTAAGATATGTCTTTGCTGAATAAGAGGGAGCACATGTTTTTGTCTGTAAAAAATTTTTCTTTACCCCATTTTTATTATTTACCCATACTACATTAAAATTCAATAAAACACCCTGGTCGCCCTATTATTTCTGGTGTCGAATCCATGACAGCCAACCTTTCTCATTTTATTGATTAGTGATGTCGCGAACATAAAATTTGCGGTTCGCGAATGGCGAACGCGAACTTCCGCAAATGTTCGCGGACCGGCGAACCGGGTGAACCACCCCTGACTTTAATGGGCAGGCGAATTTTAAAACCCACAGTGACTCTTTCTGGCCACAATAGTGATTTAAAAGTTGTTTCAAGGGGACTAATACCTGGACTGTGGCGTGCCGGAGTGGGATCCATGGCAAAACTCCCATGGAAAATTACATAGTTGATGCAGAGTCCGGTTTTAATCCATAAAGGGCATAAATCACCTATTATTCCTAAATTCTTTGGAATAACGTGCTTTAGCCTCCTTTAGGTAGCACATAGAGCCCCTCTTTAGGCATCACATAGTTAGATCCCCCTTTAGGCAGCACATAGATTCCCCCATATTAGGCAGCACATAGTTAGAGCCCCTCTTTAGGCAGCACATAGATTCCCCCATATTAGGCAGCACATAGTTAGATCCCCATCTTTAGGTAGCACATAGTTAGAACCCCCCTTTAGGCAGCACATAGAGCCCCCCTTTAGGCAGCACATAGAGTCCCCCATAATAGGCAGCACATAGTTAGAGCCTCCCTTTAGGCAACACATAGAGCCCCTTTAGGCAGCACATATTTAGATCCCCCCTTTAGGCAGCACATAGATTCCCCCATATTAGGCAGCACATAGTTAGATCCCATCTTTAGGCAGCACATAGTTAGAACCCCCCTTTAGGCTGCACATAGAGCCCCCCTTTAGGCAGCACATAGAGTCCCCCATAATAGGCAGCACATAGTTAGAGCCTCCCTTTAGGCAGCACATAGAGCCCCCTTTAGCCAGCACAGATTCCCCCATGTTAGCCAGCACATAGATTCCCCCATGTTAGGCAGCACATATTTAGAGCCCCCCTTTAGGCAGCAGATAGAGCCCCCCTTTACGTAGCACATAGATTCCCCCATGTTAGGCAGCACATAGTTAGAGCCCCCCTTTAGGCAGCACATAGAGCCCCCCTTTAGGCAGCACATAGATTCCCCCATGTTAGACAGCACATAGTTAGAGCCCCCCTTTAGGCAGCACATAGATTCCCCCATATTAGGCAGCACATAGTTAGATCCCATCTTTAGGCAGCACATAGTTAGAACCCCCCTTTAGGCTGCACATAGAGCCCCCCTTTAGGCAGCACATAGAGTCCCCCATAATAGGCAGCACATAGTTAGAGCCTCCCTTTAGGCAGCACATAGAGCCCCCTTTAGCCAGCACAGATTCCCCCATGTTAGCCAGCACATAGATTCCCCCATGTTAGGCAGCACATATTTAGAGCCCCCCTTTAGGCAGCAGATAGAGCCCCCCTTTACGTAGCACATAGATTCCCCCATGTTAGGCAGCACATAGTTAGAGCCCCCCTTTAGGCAGCACATAGAGCCCCCCTTTAGGCAGCACATAGATTCCCTCATGTTAGACAGCACATAGTTAGAGCCCCCCTTTAGGCAGCACATAGATTCCCCCATATTAGGCAGCACATAGTTAGAGCCCCCCTTTAGGCAGCACTGGTTTTATTTCACAGACAAAAAAGGTATTTTTATTTTTTTATTTGAACATCTGTCACACCAAATGTGATTTGCACTAGTGTGACAATGAGCAAAAAAGGTTGCCAGCGGAGTTCCCCTTTTAAGCAGAGGTCCCCAACCAGGGTGCCTCCAGCAGTTGCAAGACACACAGACTGAACTTATAGCCCTTTTAATACTGTAGTTAGTTGCTTGAAGGAACTTAAGTTTTACACTGGAGTACCCCTTTTAACCAGTGGTCCCCTCCCAACCAGGGTGCCTCCAGCTGTTGCAAGACACACGGACTGAACTTATAGCCCTTTTAATACTGTAGTTAGTTGCTTGAAGGAACTTAAGTTTTACACTGGAGTACCCCTTTTAACCAGCGGTCCCTCCCAACCAGGGTGCCTCCAGCTGTTGCAAGACACACGGACTGATATTTGAGCCCTAAAAATGGCTTTTTTGGGTGCTGTCCTTAAAGCAGATGTTAGACTAGTGCTTTAGGAGTAAAGTGGACCCTGAATACACCACCTAGCAGCAACCTAGCTATCGCTTTCCCTTTGCAGCAGGAGCAGCTTCTCTGTCCCTCCACTTTCTAAGCCTGGAGCATGCCGAATGAGGGCAATGCGAACATGCTAAGTTCGCCGGGAACTGTTCGCCGGCGAACAATTCGCGACATCTCTATTATTGATCTTTTTTTTACAACCATATTTAACAATATTACCATCATATTTAAAGGACTCCACACAACTCATTTAGGAAATTAGTACTATTAATTTACCTTATGATTTTTCATTTTTGACATTAGACATGTGCTCCCTCTATTCAAATATTAGTATTTGGGACTTGGTTATTTAAAAAAAAAAAAAACAACAAAACAAAAATTATTGGCATAGAGATAATCAGAAATTTAGATTTAACTTTATAACTAAAGCAACAAAGCAACAAAACTAGCTCCAGGTAGACTCAGAGAACTGGCTGAGGGTCCCGTTCAGATTGAATCGATATGTGCCCTTTGCGGTAAAATCCACTGTCTGTGTTGCTCACTAATCAAGGAACGAACAACTTAATTCAAGTCATCCCAAACAAACAATATTTATACTGTCAAAGGTAATGTATCTTGCGATACTAATTTTGCCATATATCTACTGTCTTGCAGCTGCAATCTTCAGTGTGTGGGCCACACTGTACAAACAGTGCGGTCCCGCATTAATAAACATTGTTGGAACATTAAACACAGTTTTATGATGCATGGTGTCTCAAGACACTTTACTATTAAACATCAAAATTTGTTGGATCCTTTAAGCCTTGTAGTTCTAGAATCAATTCCTGTAGACACTCCTAATAAATACCAATGTCTGAAAAATCGTGAGTCCTTTTGAATTAACAAACTAGTCACTTTAGTTCCGTGTGGTCTCAATGAGAGGAATGAAAATGTCCGGTAATGTAATTGTGCAGGTACTCATAGGATTTTAGTTTTACTTTATATTTATTTTATTATTATTAATATAATATTTTATCATTAATCTATTAGATATATGGACTATTGTAACATTTCAAGAGGCAGGAACACCGTTGGATGTGGATCCGCTGGACCTGTGTGGCAGATGACTAAGGTGCCGCTGGTTTTCACCAGAGCCCGCCGCAAAGCGGGAAGGACTTGCGGCGGCAGGCGGCACCCAGGTAACTACCCCTGGCACGGCTCGACCACACAGGCAGTTGAGGAATACAAGGCACAGGTAGGATATGGCAACTCATGGTCAGGATAGCAGAAGGTCAAGGCAGGTTGCACAGTAGCTTAGTCAGGAACATAGCAAGTTGTCAGTAGGCAGGCAGCAAAGGAGCAAGGTCACGAAGCAAAGGGTACGATACATGGCAAGGCAATACACAGGAACGCTTTCTCTCAGGCACTAGGGCAACAAAGATCTGGCAGAGAGTGGGGGGAGTCGCAGGAACCTATAATGAATGTACAGGTACAAAACATAATTACTAGCCCTTTAAATCTGAGAGCTCTGGCGCGCATGCCCTAGGAGGCGGGGACACGTGCGCCGAGCTGTGAGGAAACAGCAAGGGACAGAAGTGAGTTACGGGCTGGGATTCGCATGCGGGCGCGTCCCGCAGTGCGAATCCCAGCCCTGCCAGCCAGAGAAGGAGAGGGGACAATGAGCTGATGGCCATGATGGGGGGCCGGAGTGCAAGATGTCACAGTACCCCCCTCCCCTCTTTGGTCTCCCCCTCCTTTTGGGGCTGAGAAAACATTTGAGGAGACCATGATCCAGGATGTTTCCTCAGGCTCCCAAGATCTCTCCTCAGGACCAAATCCCCTCCAGTCGACCAAAAACATTTTTTTTCCTCAAACAGTCTGTGTGGCCAAGATCTCTTTAACCTGAAACACATCCGAGGAACAAGAAATGGGAATGGAAGAAGTGTTCTTTTGAGAAAAACGGTTAATTACCAGAGGCTTGAGAAGTGACACATGAAAGGAGTTTGGAATACGCAGAGAGGAAGGCAAACAAAGCTTGTATGAGACTGGATTCATTCTTTGCAGAACCTCAAACGGACCCAGGAAACAAGGACCCAATTTGCAACAGGGAATCTTGAAATGGATGTACTTGGAGGACAACCAGACTTTATCACCAGGAGAGAACGACGGAGGAGATGTTCTTTTTTTATCGGCCTGGGTCTTCATGCGAGAAAAGGCTTGAGACAAAAAATGCCGAGTCTGTTGCCAGATGGATGAGAAGTCAAGGACCAGATCATCGGCAGCTGGCACACAGATGCAAACAGAAACTGGAAGAGGAGGACGGAGATGATGTCCATAGACAACAAAGAAGGGAGAAGTTCTGGTGGATTCAGAATCCTTATGGTTAAAAGAAAATTCAGCCCAAGGAAGAAGATCAACCCAATCGTCCTGACGAGCAGAAACAAAATGACGTAAATAAGTCTCCAGAATTTGTTTAACCCTCTCCACTTGGCCATTGGACTGAGGGTGATAAGCAGAAGAGAAATACAGGCTGATGTCAAGACAGGAACAGAGAGCTCGCCAAAACTTAGAAACAAACTGAACTCCTCGATCTGAGATGATATGACTTGGGAGTCCATGTAAATGAAAGATATGTTGCAGGAAATGCTTAGCCAGTTGTGGAACCCGATGGAAGACAAGGTAGCGGAATGAAGTGGCCCATCTTGGAAAACCGATCTACCGCCACCCAAATGACTGTGTTATTATGGGATGGAGGCAGGTCAGTAATAAAGTCCATGGCGATGTGAGACCAGGGAGACTCCGGAATGGGCAGAGGCTGTAAGAGTCCTGCAATTCTTTGACGGGGAGTTTTGTCACGGGCACAGATCCCACAGGAACGGACAAAATCTGAAACATCACGTTCAAGATGCGGCCACCAGTTGTGCTGGGAGATTAAAAGTAAGGTCTTGCGAAGTCCAGGGTGACCAGCCAACAAAGAAGAATGACCCCATTTCAAAACTTTGCATCTCAATCTGGTGGGCACAAAGGTTTTTCCTGGAGGAACTTGCTGAAGAAGGGCAGGAGAGAAAGGAATCAAACAATACAGTGGAATAATAGGCAAGGAGTCCAAACCCACAACGTCTGAGGACCTGGAAAGAGCATCAGCTCTGACGTTCTTGTCAGCAGGGCGGAAATGAATGGAAAATTAAATCTGGATAAGAATAATGACCACCTACACTGGCGGGGATTCAAATGCTGAGCAGATTGAAGGTATAGAAGGTATTGAAGGTACAGAAGGTGGTCAGAGTAGATACTGACCGGATGAGGAGACCCTTCTAACATATGACGCCATTCCTCCATGGCAAGTTTTATAGCAAGTAATTCACGATGCCCGATAGAGTTATTCCTCTCAGCTGGCGAGAAAGTCTTAGAGAAGAAACCACATGTTACAGTCTTGCCTTTGGAGTTTCTCTGGGTAAGAATGGCACCAGCTCCTACGGATCAGGCATCAACTTCCAAAGCAAATGGTTTCTCCGGGTCAGGTCTACAAAGCACAGGAGCAGAAGCGTATGCAGTCTTTAGGCATGTGAAGGCCTCTTCTACCTCCGGAGGCCACGACTTAGGGTTAGAGTTCTTTTTGGTGAGCCCCACAATAGGAGCAACCAAGGAAGAGAAGTGGGGGATGAACTGACGATAATAATTGGCAAATCACAGAAAGCGTTGAATTCCCCAAGTCATGTAGGGCGAGGCCATTCCAAGACCACAGACAGTTTGTCAGGATTCATTTGCAGACCTTGATGGGAAACTATGTAACCAAGCAACGGGAGGCTAGACCTCTCGAATATACATTTCTCCAGGTTAGCATATAGACAGTTTCTCCAGAGGCATTGTAGAACCAGACAAACATTTGTGCAATGTTCCTCAAGGATGGAAGAAATCAAGATCAAGATATCATCGAGATATACAACAATACAGGTATAGAGAAGGTCTCGGAAGTTATTATTGACGTATTCCTGAAAGATGGCTGGAGCATTGCAAAAACCGAAAGGCATCATCAGATATTCAAAATGAGCAAGGTCAGGTCATGGAGCATAGGGTATGATACACGGCAAGGCAATACACAGGAGTGCTTTCTTTCAGTTACTAGGGCAACAAAGATCTGGCAGAGAGTTGGGGAAGGTGCAGAAACCTATAATGAATGTACAGGTGCTAAACATAATTACGGGCACACTAGCCCTTTAAATCTGAGAACTCCATTGTCTGCGCGCCATAGAGAGGAGAGGGGACAACGCACTCACTGCAAGGATGTGCAGCTGGAGCACAAGATATCACAATTATGAATGTTGTATAATACATAAAATAATTGGTACTCCACTTGTATTAATGAATAAGTTCTGTATTTAAATGTAAGTTGAACATTTATACTGATACCTACTGAAATTCTTATTAATAATGTGAATATCCTTATGCGATTTCCATACAGTTTTATGTTTAACATATAAATAATTTTCTATATTTCTTTTATTATAATTTTTTATTGTATACATATTAATTCCCATATATTTATACATATTTTTGTACGCATACTTTATTGATATTTGTTGTGGTTTGGTATGAATGTTCACAGATACCTACTTGTTATTTTATTCACTTCTATCAAGGGTTAATACCACTAGGGTATGTAACCCTGAGTGTTGTTTCTAATTGCTATGCCTGATGAAGCTGCGCATGTGCAGTGAAATGCGTTGCATTGTTGTTAATAAACCAGTCGGTGGATTACCTCAAGTCCTGCAGTCTTTTGTCCTAGTCAGCGCCGTGAATCCTGTACCCATGAAGTCCTGCTTGAATTGCCAACAAAGGGTACCGCATATGCCGGCGTATAAGACGACTTGGCGTATAAGACAACCCCCAACTTTTACAGTTAAAATATAGAGTTTGGGATATACTTGCCATATAAGACTACCCCTCCTACCGCGATGTACGGTACCTTGTATTTCCCCCCACATTAGGTAGGAAGTACAGTTCCCCCCACATTAAGTTGGCAGTTCCCCCACATTAAGTTGCCAGTTCCCCCACATTAGGTTGCCAGTTCCTTCACATTAGGTTGCCAGTTCCCCCACATTAGATTGCCAGCTCCCCCACATTAGATTGCCAGCTCCCCCACATTAGGTCGGCAGTTCCCCCACATTAGGTCGGCAGTTTCCCCACAATAGTAGGCAGCTCCCCCACAATAGGTCGGGAGTTACCCCACATTAGGTCAGCAGTTACCCCACATTAGTAGGCAGCTCCCCCACAATAGTAGGCAGCTCCCCCACATTTGTAGGCAGCTCCCCCCACATTTGTAGGCAGTTCCCCCCACATTAGGTCAGCAGTTCCCCCACAATAGTAGGCAGCTCCCCCCACATTTGTAGGCAATTCCCCCACATTAGCTCAGCATTTCCCCCACAATAGTAGGCATTTCCCCCACAATAGTAGGCAGCTCCCCCCACAATTGTAGGCAGCTCCCCCCACAATAGTAGGCAGCTCCCCCCACATTTGTAGGCAGCTCCCCCATATTTGTAGGCAGCTCCCCGCACATTAGGTCAGCAGTTCCCCCACAATAGTAGGCAGCTCCCCCCACATTTGTAGGCAGCTCCACCCACAATAGTAGGCAGCTCCCCCCACATTTGTAGGCAGCTCCCCCCACATTTGTAGGCAGCTCCCCCCACATTAGGTCAGCAGTTCCCCCACAATAGTAGGCAGCTCCCCCCACATTAGATTGGCAGCTCCCCCCAACAGACATACAGCTTCCAGCCATATACAGTGTATGGCTGCAGGCTGTATGTCTGTACTGCTGCCCCCACAGTGATTCGGTCACCGCTCCTCCGGCCCGGGTCACCATCTACTGCTATGGCCTATGGACCATAGCAGTAGGTGCCGGGACCGGGGAGCGGTGACCGGATCACTTAAGATAGCACGGCCGGTCACTCACCAGGCCCCGGTCGGCGCGCATCCTCCTTCGGTCCTCCTGGTCCTGCGCTCCTATGCCTCACTGACGTCCCGTGGGTACAACCATAGAGACGGAGGACCAGACCACAGGAGGACCGAAGGAGGATCGCAGGAGGACGCCGGGGAATGGTAAGTGACCGGCGGACTTCCTTATATCCCGAAGAGATTTTTCGGGACACAGGGATGTACGGCATAGGAATACCTATGATTATCTGCCCGGGCCAGTTCCCGTGTGTGGCTGCAGGCGGGCGCCGGCCAGAGCAAGTAAAAACTAATACTGTATACTAAAAACCAGGGGGCCTCCAGCTGTTGTAAAACTACAACTCCCAGCATGCCCGGACAGCCTTTGCCATGCTGGGAGTTGTAATTTCACAACAGCTGGAGGCACCCTGGTTTTTAGTATACAGTATTAGTTTTTACTTGCTCTGGCCGGACCCCGCCTGCAGCCACACACGGGAGCCGGCCCGGGCAGATAATCAGAAGTTTTCCTATCCCGGACCTCAATACCCGGCGTATTAGACGACCCCCGACATTTCAGAAGAAAATTCGGGGTTAAAAAGTCGTCTTATACGCCGGGATATACGGTATATAACAAAGTATTGAGATTAACTTTTTTTTAATGACCAAATACTTATTTTCCACCATAATTTGCTAATAAATTCTTTAAAAATCAGACAATTTGATTTTATGTATTTTTTTTTTCTCATTCTGTCTCTCATAGTTGAGGTATACCTATGATGAAAATTACAGGCCTCTCTTATCTTTTTAAGTGGGAGAACTTGCATAATTGGTGGCTGACTAAATACTTTTTTGCCCCACTGTATATGTATAAACCCTAATTTATCTTTATCTTTGTGTCCCCCCTTCCACCTCTTTTATCCCCTATTTCCTCATAACTTTTTACTTTGTAATCTCCTATTTTGTCTGTACTCCTAACCTTTAAATTGAAAAGTATAAGTATATTATATTGACACTGTTAAATTATTAATATAATGATTAGCAATCTCAAATCTACCAAGCGTCCACAAATATATTTATCATGACCATTTTTTCAGTCTATTTTGTCATCATGTATAATGTAATATCTAAAAGGAGATTCTTGTCACCTAAAAACTATGTGTTCCATTCCTGACCGAGCTCATTCCTCTGGTTGATGGACATGTCTGTGTACGTTTTTGCTTCCTGAAATGTTATGATTAATGAGTTTTACAGCCCATAATGCCTTTTAAGAATTCCCTTCTTATGCCAAGCCCGAATGTTTCCAGTTTCTCAGGCTCTATTATCTACCTTCCCCTGTAGAAGCAGGCTGTTTTTATTTTGCATGCTGGTGATCGCACACATACTTAAACAGTTTTGACAGTTTTCAGCTGCTGTTAAATTCCAGAAAATCCAAAACATTAAAAACGATAGCATGATCGAAAGTATCTGGGCCCGGCGTCTTCATATTCTCTGACATAAGAATTCGTTCTACGGCCTATTCCCTGCTCGCACAGACGTAAGCCCTCCAACAATGCGCCTTTGTTCAGAGTGCGCACGGTGTAATGTGAGTGCTTGGACACCCTCAACTATAGTCACACTGAAAACTCCTATCAACGATTTAGAAGAATGTGTAATGTAAGGTTTTTTGTGCTTCATGATTTATTATTGAGCAGTAATAATTCTCATTTTGCCACATTTAAATTTCTCTTTAATTTGGAGGCCAAGAAAAAAATGTGGACACCTTGCCAAGTTACCATCTCTGTTACAACACAGACATATCGTTTTGCCTTGGGTGACCTGGGCTACATACTTCAGTGATATAGAACTCATCATTGTTAGAATTTATTTTTGTTTTTGAAGTTTAAAAATAATGCTGAAATTCAGAATACGTTTTAATATTTTTTCTACCTTTTTCTTACGTGTATTATTATAAGTACCACTCTTAATAATAATGTGTATCTGCAGGGCTCTGTACACTGAAGACAAGCAGGGCTCTGTACACTGAAGACAGGCAGGGCTCTGTGCACTGAAGACAAGCAGGGCTCTGTACACTGAGGACAAGCAGGGATCTGTACACTGAGGACAAGCAGGGGTCTGTGCACTGAGGACAAGCAGGGCTCTGTACACTGAGGACAAGCAGGGCTCTATACACTGAGGACAAGCAGGGCTCTGTGCACTGAGGACAAGCAGGGTTCTGTACACTGAGGACAAGCAGGGCTCTGTACACTGAGGACAAGCAGGGCTCTGTACACTGAGGACAAGCAGGGCTCTGTACACTGAGGACAAGCAGGGCTCTGTGCACTGAGGACAAGCAGGGCTCTGTACACTGAGGACAAGCAGGGCTCTGTACACTGAGGACAAGCAGGGCTCTGTACACTGAGGACAAGCAGGGCTCTGTGCACTGAGGACAAGCAGGGTTCTGTACACTGAGGACAAGCAGGGCTCTGTACACTGAGGACAAGCAGGGCTCTGTACACTGAGGACAAGCAGGGCTCTGTACACTGAGGACAAGCAGGGCTCTGTACACTGAGGACAAGCAGGGCTCTGTACATTGAAGACAAGCAGGGCTCTGTACACTGATGTGGTGTCCCGGTACCGTATCTTATACGTTACCTGTATAGAGGTCCCCATAGTCAGAGTCCCTAGGACATCGGGGTCCCTCTTGTCTAGTTTCCCCCTTGTCACCTCACACTTAGTTAATGACTACATAGCGGTTCTTATTAATATAACTGTAAATATAGGAATATATATGTATATATTTTGTTATCTACCTGTTCGCAGCGTAGCAGGACCTTCGGGTCACGTGATCAGGTAGAAACTCTATGGTTTTGCTTTAGGACCTTTGGAGGTTCCCCTGACATATGCACCCACAATGCACTGTAACGGTGAGTGACAGTCGTTACGGACCAATCCAAAACGGGCAGGCCCTGCCCATATAAGGGACCTGAGCCATCTTGATCGTCCTCTTCACTTTTGGGTTGCTGACTCTGGTATAGGTAAGACCTCCGCAGTTTACAAGACAATTTAGTAGGCCAAAGCCTTGCGGCCTAGGCCTATAGTATAGCGGATATACTAAGTAATTCCCCGCTACTCATAGCAAGATCACTGGACCTAATTATTCCCCTAAATCCAGCGGATCTCTGCCTTACGATTCTACAAAAGCTGAATTGGGCTTATCTGATCCCAACCGACTGTCAATCGCTGCTCAAGCTGTATGTAAAGAGACTCTGTTATCTGGACTTTTATTATTACTACATGCTCAGAAATTCCTCAGTAAAAGTTCCTGCAAGTTTTCAGTTAACAGCGGTTGTGGACAATCCTTTATTTCTGCATCACCTATTGCTCTTGGGAAGGGTGGCAATAGGCTTAACAAGAACACAACATTTAACCCTCACCCTGGCGTCACGAGTGACAAGGGTTAACAGCGCCCTTAACTATCCTGCACAGCAACACCCTAAATACCTTACACTACCCCAAGACAGTTTTCCCTCTTCCAGCACTACACTGAGGACAAGCAGGGCCCTGTACACTGAGAACAAACAGGGCTCTGTACACTGAGGACAAGCAGGGCTCTGTACACTGAGGACAAGAAGGGCTCTGTACACTGAAGACAAGCAGGGCTTTGTACACTGAGGACAAGCAGGGCTCTGTACACTGAGGACAAGCGGGGCTCTGCACACTGAGGATAAGCGGGGCTCTGTACACTGAGGACAAGCAGGGCTCTGTACACTGAGGACAAGCAGGGCTCTGTACACTGAGGACAAGCAGGGCTTTGTACACTGAGGACAAGCGGGGCTCTGCACACTGAGGATAAGCGGGGCTCTGTACACTGAGGACAAGCAGGGCTCTGTACACTGAGGACAAGCAGGGCTCTGTACACTGAAGACAAGCAGGGCTTTGTACACTGAGGACAAGCAGGGCTCTGTACACTGAGGACAACCAGGGCTCTGTACACTGAGGTTCTGTGACATGCCCCCGGCTCACACAGCAGGAATATTGACAAGCCTGGAGCCTGCACAGAGCCCTATTTGTCCCACCCTCACTTCCTGTATTTTGTTTCCACACAGAGACACACAAGCAATAAGTGCATAGACTAATATATATCACAAATATATATCATGTTATTATCTACGTTTCTCCTATTGTTGCTTATTTTTGTCCTAATGGCTCTAGCTTTGCAGAGAAGGTGGAGTCTGCTCAGCAGCAAGATCAGAAACAGAACCTCTCTCATCTAACTCACACTTTACAATATGATATGTGGATCATATTTGGTCTCCCTGTTAGCTCTTATAAGGAGCAGAACAGTTTTAGGCTGTGTCTAATAGAATACACCAGAAAATCTGTACACAATACAAACAGCCAGTGTAATCAGGAGAGTGCTATAACTCTGCAGCTGATCAGTGTATGGACTCATCTTCTATAGAACTGCACTCCTGCTTTGGTAAAAAGGGAAGCAATTCTATCTTTAGCAGCATCCTGTGCACAGAAAGACGTACAGAGGACCAAGGAGAATGGAGCCGAGGTGGTGGTGGTGGGGGGCCGTGTGGGGTGCTGAGCTGCCAAGAAGAATCTTATAGGTGATGAAGTAATCCTGTAGTTCACAGGAAGTTAGTAACACGGGGAGACTGATCTCCTTTCATTAGAGCAATGTTTCCCAACCAATGTGCCTCCAGCTGTTGCAAAACCACAACTCTCAGCAAGCCAGGCAGCCGGGCATGGTGGAGTTGAAGTTTTGCAACAGTTGGAGGTACACTGGTTAGGAAACATTGCATTATTAGAGCATGTTATCTTCTGGTTGTCAGACTGGTGGTCACATAACCCAGCTGCAGTACAAAAGTAAATTCAAATGGATTAAAAGTGATATTCTTGTCACATGTCCCTTAATCATAGTAGAGTACGGCTAAGACTGTCAATGTTTATATACGTAGTTACTAATTTCACAAAGGCATCTGCCGTTCAGCCACAGAACAGGCCCTTATATGCCTTTTTGCATGTGTTATATTTCCATAAATGTTTATACATATATAAAATACCCAAACAACTATGTACGGGTAAAAGAAAGAAAAATGTAAGGCATTAAATAACACAACAAGGGAATGTCTGGCATGTGACAAAGATGGACCTAATAAAATAAGCACTAAGTGGACTTCCATGAGATGTTGATTCTACAGAATATGTATTGTTTAGATAAAGGGGATATACAGTGACTGGTAATGTATGTAAGCAAGATCCTTTTTTTCTTGGAATACTCCATTTTGATGTATTGTAGTATTGTGTGTCTGGGTCGAATAAACTGTTTACACAGTCCAGAAATTCTCTTTCTACCAAAAATAAAAGTGCAAATTTATTCATATACTTTTAAAAAGAAAATTGTGACTTTTTGAATGACAGGGGCTCCCGGAGTATCTCCTGCTCCCTGTTTCCCTAGGTCTTTGAAATTTCACATTTATCAGGTGAGGAAAGGGACAGGATGGGGAAAAAAACAAACAGTGTCAGATGAAAACGGTTTAACCCCTTAAGGACCAGGCCATTTTACACCTTAGGACCAGAGCGTTTTTTGAACATCTGACCACTCTCACTTTAAGCATTAATAACTCTAAGACGCTTTTACCTATCATTCTGATTCCGAGATTTTTTTTTCGTGACATATTCTACTTTATGTTATTGGTAAAATTTTGTCGATACTTGCATCGTTTCTTAGTGAAAAATTCCAAAATTTGATGAAAAAATTGAAAATTTAGCATTTTTCTAACTTTGAAGCTCTCTGCTTGTAAGGAAAATGGATATTCCAAAAAATTTTTTTTTTATTCACATATACAATATGTCCACTTTATGTTTGCATCATAAAATTTACGAGTTTTTACTTTTGGAAGACACCAGAGGGCTTCAAAGTTCAGCAGCAATTTTCCAATTTTTCACAAAATTTCCAAAATCACAATTTTTCAGGGACCAGTTCAGGTTTGAAGTGGATTTGAAGGGTCTTCATCTTAGAAATACCCCATAAATTAACCCATTATAAAAACTGCACCCCCCAAAGTATTCAAAATGACATTCAGTCAGCGTTTTAACCCTTTAGGTGTTTCACAGGAATAGCAGCAAAGTGAAGGAGAAAATTCACAATCTTCATTTTTTACACTCGCATGTTCTTGTAGACCCAATTTTTGAATTTTTACAAGGGGTAAAAGGATAAAATGTATACTTAAATTTGTAGCCCAATTTCTCTCGAGTAAGGACATACCTCATATGTCTATGTAAAGTGTTCGGCGGGCGCAGTAGTGGGCTCAGAAGGGAAGGAGCGACAAGGGGATTTTGGAGAGTACGTTTTTCTGAAATGGTTTTTGGGGGGCATGTTGCATTTAGGAAGCCCCTATGGTGCCAGAACAGGAAAAAACACCTACATGGCATACCATTTTGGAAACTAGACCCCTTGAGGAACGTTACAAGGAATAAAGTGAGCCTTAATACCCCACAGGTGTTTCACAACTTTTGCATATGTAAAAAAATGTTTAAAAAATTTCACTAAAATGTGTGTTTCCCCCCAAATTTCACATTTATTCAAGGGTTAATAGCAGAAAATACCCCCCCAAATTTGTAACCCCATCTCTTCTGAGTGTGGAGGTAACCCAAAAGTTGACCTGAAGTGCACTATGGGCAAACTACAATGCTCAGAAGAGAAGGAGTCATATTTGGCTTTTTGAGAGCAAATTTTGCTCGGGGGCATGTCGCATTTAGGAAGCCCCTATGGTGCCAGGACAGCAAAAAATACCCACATGGCATACCATTTTGGAAACTAGACCCCTTGAGGAACGAAACAAGGGGTACAGTGAGCATTTACCCCCCACTGGTGTCTGTCAGATCTTTGGAACAGTGGGCTGTACAAAATTTTTAATTTACATAGCCCACTGTTCCAAAGATCTGTCAGACACCAGTGGGGTGTAAATTCTCACTGCACCCCTCATTACATTCCGTGAGGGGTCAAGTTTCCGAAATGGGGTCACATGTGGGTTTTTTTTTTTGCGTTTGTCAAAACCGCTGTAACAATCAGCCACCCCTGTGCAAATCACCTCAAATGTACATGGTGCACTCTCCATTCTGGGCCTTGTTGTGCGCCCCCAGAGCACTTTGCGCCCACTTATGGGGTATCTCTGTAGTCGGGAGAAATTGCATTACAAATTTTGGGGGGCGTTTTTCCCTTTTACCTCTTGTCAAAATGAAAAGTATGGGGCAACACCAGCATGTTAGTGTAAAAAAATTTTTTTTTTACACTAACATGCTGGTGTAGACCCCCAACTTCACCTTTTCATAAGGGGTGAAAGGAGAAAAAGCCCCCCAAAATTTGTTAGGCAATTTCTCCCGAGTACGGCGATACCCCATATGTGACCCTCAACTGTTGCCTTGAAATACGACAGGGCTCCAAAGTGAGAGAGCGCCATGCACATTTGAGGCCTGAACTAGAGATTTGCATAGGGGTGGACATAGGGGTATTCTACGCCAGTGATTCCCAAACAGGGGGCCTCCAGCTGTTGCAAAACTCCCAGCATGCCTGGACAGTCAACGGCTGTCCGGCAATACTGGGAGTTGTTGTTTTGCAACAGCTGGAGGCTCCATTTTGGAAAGAGTGGCGTACCAGACGCTTTCATTTTTATTGGGGAGGGGAGGGGGGCTGTGTAGGGGTATGTGTATATGTAGTGTTTTTTACTTTTTATTTTATTTTGTGTTAGTGTAGTGTAGTGTTTTTAGGGTACAGTCACACGGGCGGGGGGTTACAGCGAGTTTGCGCTGCCGCGCAAAATTTGCTGCATCGCAAACTTGCAGCCTGATACTCACTGTAAGCCCCCAGCCCATGTGAGTGTACCCTGTACATTCACAGGGGGGGGGGGGGGGGACCTCCAGCTGTTGCAAAACCACAACTCCCAGCATGCACAGTCCATCAGTGCATGCTGGTAGTTATGGTTTTGCAACAGCTGGAGGCACACGGGTTGGGAAACACTGAGTTAGGAAACAGACAATGTTTCCCAACCAGTGTGCCTCCAGATGTTGCAAAACCACAACTCCCAAACATTCTCAGGCATGCTGGGAGTAGTAGTTTGGCAACATCTTTAGAGCCAGATGTTGCCGAACTACAACTCCCAGCATGCTTGGAGTTGTAGTTTTGCAACATCTGGAGGACTACAGTTTGCTGACCACTAATACAGTGGTTCCCAATCTGTGCCCTTCCAGATGTTGCAAAACTACAACTCCCAGTATGCCAAAACTGTCCAGGCATGCTGGGAGTTGTAGTTCTGCAACATCTGAAGGGCCAGATGTTACAGAACTACAACTCCCAGCATGCCTGGACAGTAAGGGCATGCTGAGGATGTGTAGTTTTGCAACATCTGGAAGGGCACAGTGGTCTCCAAACTGTGGACCTCCAGATGTTGCAAAACTGCAACTCCCAGCATGCCCAGACGCCAAGGGCTGTCTGGGCATACTGGGAGTTGTAGTTTACAGGGTCCCATTACAGCAATGCATATCGCTTTACGGCGACGTGCATTGCTGTAAAGGGCCCGACCGCGGCTGAAGATCAACTCACCTGTCGCCGCTGCCACCGTCTCCGTCGCCGGGATCCGGGTCTTCAGGGACGAGGTAAGTACCGGGGCCGGTCCCCAGCACTCCCCCGTCCCCCGCCACGTCCTCCGGTCTTCCTCCCGTCCTCTCAGGACATCCAGGGGCCGGGCAGGGCGGGAGGAAGTAACCGCCCCCCCTCCTTGCGATTGGTTGGTTAACTAACTGACGGATCGCAGGGGATCGGAGGAGGTAGCAGGCTTGCCACCTCGCTCCTAGTCTTCAGCATGGTCCTGGCTGTCTGTGACAGCCGGGATCATGCAAAATTACCGGGCGGTCGGGTCCCAGAGACCCGATCAGTCCGGTATCGCCGCAGATCGCAAGGGCGATTTCCCTTGCGATTTGCGGCATGGCCCCCCTCGGCGTTTGCCCTGGATGCCTGATGAAGGATTTCAGCAGGCACCCAGTTCCGATCTCTGCCCGGCGAGCGGCAGAGACCGGAAAACGCCATGACGTTGTGGAACGTCATTGGTCCTTAAAGCCCAGGGTGCCATGACGTTCCACAACGTCATTGGTCCTTAAGAGGTTAAAGGGGTTATCCGGGAAAAAAACTTTTTTTTAATATATATATATATATATATATATATCAACTGGCTCCAGAAAGGTAAACAGATTTGTATATTACTTCTATTAAAAAATCTTAATCCTTTCAGTACTTATGAGCTTCTGAAGTTAAGGTTGTTCTTTTCTGTCTAAGTCCTCTCTGATGACACGTGTCTCTGGAAACGCCCAGTTTAGAAGCAAATCCCCAAAGCAAACCTCTTCTAAACTGGGCGTTTCCCGAGACAGGTGTCATCAGAGAGCACTTAGACAGAAAAGAACAACCTTTACTTCAGAAGCTCATAAGTACTGAAAGGATTAAGATTTTTTTAATAGAAGTAATTTACAAGTCTGTTTAACTTTCTGGAGCCAGTTGATATATATAAAAAAAGTTTTTTTCTGGAATACCCATTTAAGGTTTCTTTTGGGGTTGTGGACAAACTGTGTCCTATAGGCCAATGGTCTTCAACCTGCGGACCGCCATTGGCTGTCCGGGCATGCTGGGAGTTGTAGTTTTGCAACATCTGGAGGTCCGCAGGTTTGAGACCACTGCTATAGGCCATGCAATGCTCCACTGAGAAAAAATATGTAAAGTAGCTCTCTCTAGTGCCACCTATTGGAGGTTGTGTCCCTGCAAGTCAATGCTAAAACCAGAGAGTTACCCATGTGTACACAGCTGTTTTGGGGAATCTTGCCCCTCATCAGTACACAGGGCAGGGGGCTGGCTGGCTAGCAGAGAGGCCTTTGCCATAGTAGTAAGATAAATGGTCGCACATCTGACAGAAGACTTCGATCTAATATTTTGTCCAGTCTAAGGGTAGGTTTACACTGTTTTCCACTTCAAAATTCCACGTGGAATCCGCTTTGCAGCAGTCTTCCATTGCTGTCAATATAATTCAGATGCAGGATTCGGCTGTGGAATTTCTGCTGCAGAATTTTCACTAAAATAATTAACATGTTCCTTCTTTCAAGGGGAATTCCTTACAGACTGCATTGCCGTTGATGGGGGTGGCACTTGTTCGCAAAGTCATAGCGCTAGTGTCACCTGCTGCACTCAGAATCTCTGTATGTCTGGGTGGAAATTCTCAGTGTTAATTTATCTTAAAGGGGTATTCCGCTGCTAGACATCTTACCCCCTATTCAAAGGATAGGGGATAAGATGTCAGATCACGGGGGGTCCCGCTGCTGGGGCTCCTGCAATCTCTCACAGCTCCTGGCATCCTAAACCAATACCGGGTTCCTGCGGCAGTGGTCGTGATGTCACAGCCACACCCCTCGTGACATCCCGCCACGTGTTGGCTGGCATACCCTCTCCCATAGACATGAATAGAGGGGCGTGGTGTGACATCACTAGGGAGCATGTCTGTGATGTTACAATCATGGCCTCTGGCTCCAAGTGTTCCGAACAAAATGTTTAGAATGCCGTAGCACTGGAGTACTCCTTTAAGGGTGCTAATACATATTAACCCCTTAAGGACTCAGGGTTTTTCCGTTTTTGCACTTTGCCTTTTTCCTCCCTACCTTTAAAAAATTATAATTCTTTCAATTTTGCAACTAAAAATCCATATAATGGCTTTTTATTTTTATTTTTTTCACCACCAATTCTACTTTGTAATGACATCAGTTATTTTACCCAAAAATCTACGGCTAAACGGAAAAAAAATAACTGTGTGACAAAATTGAAGGAAAAACACAATTTTGTAAATTTTGGTGGCTTCCGTTTCTAAGCAGTACATTTTTCGGTAAAAATGACACCTTCTCTTTATTCTGTAGGTCCATACGATTAAAATGATACCCTACTTATATAGGTTTGATTTTGTCGCACTTCTGGAAAAAATCATAACTACATGCATGAAAATGTATACGTTTAAAACTGTCATCTTCTGACCCCTCTAACTTTTTTATTTTTCCGCGTACAGGGCAGTATGGGGGGCTAATTTTTTGCGCGTGATCTGAAGTTTTTAGTATATATATATATATATATATATATATATATACACATCTGCATGATATAAAAAGTGACCAAAAATATGCTATTTTGGACTTTGGATTTTTTTTGTGTGTACGCCATTGGCCGTGCGGTTTAATTAACCATATATTTTTATAATTCGGACATTTCCGCATGCGGCGATACAATATATGTTTATTTTTATTTACACAGTTTTTTTTTTTATGGGAAAAGGGGGATGATTCAAACTTTTATTAGGGAAGGGGTTAAATGATTTTTATTAACTTTTTTTTCACTTTTTTTTTCAATGTTATAGCCCCCATAGGGGGCTGTAACACTGCACATACTGATCTTTTACATTGATCAATAGTTTCTCATAGGAAACCATTGATCGATGATTCTGCCGCTTGACTGCTCATGCCTGGATCATGCAGGTAGGGACCTTCCTTGTGTCTGCCAGCTGTTCGGGATGCCACAATTTCACCGTGACGATCCCGAACAGCCCCCTGAGCTAACCGGCAGTACTGTGCCCAGCACCGTGATCAGTGCCGCACGCTATTAGTCACGGATCCCGGCCGTTGCCATGGCCCCGCATTATAGAAAGGGAGCAGATTCAGGGTGTACAGGTACACCCTGCTTCCTTAAGGAGTTAAATAAAAGTCAGCCAAACCTGTTGACAGCACTGCCTGTCTACTGTGTATGGGAGTGTCTCAACCCTTCACATTGGTTTATAATATGCCAGCTTCACTGTCCCACTGGAGATAAGCCATTGCACAAAGTATCTGATGGAGGCCTATTCACCTCTCCCTACTGAAACAGCCAACAGCCAGCAGACTCTACATGTCGTTATTTTAGAATTGGCTGTGAACATGGTCAGGGGGGACTGAGATGTTGGCTACAAAACAATGAGGAAATAGTGATTTATTTCTGTCGATGACTCAATAAAAAGACTATTAGTTGCATACAATGGGGTGCCATGGTTTCTACTTATGTTATTGTAGATTTACATTGACCCATTAGCACCTTCATTTTCATACCAGGGTAAGAAGCCAAAATTCTTTATTACTGCTGTGTCCCCATTATACGCTTAGTTTATCTGACAACTTTTGTATGTGACATAGCAGTTCAAAGTGTATCCAGCATTTCAACATTTTCTTAAAAGTCTGCATTGTTTGGTTAGATTAACCCTTTAAAGTGGTGACATGGTAATTTTAGTGTTCTCGCTGCTGTTATTAAAGGGGTTCTCCGATGCTTAGACATCTTATTCCCTATCCAAAGGATAGGGGATAAGATGCCTGATCACGGGAGTCCCGGCCCTGGGGACCACCGGGATCTTGCACGCGGCACCCCGTTTGTAATCAGTCCCCGGAGCGTGTTCGCTCCGGGTCTGATTACTGTCGATCACGAGGCCGGTGGCGTGTGACGTCACGCCTCCGCCCCCATGTGACCTCACACTCTGCCCCTCAATGCAAGTCTATGGGAGGGGGCGTGACAGCTATCATGCCCCCTCCCGTAGGCTTGTATTGAGGGGCGGATTGTGACGTCACACGGGGGCGAAGGCGTGACGTCCCACGCCGTCGGCCCTGTGATCGCCGCTAATCACACCCAGAGCGAACATGCTCCGGGGACTGGTTACAAACGGGGTGCTGCGTGCAAGATCCCGGGGGTTCCCAGTGGCGGGACTCCCGCGATCAGGCATCTTATCCCCTATCCTTTGGATAGGGGATAAGATGTCTTAGCACCAGAGAACCCCTTTAAGCCCCTGTGAGTCTTCTCTATTCATTCCCTCTATTTCAGGGGTAGGATCACTGATGAGCTGTTTTCCAATAGTGCACACATAGTTACTTCCTCCTTTACTTCTCTAGGCAATCATAGCACTGCACAACACATCACATACTCTTCTCATGACATTGTGGGGAATGTGTCATAAATGTGGAGATGAGAATATCTCTTTAAAGTGGTGACATGGTGATTTTAGTGTTCTCACTGCTGTTATTAAAGGGGTTCTCCAGTGCTTAGACATCTTATCCCCTATCCAAAGGATAGGGGATAAGATGCCTGATCGCGGGAGTCCCGCCCCTGGGGACCACCGGGATCTTGCACGCGGCACCCCGTTTGTAATCAGTCCCCGGAGCGTGCTCGCTCCGGGTTTGATTACTGTCGTCATGCCTCCACCCCGTGTGACATCACACTCCGCCCCTCAATGCAAGTCTATGGGAGGGGGCGTGACAGCTATCACGCCCCCTCCCCTAGGCTTGCATTGAGGGGCGGATCGTGACGTCACACGCTGTCGGCCCTGTGGTCGCCGCTAATCAGACCCGGAGCGTGTTCGGGTGTTCTCTAGGCAATCATAGCACTGCACAACACATCACATACTCTTCTCATGACATTGTGGGGAAAGTGTAATAAACAAGCATAAATTGTGCTTCAGATATGTCATAAATGTGGAGATGAGAATATCTCTTTAAAGTTGCCTGAAAATAGTTGTGGAGCCTAAACTTCTTACAGTATATTCTGACTAATAGTGAACCCCAGTAAATGTCTTGCAACGTCTTAGTTATATCTGTGGAGCCCAAAATGCTTCTCCTTAATTTTTTGAACCTTTTTGAGGGTAAAAAGGTATTCATTATTGTTTTTATAATGTGCAGAGCTTACATTGTATCATCGGATTAAACATGGAATAGATTAAAGGCAAAGTAACTATACCACTGAATCATTTACATTTTTCCTCATTTCTTGAGGACGTGTGACAAAGTTAAGAGGTCAAGGACAATGCAGAATGAGAGCAGAAAGGGATAGAAAGCGACGAGACTGCAGACAAGTGGGACTGGTGCCTCAACCGTAATGAGACACAGCTGTCCTGTTTTGCTTGACTAATAAACCCTCGCAAAACAAAAGCAGTGGTGAATTTTGCCTGGAAGGTAAAGTGGCATGCTGGAAATATATATATAATAGAAAAAAGTGAAGCAGCACACTCAGGGTAGATAATGAGTATATGGGCGCAAGCAGTCTCAGGGACACCGGTCCTAAGTCCAAAAATTGCAGAAGAAAAAAGCGTCTGCAGCACACTGGAGTAGCAAAGTAAAAAGTGGTTTATTCCAGCTAAAATTTCCCCAAGGTACCTGTCATATGTAGCTACCAGGTTTCTGGAAGTGGATATCTTATCCAGGGAAAGCTGAGTGAGATATGGGAAATCCAGGATCGGGTGAAACCATATCTGCTAAGGATTCCCTTTGTAAAGTTGGTTTTTGGGCTCAAATTGTTAAAAAATAAAATGTAGGTTGGCAGTGGGGCCTATCATTCCCTTTCTGGCCAGGCCAGGTTTCAGTGTGGCCCAAACTAAGCACAGGTGTTATTTAGTTTTTTCCTCCTCACCTTCTAAAAATCATAAAGCTTTGCACATACAAATCCATATGAGGGCTTTTTTTTTTGTGCCACCAATTGTACTTTATAATGACATCAATCATTTCACCACAAAATTTACGGAAAAACCAGAAAAAAATATTTGTGGGGCAAAATTGGGAAAAAAAAACACCATTTTATAACTTTTGGGGACTTCCGATTCTATGCAGTACACTTTTCGGTAAAAATGACACCATATCTTTCTTTTGTTGGCCCATACGATTACAATGATACTTCATTTATATAGGTTTTATTTTATTTTACTACTTTAATAAAATTATACCTACATGCACCAAAATTAGTATGTGTAAAATTGTGATCTTCTGACCCCTATAACTTTTTTATTTTTCCATATACAGGGATGTATTAGGCAAATTTTTTGCGCTGTGATCTGAAGTTTTTATCTGTAACATTTTTGTTTTGATAGGACTTTTTGATCGCTTTTTATAAATTTTTTAGGGTATGCAATTTTGGAGTTTTGAATTTTTTTTACGTGTACGCCATTGACTGTGCAGTTTAATTAACATTATATTTTTATAGTTCAGACAATTACACATGCGGCGACACCACATATTTATTTTTATTATGTTTACATATTTTTGTTATTTGGAATGGGTGAATGGGTGTTTTTTTAAACTTTTTATTTAGCTTTTTTCCCCCCACACTTTTAGTCCCCTTAGGGGACTTTTAGGAGGAATCAGTAGATTCCTCATACAGATCAATGTGGTTCCATAGAACCACACTGATCTGTGTGCTCTCCACTTGATTGATAAAGCCTGGTTCAGCCAGGCTCTATCATTCACAGAGCCGAGCCAGAATAGCCACAGCAGGAAAGGTAAGCCTTCTGGCTACCTCTACAGTTGATCGCCCCCCCCCCCCCCCTGCACACGATCGCGCTTCAAGAAGGCGATCCACCCCAATGGACCACCAGGGATGGTTTAAATGTCCCTTTAGACACCGCTGTCAACTTTGACAGCGGCAATCTAAAGGGTTAATAGCCATCCGCATGTTGGCTATTAACGGAAGCCCCCAGCTACAGGAATCAGTTATGACGCGGGCTCTAGTCAGCCGGCTCGTCCTTAGACGGCAACCGGTTAAAGTGTTTTTGCCATTAAAAATTACTTTTGACATGTCGATCAGATATGTAAAATGTGTTAATCTCACCGCCCATCACTCCTGAGACCCACTGCAATTGTGAGTTATTTGCTTAGCAAGAGGCGGCATTGCGCTTCTCTCCCACGAATCCAAGAGATCAGTATATTTCAGTATATTTCAGTAATAGACTTCTATAGAATATTCGGCTCGCTTCCCTGGCTAATAACTCGCGATCACAGTGGGTCTGAGGAGTCAGATGTGGTGAGATCACCAACTTTTGACATGTCAAAAGCTGTTAATGATGGTAACACTTAAAAACAAGGTGTAACTCAGTCTGCAGGCTAAGGTTGGGAGGAACCAAAACATCTGATGGGAGTTGGAGTCCTAAAGATTGCACCATCAAAGGGGGCATTTGACTTGTGTAAATAGCATATTTTAATGCCTATTTGTTGAGTGGCTGGTAGTAAGCCACTTGCATAGACAGGAAGCATTTATGTGAGTTAGTACTTGGACAAGCAGAATTTTCTTTATATTTAGCCCCTGAATGTAATAGTTTTATTTTTGTTATGCTGTAAAATAAAAACAAGAGAAGCTCTGTGTAACCTCTAAAGGACATAGCTCATTTTGGCCTTAAGGACACAGATAATTGTTAATTTTGTGTTTTATTTTTTTCCTCCTTGCCTTCTATAAAGGCATGTACTTTGTAATGACACCTTTCAGTTTACTATAAAATGTACAGCTTTGTGTGGAAATTGACAAGAAAACTACAATTTCGCCACTTTTGGGGTTTCGTTTTTAGACGGTACTATTTACAGTAAAACTGACATTTTCTTTATTCTGTGGGTCAATACGATTAAAGGGGTAGTCCAGTGGTGAAAAACGTATCCCCTATCCTAAGGATAGGGGATAAGTTTGAGATCGTGGGGGGTCCGACCGCTGGGGCCCCCTGCGATCTCTCTGTACGGGGGCCAAGCTCTCCGGCCAGATAGCGGGTGTCGACCTCCGCACGAAGCGGCGGCCGACACGCCCCCTCTATACATCTCTATGACAGAGCCGGAGATTGCCGAAGGAAGCGCTTCGGCTCTGCCATAGAGTTGTACTGAGGGGGCGTGTCAGCCGCTGCTTCGTACGGAGGTCGACATGCCCCCTTCCCGCGGGCTGTCGGGGCTCCGTACAGGTGATCGCAGAGGGCCCCAGCGGTCGGACCCCCCGCAATCTCAAACTTATCCCCTATCCTTAGGATAGGGGATAAGTTGTTCACCACTGGGTCACCACTGGACTACTCCTTTAAGACAATACCCATGTTATTGTTTGAGATCACTTTTTATTTTTTTCTGGGATGTAATGTGACTAAAAGCAGTAATCAAATATTTTTTCTTTGCGTTTACCTTGTCCACCGTACGGGTCCATTAACATTGTATTTTAATAGTTCTGACATTTATGCACGTAGTGATACTAAATATGTTGAATTATCTTCTTTTCTTTTAGATTTTGTTTGTTAAAATTGAAAAAGAGGAAAATACATTTTTTTTTATTGGAGGTGGGGCTTATTCACTTTTATTAAAACTTTTTATTTACCCTTTTTTTGTCCTCACAGGAGACAATTTTTTTATTGCAAATATTGAACAGTGCAATGCATAGGCTTAGCACTGATCAGTAATGTCTGGGATCTAGAAGAGAGAAGCAACTGGCCATAACAGGTGAGTGGGGCTCTGCTGACCATCTTAACACGTTGGACCCCTTCGATTGCATCCCCGCAATACTTCAGATGTTGTCATCAATATGGATCACGGCATCTGGAGGGTTAAAAGGGTACTCCACTGCCCCAGCGTTCGGAACATTTTGTTCCAAATGCTGGGTGTGTGCTGTGAGGGTTGTGATATCATGGCCACGCCCCTCATGAGGTCACACCACACCCCCTCAATGCAAGTCTATGGGAGGGGGCGTAGTAATCGAAACGCCCCTTTCCACAGACTTACATTGGGGGACGTGGCATGACCTCACGAGGGGTGCGGTCATGACAACATGGCCCCCGCAACCTGCACCCAGCATTCTGAACAAAATGTCCCGAACACTGGGGCAGTGGAGTACCCCTTTAATGGCGGACATCAGTGGGATTGCTACATGCTGGGAGTTGTAGTTTTGTGACACCAGGAGGCACCCTGGATGGGAAACACTATCAAAAGTTTTTTCTAAATGACAGATACCATTTAGACATGGCTGCACAAGTGTATAAAATAAGACCCTCTTAGGTGAATTATGCATTTTAAGCAGAGTTCCTTAGTTTTTGTGGATACAATGTGCATACTAAATGTTTCTGAAAGACTGAACAGACACAGAAGAGTGAACTATGGATCCGTGGGTGAAGTTCGTTTTAGTTTGCAGTGAAAACCTGGAGAGAATGTAGAAGTGAATATTTTTCTAAGCTATTTTTAAATCCTCAGCTGCCGGTGCACAGGAGTTCTGGTTAAACCATCTGAACAGGATGAGCATTTACTGTAATTGAAAGTACAAACATCTGTATGTAAAATACCTGCAGGAATGTCACCTGGGGCCTACCGTGCTCTGTACGGGCGGTGGCTTTTTCGTCTCAAGTTCTGTTGCCCTTTTGGTAAATTCTCAGAGCAAAAGTTGGATCGACTGATTCGTTCCACATGACTCCAACCACAGAAACACCACCAAAGGTGTTGGGAACAACCACCCTTTCAGATCTCTGGGAGGCATTGCTTTCTAAGGTCCCATAGTTTTAATGCCTTCTTTGGATCTTTTTTTTTTTTCTGTAAAAAGTCATGTTAGAGCCCAATGTAGATAGCCTACTGTGCTAGTATTTTTTTTAGGTAATCTCATATTAAGGTTTACGCTGTCCTATCTGAGAGCACACCTTAAAGCGTACCTGTCATTTCTGGTGACCTTTTAGGATAAGCTGCCCTGTGTATACATGAGAAGCAGCTCTATCTCTGGCCATGATAGATCTTGTTTACGGTATTGCTTTGCAGGCTTCATCTCTACTTTGCCGTTCTACCAGAGCTGGTGGACAAGGCTCCCTCCTTCCCCCTTGACTTGCAGATACAATACATAGATGAGATGATTTTTTAACACCTTAAGGACTCAGCCAATTTTCATTTTTGCTTTTTTGTTTTTGCCTCCTCCCCTCCTAAAAACCATAACACATTCAATTTTGCACCTAGAGACCCATATAAGGGCTTGTTTTTTGCGTCACCAATTGTACTTTGTAATGACATCAATTATTTTATAACCTAATCTTCAGCAAAACAGAAAAAAAGTATTTGTGGGGTGAAATAAAATAAAAACACCATTTTGCAATTAGGACTTTTGTTTCTACACAGTGCACTTTTCAGTAAAAATGACACCTTATCTTTATTTTGTAGGTCCATACGGTTACAAGGATACCAATTTATGTAGGTTTTATTTTATTTTTATTTACTACATGCACCAAAATTAGTATGTATACAATTGTCATCTTTGGACCCCTATAACTTTTTAATTTTTAAGCACATGTGGTTATATGAGGGCTAATTTTTAAATGAGGGCTCATTTTTTGGTCTGTAGTTTTTATTGGTATAATTTTAATTTTGATGAGACTTTTTGATTGCTTTTTAGTAATATGTTTATGGTATATAAAGGGAACAAAAATGCACAATTTTGGACTTTGGTATTTTTTTTTTACATGTATGCCATTGACCATGCGGTTTAGCTACAGCAGTAGCACATTTGAGTGCTTTATTTTTTATTACATTATCTTATTTAAAAAATGAAAAATTGGGGGTGATTCAAACTTTTATTAGGGGAGGGGATTATTCACATTCATTTAACTTTTTTTTACACTTTTAACTTTAATTTTTTTAGCCCCCCATACCAGGCAATCTTTTGATTGCATACACTGCTCAATGCTATGCCATTGCATAGCATTGATCAGTGTTATTGGTGCTCTGCTGCTCCAGCCTGCTTGGCAGGCTTGGAGCAACAGAGCACCGAACGGACAGTGAGAAGGGAGGTAAGGACACTCCCGCTGTCCTCTCAGCTGATTGGGACTTTGTAATTTCGCTGAGCTGCCGGAATGCTTTTAGTTTTATTTTAGATAGCGGCATCTAAAGGGTTAATGCTGGGCATCGGCCTGATCGGTGATGCCTGACATTAACCCTAGGTCCTAGCTGCTTATAGCAGTCGGGACCCACCGGTTTTAAAGCGTTCTTCGCTCGTCAGACAATGTGATTTTATGGATTTTTTTTCACATTATGTCTCTCATAGTTGAAGTTATAACCTATGATGAAAATTACAGGCATCTCCCATCTTTTTAAGTGAGAGAACATATACAATTGGTGGCTGACTAAATACTTTTTTGCCCCACTGTATATTTTTTTTCTACATTACAGGAATATCCCTTTTATTCCTATTTCCATAACTAACTTTTTTAATACCTTATTTTTCTCAAATAGATAACATCAACTTATTTTAGAGAGTAATGCTGCATGTATATTTTTCCTAATTATTTCCAATAAATTTTACCCGTATAGTCTAAGAGGCCATAATTGCTATCAATAGACATCTTATAAGTTAGGTAGAATCCTCTGGTATCAATACGCAAATGGTTTCTATAATGACACGTTCATACAAATTCTGAAAAAACAAACAGATACAATTTCCTGGATCGTATTTAACATGTCATCATGTTACAGGCAAGCTTTTGAATTTCATATTCCCATTCATGTATTCTAAAAATATTCTTCTCTCCTCCTACAATTTTTGTTAGCGACATAGTTGTGGTTAACTGGCACTGGAGGGCACAAAAACAAAATCCTAATTATCTGTGTTTTTATTTCGTTTAAATAAGTTGTTTCCATACCACACAGAACTGAGGGCTATTCAGTGATAAAAAGGTTTCAAGTTAACAGACTCTGTGTAAACTCGAATTTGGGGTTGAAGCGTAAAACAGAGATCAGAGTTATCACTTAAGCGTAATAAAAGGTAAAGAAAGAAATTACCATGTCTAACCCTTAGAACAGTAACCCTCCAACATCACAGCACGGTGTTCAAATAACCAGTATATAACATAAATAGGAATTCAACAGAAAACCATTTTTTTCTATCTTAAATGATCAAATCATCATATTCGTGGAGTGGTCTGTCTGTTCTCCCTTTTCTTAAATATAAGTTACATTTATGCTGAGAAAAGCAAAAATCCAAAATTTATTCCAATACGACAACACAGGAACACAAGAGGTTACGCGTTTCATGCGCATGATACATCGAATGAAGGAAAGACATGGATATTTCTAGGTGGAGCAATCTCACCGGAACACATGTCCTGTGGTCCGATGGTATTAACCCCTTCTAGGCTTCATAGTCAGACTTCATAAAAGTCACAAAATATAATGAACTTTATTAATACATCTAAGATAAAACATCTAAAAATAAATTTGAATAGGTACAAAAAAGATATGAACGCATTAAAAGATAGAGGCTATCACACGAGTCCGGTAAAAGTAAAGAAGAAGGAAATTGATAAACATATAAATAAGTATCATACAGAGGGAGGAAAAATGAAAAAATAATATTAGGAATAAAAAAATAATAATATATAATATATATATATACATTTAAACCATATGGTGAAAAAACACCACAAGTAGATATACATATAAGTAAATGACACCATAAACAAAAGCCCAAAAAAACTTTGGCAACACCAGAGGGGATGATATACGAAGGTGGTGGAAAAATCCTAATATCAATATTATTTAATACTATTTTGATATTTATATTCAAATATATCAATAGTGTAACACGACATCCTGTCGTTTGTTCATACCCAATAGAGCGCGAGTTGAAAGTTTAAAAATCTAAAATACTTCTCTATTTAGAAGCTTTGGATTCACTGTTTCAATGGCTGAGAACTGCAATGATGGAAAACTACCTTGGTGCATCTCAGCACAATGTTTCAAAACTGCTGATACATTTTTAGATGAAAAATAGGGAATGTCAGACAAATGGAGTCTCACCTTGAGTGAATTAGTTGTACAGCCGACATACTGCATGCGGCAGGTGATGCATGATACCAGATATACCACATAGGTGATATTGCAATTGATATACTGTTTAATCAAAAATGTTGTATTATTAACCCCTTTAAGGGGTACTCCGCCCCTAGACTTCTTATCCCTTATCCAAAGGCAGAGGCGGCTCTCTAATTAGGCGATTTAGGTGGCCGCCTAAGGCCTCGCACTAAAAGGGGCCTCGCGGTCGCCTAAATCGTATAGTTAGAGCAGTTATTTTGTCGAGATTTTTATTTTTTTTTAAATGTCCAGCCCCGGCCTACGCGCGGAGGGGGGGGAGGAGAAAGAAGCCTGTGTGCGCACTGCGCACACAGCGTCCCCCTGCGTCCCTGCGTCCAAACCCCGCCCTCCTCCTTGCAGTGAGACGAAAATGGTGCCCGACGTCGGAGCAAACTGCCGTGGAACTGCAAGCTACGTGGGCCGGCTTGCTTAAGGTACCTTTTCCACCTCTCCGTTACCCCTTCTCAACCCTGTCCAAACTGCCCCACTGTCACCCAGGTCCACCCTCTGTCCCCCCCCCCCAGTCACACATGTCCACCCCCCCCCCTGTCATCCATGTCCTCCTTCTCTACCTCCCGGTCCATCCGTCACCCATATCCTACCCCCCCTGTCAGTATCACCCATGTCTACCACCCCCCACCCCCCCTGTCACCCATGTCTACCACCCCCCACCCCCCCTGTCACCCATGTCTACCACCCCCACCCCCCCTGTCACCCATGTCTACCACCCCCCTGTCACCCATGTCTACCCCCCCACCCCCCCTGTCACCCATGTCTATCACCCGCCGGTCACCCATGTCTACCCCCCCACCCCCTGTCACCCATGTCTACCCCCTGTCACCCATGTCCACCCCCCTGTCATCCCTGTCAACCATGTCCACCCCCTGTCACCCATGTCCACCCCCCTGTCATCCCTGTCACCCATGTCCTCCCCCCTGTCCCCAAGTCCTCCCCCCTGTCATCCCTGTCTAACCCCCCACCCCCCTGTCACCCATGGCCATTCATTTTGTGGTGTTGGGAAACCCCTTGGAGCCCTGCTGGCTCATCGAGGATCAGGGGCCCTTTAAGTGGTGTTACTCTGGCAGCTCTGGATGTAAATATAGCAATATACTCAATGATATAAGTATCCAGTCCAGTGTTTCCCAACCAGGGTGCCTCCAGCTGTTGCAAAACTACAACTCCCGGCATGCCCGGACAGCCTAAGTCTGTCAAGGCATGTTGGGAGATGTAGTTTTGCAACAGCTGGAGGCACCCTGGTTGGGAAACACCGATCCAGTCCATACTCATCCCACACTATGGCCAGTTAGTATGTCAGGTGTGTACACTGTCCATAATAATGTTATAATAACACGTCCACCCCCCCTGTCACCCCTGTTCACCCCCCCCCCCCGTCACCCATGTCCACCCCCCCTGTCATCCCTGTTCACCCCCCTGTCACCCCTGTTCACCCCCTGTCACCCATGTCCACCCCCCCTCTCACCCATGTCCACCCCCCCCTCACCTATGTCCACCCTCCTATCATCCCGTCACTCATGTCCACTCCCCTGTCCATCCCTGTCACCCATGTTTACCCCGTCTACCCTGTCACCCATGTCCACCCTCCTGTTCACCCATCTGTCCCTTTGTTACACCAGTCCACCCTTCTCTGTCACTCCTGTCCCTCTTTTACCCCCTTGTCCACCCCTCTGACCCCCTGTCTCCCATGTCCACCCTCCTGTCACCCATGTCCACCCCCCCTCTCACCTATGTCCACCCCCCCTCTCACCTATGTCCACCCTCCTATCATCCCGTCACTCATGTCCACTCCCCTGTCCATCCCTGTCACCCATGTTTACCCCGTCTACCCTGTCACCCATGTCCACCCTCCTGTTCACCCATCTGTCCCTTTGTTACACCAGTCCACCCTTCTCTGTCACTCCTGTCCCTCTTTTACCCCCTTGTCCACCCCCTGTCTCCCATGTCCACCCTCCTGTCATCCATGTCCACCCCCCATCCAACCCTCTGTCACCCCTGCCCATCCCTGTCACCCATGTTCACCCTCCATTGTCCACCCCCCGATCACATCCTTGTCACCCATATCCACCCCCTATTCACCCCTCTGTCACTCCTTTCCACCCCTCTGTTACCACCTTGTCACTCCTGTCCACCCCTCTGTCACCCCTATGCCCCCGTCAACCATGTTCACTTTTCTACACCCATCTGTCACCCTTGTACACCTCCCTACACCCCTCTGTACACTCCTCTACACCCCTCTGTACACTCCTCTACACCCCTCTGCCACCCATGTACACTCCTCTACACCCCTCTGCCATCCATGTACACTCCTCTACACCCCTCTGTCACCCATGTACACCCATCTGTCACCCATGTACACTCTTCTAAACCCCTCTGTCACCCATGTACACTTCTCTACACCCCTCTGTCACCCATGTACACCCCTCTGTCACCCATCTACACTCCTCTACACCCCTCTGTCACCCATGTACTCTTCTCTACACCCCTCTGTCACCCATGTACACCCTTCTGTCACCCATGTACACTCCTCTACACCCCTCTGTCACCCATGTACTCTTCTCTACACTCCTCTGTCACCCATGTACACCCTTCTGTCACCCATGTACACTCCTCTACACCCCTCTGTCACCCATGTACACTTCTCTACACCCCTCTGTACACTCCTCTGTCAGCCATGTACACTCCTCTACTCCCCTCTGTCACCCATATGCACTTCTCTACACCCCTCTGTCACCCATGTACACCCTTCTGTCACCCATGTACACTCCTCCACACCCCTCTGTCACCCATGTACACTCTACACCCATTTGTCACCCATGTACACTTCTCTACACCCCTGTGACCCTTGTATACTTCTCTACACCCCTCTGTCACCCATGTACTGTCACCCATGTACACTTCTCTACACCCCTCTGTCACCCATGTACACCCTTCTGTTACCCATGTACACTCCTCCACACCACTCTGTCACCCATGTACACTCTACACCCATCTGTCATCCATGTACACTTCTTTACACCCCTGTCACCCTTGTACACTTCCTACACCCCTCTGTCACCCATGTACACTCCTCTACACCCCTCTTTCATCCATGTACACTCCTCCATACCCTCTGTCACCCATGTACACTCCTCTACACCCCTCTGTCACCCATGTACACTCCTCTACACCCCTCTGTCACCCATGTACACCCTTCTGTCACCCATGTACACTCCTCCACACCACTCTGTCACCCATATACACTCTACACCCATCTGTCACCCATGTACACTTCTCTACACCCCTGTCACCCTTGTACACTCCTCTACACCCCTCTGCCACCCATGTACACTCCTCTACACCCCTCTGCCATCCATGTACACTCCTCTACACCCCTCTGTCACCCATGTACACCCATCTGTCACCCATGTACACTCTTCTAAACCCCTCTGTCACCCATGTACACTTCTCTACACCCCTCTGTCACCCATGTACACCCCTCTGTCACCCATCTACACTCCTCTACACCCCTCTGTCACCCATGTACTCTTCTCTACACCCCTCTGTCACCCATGTACACCCTTCTGTCACCCATGTACACTCCTCTACACCCCTCTGTCACCCATGTACTCTTCTCTACACTCCTCTGTCACCCATGTACACCCTTCTGTCACCCATGTACACTCCTCTACACCCCTCTGTCACCCATGTACACTTCTCTACACCCCTCTGTACACTCCTCTGTCAGCCATGTACACTCCTCTACTCCCCTCTGTCACCCATATGCACTCCTCTACACCCCTCTGTCACCCATGTACACTCTTCTACACCCCTCTGTACACTCCTCTACACTCCTCTGTCACCCATGTACACTCCTCTACACCCCTCTTTCATCCATGTACACTCCTCTACACCCCTCTGTCACCCATGTACACTCCTCTACACCCCTCTGTCACCCATGTACACTCCTCTACACCCCTCTTTCATCCATGATCACCCCTCTGTCACCTGTGTCCACCCCTCTACATCCCTCTGTCACCCATGTACACTCTTCTACACCCCTCTGTCACCCATGGAAAAAAAAAGTGCGGAGCCTAATAGGTTTGTTTTGCAGGTTTAACGGTGAAGAATTGTGTGTGGAAGAAATTGTCATGATGGCCCGGAGCAAATGGAGAAGAGATGGCAAATAATCAAATTAGAGAAGACGTCATTGGTGAGTTGCTGTATACAGCAGCACTTTAAACTACATACCCACTGATAAATAGATATAGTGCATTGCATTTTTTTTTTTCTTTATACCATTTTATCCTTTATTTTTGCTCGTCAACCTCGGTAGGGGAGCCCCGCAATTTTTTTTACATTTTTTTACTTTTTTTTTCTTCTTTTTTTATTGCGCTTGGGGGGGGGGGGCTCAGATTTATTTTTGCCTAAGGCCTCAAAAAGTCTAGAGCCGCCTCTGTCCAAAGGATAGGGTATAAGATGTTAGATCACCGGGGTCCCGCTGTTGGGGACCCCCGGGATCTCCGCTGCGGCACCCCGCTATCATTACTATACAGAGCATACTTGCTCTGTTCGTAATGATGGGCTATACAGGGTCCGGATCATCGTGACATTACGGCTCCGCGCCTCATGACGTCACGGCCCACCCCCTTGATGCAAGTCTATGGGAGGGGGCATGATGGCTGCCACGCCCCGTCACATAGACTTGTATTGAGGGGGTGGACAATGACGTCACAAGGGGTGGAGCCATAATGTAACGATGCTCTGGCCCTGTCATTACGCACAGAGCGAGTGTGCTTTGTGCAGTAATGATAGCGGGGTGCCGCAGCGGAGATCCCGGGGGTCCCCAGCAGCGGGACCCCGCAATCTGACATCTTATCCCCTGTCCTTTGGATAGGGGATAAGATGCTAGGGGCAGAGTACCCCTTTAAGGACGGACCCATTTTTTACCTCAATGACCAAGCTCTTTTTTTTTATTTGACATGTATCTCTTTGAATGGTAATAACTTTAGAATGCTTTTTCTGGGAGGAGCGATTCTGAGCTAGTTTTGTCATGACATATTGTATTTTATATAAGTGGTGCATTTTTGTTGACACATGAAGCATTTTTTGTGAAAAACTCCAAAATATTGTGAAAAACTGGAAAATGTGTTTTTTTTTTTTTATGGTGTACATTGTGCAGTAAAAGTGATGTTATATTTATTCTGTGGGTCAGTACAATTATGGAGATACCCATTTTTTATGGCTTTCTATGTTCTTTTTCCTTTTCTGAGCAAAATTCTTTTTCTGCCATTCATTTTCCAACAGCCGTAACTTTTTTATTTCTGCGATATGTGCTACCTTTTGATCTTTTTTATTCCGCTATTTGTACCAAAATTGGCGAATTTTTGGCAATGTTTTTTAGTACAGTTTTATAGTACACGTCGTTACGGACGTGGCAATACCTATTATGTATATGATTTGTTTTTGATTTTTTTGGTGATAATATAGAGCTTTTATTGGGAAATGGGCATTTTTTTTTACATTTCATACTTTTATTGAAAAACTTTTTATTATATTTTTCACAGTTTTTTCAGGTTATACTATGCTACAATACATTTGTACTGCAGCACAGTATGACCTGATCAGCTGCCCACAGCACAGCCTGTGCGATCCAGCCTGTGGTTGGATCTCACAGGCTTCCATAGCAGGCAGACAGGAGGTCATGATCTGACCTCCTGCAGCCATAGCAACCAACGGCGACCTGCGATCGTATGGCGGCGCCACCGTTGGTGAACAGGGGGAGAGCGCTCCCCCTGTCAACACCATAGATGCTGTGATCAGGATTGATCACTGCATCTACGGGGTTAATGCTGCCGGGATCGGCGCAATCGCGGCTCCGGCAGCTGCGGCAGGACTTCGGCTGGGATTTACAGCCAGGTCCCGCCACCGATCTCCTGCGCTGCCTGCGGCAGTGCCGGAGATCGTTATGACATATGCATACGTCCCATTGCGCGAACGTGTCGGGTGCTGGGATGTATGCATACATCCTATAGCGGAAAGGAGTTAACAAAAGATATAAAAGATCTGGTAACATGCATAACACCCATTTGTAAGAACCAGGATAAGAGAGCCATGTGGGAGATGCTGGTCGCAAGCTCAAAAGTAGGCTTTGAGATACAATTTGGTATGATACGATGGTAGGGGCTCTTTTTGCTATGTACCTGTATCCTGATTTTTGTTTTACAGTTTTTACAGGTTATACTATGCTGCAATACATTTGTACTACAGTACAGTATGACCTGATGAGCTGCACACTGTACAGCCTGCGGGATCCCGTCTGTGATTGGATCTCACAGGCTTCCATAGCATGCAGACAAAAATGAAAAATCTCTGCGTCTTTAAGGGGTTAAAAAATGTCCCCCCATTGTTTAAACTGGACAAGTAATAACGTTTTTCAAAAGCAATGCAAGCTACGTGACTGAGAAAAAAGGAGGTGTTACCAGTGATCGCAGGGGCGTCAGAAAAAGTTCAAATGATTTTGTTCAAACCCTTCCATTATTTATGAAAAAGCACAAAACATAACAACTTATATAGAAAACAATTCAAATCTTGCTTTATGTTCCAAATATGTTATACCTCAAACTATGTCTACCATTTAATTCCTGTTTCATATGCATAAATGATGGTGTATTTGCATATTTGTCACGATGCCGGCTGGCAGGTAGTGGATCCTCTGTGCCAGAGAGGGATTGGCGTGGACCGTGCTAGTGGACCGGTTCTAAGCCACTACTGGTTTTCACCAGAGCCCGCCGCAAAGCGGGATGGTCTTGCTGCGGCGGTAGTGACCAGGTCGTATCCACTAGCAACGGCTCACCTCTCTGGCTGCTGAAGATAGGCGCGGTACAAGGGAGTAGGCAGAAGCAAGGTCGGACGTAGCAGAAGGTCGGGGCAGGCAGCAAGGATCGTAGTCAGGGGCAACGGCAGAAGGTCTGGAAACACAGGCAAGGAACACACAAGGAACGCTTTCACTGGCACTAAGGCAACAAGATCCGGCAAGGGAGTGCAAGGGAAGTGAGGTAATATAGGGAAGTGCACAGGTGATTACCCTAATTGGAACCACTGCGCCAATCAGCGGCGCAGTGGCCCTTTAAATCGCAGAGACCCGACGCGCGCGCGCCCTAGGGAGCGGGGCCGCGCGCGCCGGGACAGAACAGACGGGGAGCGAGTCAGGTAGGGGAGCCGGGGTGCGCATCGCGAGCGGGCGCTACCCGCATCGCGAATCGCATCCCGGCTGGCAGCGGGATCGCAGCGCCCCGGGTCAGAGGACGTGACCGGAGCGCTGCAGCGGAGAGAGTGAAGCGAGCGCTCCGGGGAGGAGCGGGGACCCGGAGCGCTCGGCGTAACAGTACCCCCCCCCTTGGGTCTCCCCCTCTTCTTGGAGCCTGAGAACCTGAGGAGCAGACTTTTGTCAAGGATGTTGTCCTCAGGTTCCCAGGATCTCTCTTCAGGACCACAACCCTCCCAGTCTACTAAAAAAAAAATTTTCCCTCTGACCTTTTTGGCAGCCAAAATCTCCTTGACCGAAAAGACGTCCGAGGAGCCGGAAACAGGAGTGGGAGGAACAGATTTGGGAGAAAAACGGTTGAGGATGAGTGGTTTGAGAAGAGAGACGTGAAAGGCATTAGGGATACGAAGAGAAGGAGGAAGAAGAAGTTTATAAGAGACAGGATTAATTTGACACAAAATTTTGAAAGGACCAAGATAGCGTGGTCCCAACTTGTAGCTAGGGACACGGAAGCGGACATATTTAGCGGAGAGCCATACCTTGTCTCCAGGGGAAAAAACGGGGGGAGCTCTTCTTTTCTTATCCGCGAACCTCTTCATGCGTGAAGAAGCCTGTAAGAGAGAATTTTGGGTCTCTCTCCATATAATGGAAAGGTCACGAGAAATTTCATCCACAGCGGGCAGACCAGAGGGCAAGGGGGTAGGGAGGGGGGGAAGAGGGTGACGGCCGTACACCACGAAAAATGGGGATTTGGAGGAAGATTCAGAGACCCTGAAGTTATACGAGAATTCGGCCCATGGAAGGAGATCTGCCCAGTCATCCTGGCGGGAGGAAACAAAATGTCGCAAATAATCACCCAAGATCTGGTTAATTCTTTCTACTTGTCCATTGGACTGGGGATGATATGCAGAGGAAAAATTTAATTTAATCTTGAGTTGTTTACAGAGAGCCCTCCAGAATTTAGACACGAATTGGACACCTCTATCCGAGACAATCTGCGTAGGCAACCCGTGAAGACGAAAAATGTGTACAAAAAATTGTTTAGCCAACTGAGGCGCAGAAGGAAGACCAGGAAGAGGGATGAAATGTGCCATTTTGGAGAATCGATCAACGACCACCCAAATAACAGTGTTGCCACGGGAAGGGGGTAAATCAGTAATAAAATCCATACCAATCAGAGACCAAGGCTGTTCGGGGACAGGCAGAGGATGAAGAAAACCAGCGGGCTTCAGGCGAGGAGTCTTATCCCGGGCACAGATAGTGCAGGCTCGCACAAAGTCCCCAACATCCGTCTCCAGAGTCGGCCACCAATAGAAGCGGGAGATGAGTTGCACAGATTTCTTGATGCCCGCATGACCTGCGAGATGGGAGGAGTGACCCCATTTGAGGATTCCGAGGCGTTGGCGTGGAGAAACAAAGGTCTTCCCTGGAGGAGTCTGCCTGATGGAGGCAGGAGAAGTGGAGATCAGGCAGTCAGGTGGAATGATGTGTTGCGGAGGGAGATCAACTTCTGAGGCATCCGAGGAACGAGAGAGAGCATCGGCCCTAATGTTCTTATCGGCAGGACGAAAGTGAATCTCAAAATTAAATCGGGCAAAGAACAGAGACCACCGGGCCTGGCGAGGATTCAGCCGTTGGGCAGACTGGAGGTAGGAGAGGTTCTTGTGGTCGGTGTAGATAATAACAGGAGAACTTGATCCCTCCAGCAGATGCCTCCATTCCTCAAGTGCTAATTTAATGGCTAGAAGCTCTCGATCCCCGATGGAGTAGTTCCTCTCCGCTGGAGAGAAGGTCCTAGAGAAAAAACCACAAGTGACAGCATGCCCGGAAGAATTTTTTTGTAGAAGAACAGCTCCAGCTCCCACTGAGGAGGCATCAACCTCCAATAGGAAGGGTTTGGAAGGGTCAGGTCTGGAGAGGACGGGAGCCAAAGAAAAGGCAGACTTGAGTCGGTTAAAGGCGTCTTCTGCTTGAGGAGGCCAGGACTTGGGATCAGCACTTTTTTTGGTTAAAGCCACGATAGGAGCCACAATGGTAGAAAAATGTGGAATAAATTGCCTGTAATAATTGGCGAACCCCAAAAAGCGTTGGATAGCACGGAGTCCGGAGGGGCGTGGCCAATCTAAGACGGCAGAGAGTTTGTCTGGATCCATCTGTAGTCCCTGGCCAGAGACCAAATATCCTAGAAAAGGAAGAGATTGGCATTCAAACAGACATTTCTCAATTTTGGCATAGAGTTGGTTGTCACGAAGTCTCTGAAGAACCATACGGACATGCTGGCGGTGTTCTTCTAGATTGGCAGAAAAAATTAGGATATCGTCCAGATATACAACAACACAGGAGTATAACAGATCACGAAAAATTTCATTGACAAAGTCTTGGAAGACGGCAGGGGCGTTGCACAGTCCAAAGGGCATGACCAGATACTCAAAGTGTCCATCTCTGGTGTTAAATGCCGTTTTCCACTCGTCCCCCTCTCTGATGCGGATGAGGTTATAGGCGCCTCTTAAGTCCAATTTAGTGAAGATGTGGGCACCTTGGAGGCGATCAAAGAGTTCAGAGATGAGGGGTAAGGGGTAGCGGTTCTTAACCGTGATTTTATTAAGACCGCGGTAGTCAATGCAAGGACGTAGGGAGCCATCTTTTTTGGACACAAAGAAAAATCCGGCTCCGGCAGGAGAGGAGGATTTACGGATAAAGCCCTTCTTTAGATTCTCCTGGACGTATTCGGACATGGCAAGAGTCTCTGGGGCAGAGAGAGGATAAATTCTGCCCCGGGGTGGAGTAGTACCCGGGAGGAGGTCGATAGGGCAATCATAAGGCCTGTGAGGAGGTAGTGTCTCAGCTTGTTTTTTGCAGAAAACATCCGCGAAGTCCATATAGGCCTTAGGGAGACCGGTTACTGGAGGAACCACAGAGTTACGGCAAGGGTTACTGGGAACCGGTTTTAGACAGTTCTTGGAACAAGAGGACCCCCAACTCTTGATCTCCCCAGTGGACCAATCCAGGGTAGGGGAATGAAGTTGAAGCCAGGGAAGTCCAAGGAGAATTTCCGAGGTGCAATTGGGGAGGACCAAAAGTTCAATCCTCTCATGATGAGATCCGATGCTCATAAGAAGGGGCTCCGTGCGGAAACGTATGGTACAGTCCAATCTTTCATTATTTACACAATTGATGTAGAGGGGTCTGGCGAGACTGGTCACCGGGATGTTGAACCTGTTGACGAGAGAGGCCAAAATAAAATTTCCTGCAGATCCAGAGTCCAAGAAGGCCACAGCAGGGAAGGAGAAGGCAGAGGCAGACATCCGCACAGGCACAGTAAGACGTGGAGAAGCAGAGTAGACATCAAGGACTGTCTCACCTTTGTGCGGAGTCAGCGTACGTCTTTCCAGGCGGGGAGGACGGATAGGACAATCCCTCAGGAAGTGTTCGGTACTAGCACAGTACAGGCAGAGGTTCTCCATACGGCGTCGTGTCCTCTCTTGAGGTGTCAGGCGAGACCGGTCGACCTGCATAGCCTCCACGGCGGGAGGCACAGGAACAGATTGCAGGGGACCAGAGGAGAGAGGAGCCGAGGAGACGAAACGCCTCGTGCGAACAGAGTCCATATCTTGGCGGAGTTCCTGGCGCCTTTCAGAAAAACGCATGTCAATGCGAGTGGCTAGGTGAATGAGTTCATGTAGATTAGCAGGGATTTCTCGTGCGGCCAGAACATCTTTAATGTTGCTGGATAGGCCTTTTTTGAAGGTCGCGCAGAGGGCCTCATTATTCCAGGACAATTCTGAAGCAAGTGTACGGAATTGTACGGCATACTCGCCAACGGAAGAATTACCCTGGACCAGGTTCAACAGGGCAGTCTCAGCAGAAGAGGCTCGGGCAGGTTCCTCAAAGACACTTCGGATTTCCGAGAAGAAGGAGTGTACAGAGGCAGTGACGGGGTCATTGCGGTCCCAGAGCGGTGTGGCCCATGACAGGGCTTTTCCGGACAGAAGACTGACTACGAAAGCCACCTTAGACCTTTCAGTGGGAAACAGGTCCGACATCATCTCCAGATGCAGGGAACATTGGGAAAGAAAGCCACGGCAAAACTTAGAGTCCCCATCAAATTTATCCGGCAAGGATAAGCGTATCCCAGGAGCGGCCACTCGCTGCGGAGGAGGTGCAGGAGCTGGCGGAGGAGATGACTGCTGAAGCTGTGGTAGTAACTGTTGTAGCATAACGGTCAGTTGAGACAGCTGTTGGCCTTGTTGCGCTATCTGTTGTGACTGCTGGGCGACCACCGTGGTGAGGTCAGCGACAACTGGCAGAGGAACTTCAGCGGGATCCATGGCCGGATCTACTGTCACGATGCCGGCTGGCAGGTAGTGGATCCTCTGTGCCAGAGAGGGATTGGCGTGGACCGTGCTAGTGGACCGGTTCTAAGCCACTACTGGTTTTCACCAGAGCCCGCCGCAAAGCGGGATGGTCTTGCTGCGGCGGTAGTGACCAGGTCGTATCCACTAGCAACGGCTCACCTCTCTGGCTGCTGAAGATAGGCGCGGTACAAGGGAGTAGGCAGAAGCAAGGTCGGACGTAGCAGAAGGTCGGGGCAGGCAGCAAGGATCGTAGTCAGGGGCAACGGCAGAAGGTCTGGAAACACAGGCAAGGAACACACAAGGAACGCTTTCACTGGCACTAAGGCAACAAGATCCGGCAAGGGAGTGCAAGGGAAGTGAGGTAATATAGGGAAGTGCACAGGTGATTACCCTAATTGGAACCACTGCGCCAATCAGCGGCGCAGTGGCCCTTTAAATCGCAGAGACCCGACGCGCGCGCGCCCTAGGGAGCGGGGCCGCGCGCGCCGGGACAGAACAGACGGGGAGCGAGTCAGGTAGGGGAGCCGGGGTGCGCATCGCGAGCGGGCGCTACCCGCATCGCGAATCGCATCCCGGCTGGCAGCGGGATCGCAGCGCCCCGGGTCAGAGGACGTGACCGGAGCGCTGCAGCGGAGAGAGTGAAGCGAGCGCTCCGGGGAGGAGCGGGGACCCGGAGCGCTCGGCGTAACAATATTCCCCACCGCTCCCTGTTGCGATCGTCTCCCGTATTGTTCAGATGCTTCTGTAGATGGTGAAAGATGGATCCTAAAGCCATACAGAATAAAGGAAACAACAGACAAGTGCTCGGCCCCACAAAGTAGATACACGACCGTGCCTAATGTGTGCAGAATAAAGAACAATCTACAGAGAACGTGAGACATTCTACACTGCTGTGTTTACAAGGACTGGACACTATGTTTTGCCTATGGCGAGCATTCCTGTTACATGACATAAATCAAGCAGAAAATACATTGTAAACATAATGTTGGCTCAACAATGATATCATTCTTGAAAGATGTAGAACAAACGGTGACGATGCGCCCCACACGTCTTGCTCGATTGTTCCTAAAGCTCCCCTTTTCTTGCAATAAGTTCACATGCAACCTAAGAGGGATGAAGAAATAATTGCCTCTTTCCTAGGCTTTTTTTTTTTTTTTTTTTTTTTAACCTCCGCCGAAAATAAGAAGGGAAGAATTTTTCTTTGCTCTTAACCGTTTCTATTTAACAATCTAATTAAAAGTGTTGTGTAGCTATTTCCCATTATAAAAACAAAGGCAGTGTAGAGCCATTAGACAGCTGTAGTTTACATATCAAGATCACCCCGGGGCGAGTCTCTAATGAGCACCCCCAGAAGATAGGTCTTATCTATAAACAAGAAGGAAACAAGTCCAAATTCTAGTAACAGGTGGCAATAAGTCAGATTCTTCGGCTTGAGCTTTTATGTTCGTCACTTTCGGCTCAGTAGGAATCTTTCGTTAACATAAAACAGATAGAAGGCCATACATTAGATTGGATGCTTTTGTTGTTTTTTTTGCTAAGTATGTCTTAAATTATCCAAGACAGCGAGTGCTCGGGCTCTTCAAAGAGAAGGGCCTCTTTGCAGATTTTCTTTCCCACAAAACTCTTGTGGTTATTCACAAGTCTATTAATTTAAGTGTAAAACTAGTAAAGGAACTGCTCAACTGACTAATCAGGCGTGCCACGGCGCTCAGGAAAAGGAACCCGCTCCGTCTCTTTAAATAAAGGAATTCAACTTTTGACATTTAACGTTTCTGGATTTTTTTTTTCTGCTTTAATTCCAGGATCTCACTAATCCAGGTCAGAACACAGCTGTTCCTGGGTGGTGGTTTTCTTTTATGGGGGGCACTGCTAATGATGACTGTTTTTTTTTTTTTGTAGTTTTTTGTAGTTTTTTTTTTGCAGTGGAAAATGGTTACTTTTGTCAGTCGTGTTAAATGAGTTTTATGTATACAGTAACGCCACATAACAGATGTGTACAGGGGAAGGGGGCATCTTATTAAAGCATTCATTTATTTTAACTATCTGTGAACTCAGAAGTGCAAATGAAGATCAAATGTGATAGAAGTTCTGTGTCCCAGATTTACTCTACGGCAAAGACATGCGGTTCCATGAATAAGGGGACCCCACCCCTCAAAAATGGGTTTTCTAAATTAGGAATGTTGTACTGCTGAGTGATGAACAGCTAGTTACATTTGTTATATTGTTGATATGGACGTCTCTTTTAAAAACAAAAACAATGAAGAAGATTTACTAAAACCGGACTTTCATAAATGCAAAACTCTGCCTGTGTTCACTGCACTTGCTTTTCTGGATATACTCCTCTAATTAAATCTGGTGCATCTGAGGCTGCCCGTGTCCCATCCTCAGAAATCTAAGCCAGTTTAGAGCTGGCAAAGAGTTTTACTTTACACCTGTTTGCATGAACAGGACATGCGCCACATTTATTACAATATTTTGCAAAGCCTTTCTCTCTTTCCCATCCAGTTGGTGTGTGCCATACATCAATCAATCTTATATCAAGTTAGGATTTTTGCAAAAACTGTCTGTGCCTAGGGGGGACATTGAATCCCACTCCTGCACTTTCCTCCTCCACACCCATCTATCCTCCTCCAGGCTTCTCTGTCCTTCTTCAGGCTTCTCTGCCCCCCCGCCCCAGGACACCTAAGTCTTTACTCAAGTCATTACCTCATACACCACCACCCACGACCACCCTGGCACCCCATCCTCAGTCCTCTCCTCGTAACCTCATTCACCGCCATCCATCTTTCCCCCCCAACCCCCGCACGCCATCGTCAGTCTCCTCATCACCTCATACACCACCACCCAGCCAGCCCCCCCAGTACCCCATCCTCAGTCTCCTCATCACCTCATACACCGCCACCCATTCAAACCCCCCCCCCCCCCGTACCCCATCCACAGTCTCCTCATCATTTAATCCCCCCTGCACCCCCATTCTCAGTCTTCTCATTGTTAGATACCCCCACCACGCCCCTCATCCATGGTCTCCTCATCAATCCATCCCCTTCCCCCCTGGCTCATCAATGAACAACCCCTCCCCCCCACCCCGCACAGACACACACCCCATCCTCGGTCTCCTCATTAATCAATCAGACCCCCCCCCCTCTGTCTCCTCATCAATCTCTCCCCCCCCCCCCCGCACCCCATCCTTGGTCTCCTAATCAATCACCCCTCCCCCCCTGCACACCATCCTCAGTCTCCTCCTCAATGAATAACCCCCCCACCAGTGGTCTCCTCATCAATGAATAACCCCCCCCCACACACACACACCCCATCCTCAGTCTCCTCATCAATCACCACCACACGTTATATAATTTACTCCAGTAACAGGTGTACCACAGATGTGTCGAGTTTATTAGGAGGCCATCGCTTCTTAAAGGGGCACTCCACCCCTAGACAGCCGTCACGCCCCCTCCCATAGACTTGCATTGAGGGGGCAGGGTGTGACATCACACGGGGCGGAGCCGTGATGTCACGATCTTTCATTCCCGTGGTCGGGAGCCAGACCCTCCAGCGCTTCCGGAGCAGTAATAGGTGGGTGTCGCATGCTATATTGTGGGGTTCCCCAGTGGCGGGACCCCCGCGATCAGACATCTTATCCCCTATCCTTTAGATAGGGGATAAGATGTCTAGGGGTGGAGTACCCATTTAATAAATCCAGTGGAGCTGACACGGACGGGCTTTTAAATAGGAGATAAGATGGAAACACTAGCCGGCGTAAATCCCCCCAGTGTGTTTTATTCAGTACCAGCAAGGTTTTATTTTTCAGTGACTATGTGGTGGTAATATGTGGTCATGGTGTGGTGGTATTATTGGTCTTTGTTTAGTGTGTTTTCTTCAGTAAGGACCTAATTCACATGACAGAATATTTGCTCAGAGAAATTCCAGGCAGACATTTCATGTGGTCACTCTAAAATATACTTGCTCTATTGACAGCAATGCATTTACAAGAGGATTTCACCCCAAAAATGTAAAAGAATCAACATTTAAAGGGGTACTCCGCCCCTAGACATCTTATCCCCTATCCAAAGGATAGGGGATAAGATGTCAGATCGCCATGGTCCCGCTGCTGGGGAGCCCCGGGATCCCCGCTGCGGCATCGCGCTATCATTACAGCACAGAGTGAGTTCGCTCTGTGCGTAATGACGGGCGATACAGGGGCCGGAGCAGCGTGACATCATGGCTCTGCCCCTCGTGACATCACGGCCCGTCGCCCTTAATGCAAGTCTATGGCAGGGGGCGTGACGACCGCCGCGCCCCCTCCCATAGACTTGTATTGAACGGGGCGGTCCGTGACGTCACGAGGGGCGGAGCCGTGACATAACGATGCTCCGGCCCCTGTATTGCGCGTCATTACGTGCAGAGCGAACTCGCTCTGTGCTGTAATGATAGCGCAGTGCCGCAGCAGGGATCCCAGGGCTCCCCAGCAGCGGCACCGCGGCGATCTGACATCTTATCCCCTATCCTTTGGATAGGGGATAAGATGTCTATGGGCGGAGTACCCCTTTAAGACTTTTCTGCCACAGAAAATCTGCCCTGTACATAGGTCAGTGAAAATCCCATTCAGCACAATGTTAACTTCATGTATCAGACTTTCCAAGTAGAATTTTAAAGCTAGATTCCACTCGGAAAGTCTGCTTTGTGAATGGGCCCTAACAGTATGGAGGTATTATTTAATATTTAATCAGTTTGTGTACGCAGTGGTATGATTTGAGAACTTTGGGGGAGATTTCTTAAATCTTGTACAGAGGAAAAGTTGAACAGTTGCCCATAGCAACCAATCAGATCGCTTTTTTGTATTTCAGAGGTCAACTTTTCCTCTTCACAGGTAATCTCAACTTATCCATATAGGGGGAGATTTATCAAAACCTGTGAAAGGTCAAAGTTGCCCGGTTGCCCATAGCAACCAATGAGATTGCTTCTTTCATATTGCAGAGGCCTTGTTAAAAATGAAAGAAGCGAGCTGATTGGTTGCTATGGGCAACTGGGCAACTTTACCTCTGGACAGGTTTTAGTAAATTTCCCCCATACTGTATACTTTATGCGTGTAGCAGAACATATGTCTTGTGATTTGTGTCCCTGATCTTTCTTCCTGGGCCCTGGGCCCAATATGTCATATTGCCGCTCAGCCAAACAATGACCGGGGCAGGACCCACAATTTGCTAAGCTGCTGCGTGACATATTGGGCTCAGAGCAGGAGCGATGGAGGTGAGTACAGTTTTTTTTTTATACCACACAGAATGGGCATAATAAAAGAAAAACCCTGCCAGATAACCCCTTTGAATTTTTTCAGCATTTGGGGGCCCCACTTTGAACTCTGCCCAGGGCCCTGAAAATAATAATAATAATGATACAGTGGTCCCTCAACATACGATGGTAATCCGTTCCAAATAAACCATCGTTTGTTGAAACCATCGTATGTTGAGGGATCCGTGCAATGTAAAGTATAGGACAGTGGTCTACAACCTGCGGACCTCCAGATCTTGCAAAACTACAACACCCAGCATGCCCGGACAGCCAACGGCTGTCCGGGCATGCTGGGAGTTGTAAGTTTTGCAACATCTGAAGGTCCGCAGGTTGAAGACCACTGGTATTGGAGGTTATACTCACGTGTCGCCGCCGCTCCGGACCGTCACCGCTTGTCACCGCTGCCCTGGATGTCGCCTTCCATCGCTGTCGCTGCGTCCCCGGGGTGTCCCCCGGGATGACGACGATGGAGAGCGCCGAAGAAGCAGAGGATCCCGAAGAGGACGCCCCGGAGCCCGAGGACAGGTAAGTGATCGTCAGCGGACCACACGGGGCACCGTAAACGGCTATCCGGTGGCAGCTGAAGCAGTCTGCGCTGCCGGATAGCCGTTTATGCGATAGCCCCGACATACAAAAGCATCGTATGTTGATTCTGCCTTCTGAGAGGCCATTGTATGTTGAAATGATCATATGTCGGGGCCATCATAGGTAAGGGGGGTCATTGTATATAAAATAAATCTGCAAGCAACAAGCAGCACAGGTATTACCAAATGGAAACTGCTTACTCACAGTACAGAAAGTGTAAGTCATAAATGATGTAAACCACAGACAGAACTTGCAGCTGTATGGCACTTATAAAATGTTGCCAAAAAACTCAGACAACTAGACCCGACTTGTACAATGATGCATTCATATATATCCTACAATTGCAATTATGGTGAATACTTCATTTTGGAAGTATTGTCTGTGTGTAGACATTACTGACGCTCATGAATAGTGTGATATTTAAAAGAAAATTAGGCACTGTTCAGCAGAGATGGCAGCAGCGCTGTGCGGATGACTAAGACATCGTGCAACAGGAATATCCGAACTTCAGACAGTGGTGTATGTAAACACTCCAGAACAAGCGTGTGATTAGCGAGCGATTTCAAAGGCTGGGGATGTGCGCTTATCCAGGGCGATCGTATGGATGTACTTTACAGACACCAACAGATGTTTAAGGCTTATTCACATAGATTATCTAGGAGGGCACACCACACTCGGTCACAGCTGTCATCCCAAGGAAGAAGGAACTGCAGATTCTTTACTCTTATTTCATTGTGTTGCTCGTTTTATTTAATTTCCCAATAATTTGCATTTTCTGGTTATTAATACCACTCTTCATGTAGCCGCTGGTTACTTTTAATTGATCAATGTCATGTGTAATAATATCTAGATTGTTTATTAGTGTTACTGTTATTTTTACAAACTTTTAACATGTGGTCCAGCGGTGTGCCCATCTTGGCTAATGATTGGCTGAGTTGGCAGGTCCTGTGCCGAAGAGAAGAGAACAGACTGTGTCATGGACTGTGTCAAATGAGAGCTGCTAAGTAGTGGGGCTAGGTAAGTCTCTCTGGGGTCTGTGTTACCTGGGCTGGGTCTGAATTATATGGGGTGGGTCTGTATTATGTGGGGGTCTGACTGGGATCTGATTGCAAGGATAATTATCAGCCTGTGTAAAAGGACCTTAAAGGAGAACTAGGGGATTGAAAAATGATCCCCTATCCTAAGGATAGGGGATACGTTTCAGATCGCGGGGGGGTCCGACCGCTGGGGACCCCCGCGATCTCCCGTACGGGGCCCCGGCTCTCTGGTTGGTGAGGGCGTGTTGACCACCGCACAAAGCAGCGGCCGACACGCCCCCTCCGTACACTGCTATGGGAGAGCCGGAAATTGCCGAAGGCAGCGCTTCGGCTCTCCCATAGCAGTAAATGGAGGGCGCGTGTCAGCCGCTGCCTCGTGCGGTGGTCGACACGCGCTCTCTATGCAGAGAGCCGCGGCCCCGTACGGGAGATCGTGGGGGCCCCAGCGGTCGGACCCCCCGCGATCTGAAACTTATCCCCTATCCTTAGGATAGGGGATAAAATTTTCAATCCCGTAGTTCTCCTTTAAAGGGGTACTCCATTGCTCAGTCTTCCGAATGCATAGAGCCGTTGCGGGGAGTTCATGATGGCATGGCCCCGCCCCCTCAATGCAAGTCTATGAGAGGGGGTGTGGCAGCTGCCACGCCCCTTCCCATAGACATGCATTGAGGGGGTGGAGTGTAATGTCATGAGGGAAGGGGCCGTGACATCACAAGCCCCCGGTGCCGGCTCTAAGCATTCAGAACATTTTGTTCCGAACACTGAGCAGCGAAATCCCCCTTTAAAGGGGTACTCCGGTAAAATAATATTTTCAAATCAACTGTTGGCAGAAAATTATACAGATTTGTAAATTACTTCTATATAAAAATCTTAATCCTTCCAGTACTTATCAGCTGCTGTATACTTCAGAGGAAGTTGTGTAGTTATTTTCAAGTCTGACCACAGTGCTCTCTGCTGACACCAGCAGGAGAAGTTTGCTATGAGGATTTGCTTCTACTCTGGACAGTCCCTGATATGAACAGAGGTGGCAGCAGAGAGCACTCTGGTCAGACTGGAAGGAACTATACAACTTCCTCTGTAGCATACAACAGTTGATAAGTACTGGAAGGATTAAGATTTTTAAATAAAAGTAATTTACAAATCTGTTTTACTTTCTGGCACCAGTTGATTTGACAATATTTGTTTTTGACCGGAGTACCTGTTTAAAGCAGATTAAATGGGAAGTCAGTTGACAAGCCATGTTGTTTTGAAGTCTGAGAAGAAAACAACACAAACACATAGAGACAATATAAACTATATGTAGTTTTTTCCTTGGTGAGATTTTAACCCAGGACTTCAGTGCCTAAGATAACAGAGTAAAGGTGGCCATGCACATTAGACTAATCTCTGATGAACCCATTGATTTTGGTAGGATGTCTATGGAGAACTTCTGACTCCTACCTGATGACAAATGTTGGGACGAAGAAGGATCAGGCAGTTGGGTTCATCTGCCTGATCTGTTTGTTTTCAAGAGAGATAAGCCACCACAAAGGTATCCTAGCGGCAGCTTCTCCCCTTTCCTCTCTCAGAACACATGCATGCTCGGCCACCTGTGAACCTTAGAATACAAGATTAATAGCAGAGACTGCAGCAATAACCTCACACGGAGCCGACAGCTTGTTCTACTTGTGTAATCTGCTACTGAACTTTCAAGTGTCTGGTTGACATCTAACCCCCAGTCCTGCTCTGTGCGGATACTTTAATGGATTTATATGATTAGACATTGACCCTGACTATCATTATCTAGCGTTAAGCATTGTGGGACTTGTAAAGCCTTCATCGTCTTTCATTATTTAAACCAATGACTTGTCCTGTCCTAATCTGCTTTATGTAACAAAACACTTCATAATGTCCATTTTCTTCAGGTCTAAATACGATATAAATTAAGACAAGGATAAAAGCGCTGTTTGATTTGGTTCTGTTTATTGGCCTAATGGAAATCTGTGATAGATCCCCACATTCCTAATGTCCAGCAAAGCTTTAAAGCAGAAAGAATGAAGATCTTATGTCATTTATTATGCTAGCCTCGATAATATGGAACAGTTGAAAATTGAATGGTTCGAAATAAGAATAGGTCTGGATTCGGAACATCAAATGTGACCTTTATAATTATTCACTTTAAAGCGGTACTCAGGCTAATTTTTATTTTATCCCTTTATGACCGAGCTACCTTAAATAAAAATAGAAAACCTTAACGTACCTCCTCCTGCTCCCCAGATGCCACCGATATTGGTTTCCCATGCTCCAGCCCTGGTCTTCTTATTGCTTCTGGGGCCCAATACGTCACACTGCGCTCAGCTAATCACCTGCCGCAGAGATGTCCTGCCTGGGCCAGTGATACATTGAGCCACAGTGTGATGGATCGGGCTAAGGCACCAGGAAGAAGGCTGGGCATGGGCCCAATACATTACACTGCCACTCAGCCCATCACCAGCTAAGGAGGGACATTGCTGCGTCTGGCAATAGGCTGAGCGTAGTGGGACTTGTCAGGCCCCAAAAATCAGAAAGAAGACCAGGACCTAATTCATTTTTATTTGTGGCAGCCTGGGCGTATAGGGATTAAATAAAAAAAAATTCAGAGTACCCCTTTAAAGTATGGGTTGACTGCGGTATGTTTATATGGATGTAAAGAGGTGTAGATTATATACGTATCACTGAATAGTAAATATTAAGTACTATGAACAATTGTCATAAACAGGGATGTCCCGATAAGAATAGTGGTATCAGTACCAATGCTGATACCAGATTTATACTTGTGTTAATGTCCCGATACAATCCTGATACCCTCCCTAGTTGTCTGTGCTGATGCCTCGTCATTCTTTGCTCTGTTATCCGGAGTGGTGCAGGACCTGGCGCAATTTCATTGGGCCTACCACTCCTGCACCACTCCGACTTGCAGGAAGGTCCTTCACCACTAACAGAGCGAAGGATGTAGAAACCTCAGAGCCGGAGCGGAGGGAAGGTGAGTGGGGTTTTTATGATTTCCTTTTGTAGGAAACTTACTGGGGGAAATTACTTGATGGAGACATCTAACTAATAGGAGATTCCCTCCCTACCTGACTACTGGGAGCTTCTACCTAATACGGAAGGATTACCTACCTGCCCACCTCCTGGGGACTTTTACCTAGTAGGGGGAGGGTGGCCTACCCACTTACCTACTGGGGGCTTCTACCTAATAGGGAGAGATACCCTACCTACCTACTAACCTATTGGGGCTTCTACTTGATAGAGAGGGGGGCTACGTAGTGGGGACATATCTTAATTAATTATGAGTGTCAGTAAGGGTCTCATGCTCGACTTTTGCCTAAGGCTTCAAAAAGTCTAGAGCTACCTCTATTGCTAAATTAGTAATTGGTATCAGTGAGTACATAAAAAAGGTATTGGGACATCTCTGGTCATACATATGATATTTATTTTTATATCACAATTGACATCTCTTCCTGTCCCCTATTGGGATCTCAATTTAATTATCATTCACATATACAACAATGCCAGTTTACCTATCTGTATTTCTTTGGAAAGTCAGAGGAAGCAGAGAGAATTCACATGGACATTGGGAGAAACTCTGTGCAGACAAACTCTGTACAAACTCTGTGCAGACATTGGCCGACATTTAATAATACTCCCAGTTCTTTGTCAAATGCATTATACGGTACACTTATATATACACAAATATATACAGTCATGGCTGTAAATGTTTGCACCCCTGAAATTTTTCAAGAAAATGAAGTATTTCTCACAGAAAAGGATTGCAGTAGGACTGAGGACTTGAGAACCAAAATTGTGGAAAAATATCAACAATCTCAAGGTTACAAGTCCATCTCCAGAGATCTAGATTTGCCTTTGTCCACAGTGAGCAACATTATCAAGAAGTTTGCAACCCATGGCACTGTAGCTAATCTCCTGGGCGTGGACGAAGAGACAAATTGATGAAAGGTGTCAACGCAGGATAGTCCAGATGATGGATAAGCAGCCCCAAACAAGTTCCAAAGATATTCAAGCTGTCCTGCAAGCTCAGGGAGCATCAGTGTCAGCGCAAAGTATCCGTCGACATATAAAAGAAATTAAACGCTATGGCAGGAGACCCAGGAGGAACCATTGCTGACAGAGAGACATAAAAAAGCTAGACTACATTTTGCCAAAATGAACTTGAGTAAGCCAAAATCCTTCTGGGAAAACATCTTGTGGACAGATGAGACCAAGATAGAGCTTTTTGGTAAAGTGCATCTTTCTACTGTTTACCGAAAACGGAATGAGGCCTACAAAGAAAAGAACACAGTACCTACAGTGAAATATGGTGGCACGGAGTGCCTTGAATGTGTGCAAGGCATCATGAAATCTGAGGATTACCAACGTATTTTGGGTTGGACTGTACAGCCCAGTGTCAGAAAGCTGGGTTTGCATCTGAGATCTTGGGTCTTCCAGCAGGACAATGACCCCAAACATACCTCATAAAGCACACAGAAATGGATGGCAACAAAGCGCTGGAGAGTTCTGAAGTGGCCAGCAATGAGTCCAGATCTAAATTCCATTGAGCACCTATGGAGAGATCTTAAAATTGCTGTTGGGAAAAGGCGCCTTCCAATAAGAGAGATCTGGAGCAGTTTGCAAAGGAAGAGTGGTCCAACATTCCGGCTGAGAGGTGTAAGAAGCTTATTGCTGGTTTTAGGAAGTGACTGATTTCAGTTACCGTATTTATCGGCGTATAACAAGCACTTTTTAGGCAAAATTTTTTAGCCTAAAGTCTATGTGCGTGTTATACGCCAATACACCCCCAGGAAAGGCAGGGGGAGAGAGGCCGTCGCTGCCCGCTTCTCTCCCCCTGCCTTTCCTGGGGTCTAGAGCGCTGCTGCCGGCCCTTCTCTCCCCCTGGCTAAAGGCGCCGCTGCCCGTTCTGTCCCCCTGACTATCGGTGCCGGCGCCCCATTGTCGTTGCTATGCGCTGCACGGCGCGGCGCATGACGTCAGTGCGCCGCGCCGTGCATAGCAACGACGCAGGGGATGCGCGCCGGAGGCCTGCAGCAGCGCGAACCCGACCCAGGTAATTATGCCACCGGGGATGGGGGGAGGCAACGGGGCAGCGGCGCCGGCAATGGGTGCCGCTGCCCCTTCTCTCCCCCTGGCTGGCGCCGATAGCCAGGGGGAGAGAAGGGCCGGCAGCAGCGCTCTAGACCCCAGGAAAGGCAGGGGGAGAGAAGCGGGCAGCGACGGCCTCTCTCCCCCTGCCTTTCCTGGGGGTGTATCGGGGTATACACGCACACACACGCACCCTCAAAACTTTTTTTACTCAAATATCCTTGGTAAAATGAGGGTGCGTGTTATAGGCCAGTGCGTGGTATACCCCGATAAATACGGTATTTTTTCCAAAGGGTGTGCAACCAAATATTAAGTTAAGGGTGCCAATAATTTTGTCCAGCCCCTTTTTGGAGTTTGGTGAGACATTATGTCCAGTTTGCTTTTTTTTTCCTCCCTTTTTTGTTTAGTTCCAATACACAAAAAGGGAATAAACATGTGTATAGCAAAACATGTGATACTGCAATCCTTATCTGTGAGAAATACTTCATTACCTTGAAAAATTTCAGGGGTGCCAACATTTATGGCCATGACTGTATATGCATTATACGGTACATATATAAATATATATATGAAAAAACAAATGGTGAAAAATTTGGTTAGACAATCTCAAAAGTGCCATTTACTGTATATATATAAATATATATATATAAATATATATATATATATATATATATATATATATATATATATATATATATATATATATTGCACTTTTGACACTGTCTAACCACATTTTTCACCATTTTCTTTTCTTAAATATTAAATCAGAACTAAAGTGTGGAGGTCATACCCACTCTCTAAAGACTGCAACCAATTATTATATATACAGTACGTATTATCATTTTCTAATGACAAGAGCACCTGTCAAGGGTGGAAATTTAAATCAGTACGTAAGCAATTAGTTTCTGAAGTTAAAGGAGTGCCTCTAGACATCTTATTCCCTATATAAAGGAAAGGTTCTGCATAGTCAGCGGCATAAATTAAGAAAAAAAAGTACCAAACTCTAAAGTTACATCCTAGAAATAATGAAATAAAATGTTATCAAAAAGTCACATCTGTGCAAAAGTGGTAATAATAAAAACTGAAGTTCACAGTAGAGATGAGTGAACTTACAGTAAATTCGATTTGTCACGAACTTCTTGGCTCGGCAGTTGCTGACTTTAGTCTGCATAAATTAGTTCAGCTTTCAGGTACTCCGGTGGGCTGGAGACTCCCTTTTAGGACTGTATCCACCTTTTCCAGCCCACTGGAGCACCTGAAACTAATGTATGCAGGATAAAGTCAGCAATCGCCGAGCCGAGAAGTTTGTGATGAATCGAATTACTGTAAGTTCGCTCATCTATAGTTCTTAGTGCAAAATATATACAGTACAGCCCAAAAGTTTGGACACACCTTCTCATTCAGAGTTCTTTATTTTCATGACTATGAAAATTGTAGATTCACACTGAAGGCATCAAAACTATGAATTAACACATGTGGAATTATAGGCATAACAAAAAAGTGTGAAACAACTGAAAATATGTCATATTCTAGGTTCTAGCCACCTTTCGCTTTGATTACTGCTTTGCACACTCATTCTCTTGATGAGCTTCAAGTAGTAGTCACCTGAAATGGTCTTCCAACAGTCTTGAAGGAGTTCCCAGAGATGCTTAGCACTTGTTGGCCCTTTTTGCCTTCACTCTGCGGTCCAGCTCACCCCAAACCATCTCGATTGGTTCAGGTCCGGTGACTGTGGAGGCCAGGTCATCTGGCGCAGCACCCCATCACTCTCCTTCTTGGTCAAATAGCCCTTACACAGCCTGGAGGTGTGTTTGGGGTCATTGTCCTGTTGAAAAATAAATGATGGTCCAACTAAACGCAAACCAGATGGACTAGCATGCTGCTGCAAGATGCTGTGGTAGCCATGCTGGTTCAGTATGCCTTCAATTGTGAATAAATCCCCAACAGTGTCACCAGCAAAGCACCCCCACACCATCACACCTCCTCCTCCACACTAGCACACCTCTGAAGTGAAAACCATTTCAGGTGACTACCTCTTGAAGCTCAACAAGAGAATGCCAAGAGTGCGCAAAGCAGTAATCAAAGAAAAAGGTGGCTACTTTGAAGAACCTACAATAGGACATATTTTCAGTTGTTTTACACTTTTTTGTTATGTCTATAATTCCACATGTGTTAATTCATAGTTTTGATGCCTTCAGTGTGAATCAACAATTTTCATAGTCATGAAAATAAAGAAAACTCTGAATGAGAAGGTGTGTCCAAACTTTTGGTCTGTACTGTGTATATATATATATATATATATATATATATATATATATATATATATATATACAGTGGTCCCTCAACATACAATGGTAATCCATTCCAAATGAACCATCGTTTGTTGAAACAATCGTATGTTGAGGGATCCATGCAAAGGAAAGAATAGGAAGTTATACTCACATGTCCCCGCCACTCCGGACAAAAGCATCGTATGTTGATGCTGCCTTCAAAATGCGATGGCCTCTGAGAGGCCATCACAATTATGAGAGGCCATCGCATGTTGAAATGATCGTAGGTCGGGGGGGTCACTGTATATATATATATATATATATATATATATATATATATATATATAGGTCTTAACTGTTTTTGTAATACTAAAACAAAACAAAATGTATACAAAATTGGTATCTTAGAAATCATAGTGACCCATAGAATAATGCAAGTTGTCAGGTATAACATATGATGAATAGTGTTGGGTGCGAATATTCGCAATGTGAATATTTATTGCGAATATCGCATATTCGCGAATTTGCGAATATTGCGAATATAGCGCTAAATATTTGCAATTACGAATATTCGTTTTTTTTTCACAGTATACATCACAGTGATCATCCCTCTCTGCTTCCAGCTTGTGGTGTAAACAAGGCTCCTATACTAGTTATTGTGTCAGACGGGCAGGCGCCCGAAAATTCACATAAGCGAATTTTCACGCATATTGATCCCTCCCTTCTTTAAGCTCTTTTATCATTCGATATTGCGCATGCAAATTTTATGGTGAATGCGCATGCGAATTTTATGGCGCATAGTAAAAAAAAAGGCAGCGAATATTGCAAATATGCAAATTTTGCTAATATTTGACGAATATTCATCCATATATTCGCAAAATATCGTGAATTTGAATATGGCCTATGCCGCTCAACACTAATGATGAACGTGAAAAATATTATTGTCCCACAATATTGTGAAGCATGCATGTTAAGCCAAGAGGAAAGATACATCTATAAGTCTCTTATAGCAGGAGTGTCTAAACACTCACTCACAAGGGGAGATTTATCGAAATCTGTGTAAAGGAAAAGTTGACCAGTTGCCCATAGCAACCAATCAGATCACTTCTTTTATTTTACAGAGGCCTTTTCAAAAAGAAAGAAGTGATCTGATTGGTTGCTATGGGCAACTAGTCAGCTTTTCCTCTGCACAGGTTTTTTTTTAACTTGCATTGAGGTCTGCAGCCTCTTGTCCTGACTGTACAAATCCCTCATATCATTTTAAAATCTCACAGCCGATCCCGTGAGGCTCTCCCTTTTGTTAGGCCCAGGGAAGTGGCTATAGGGGTGCAGAGGTAGCAGTCGCACCAGGGCCCTGGTGTCTACGGGACCCCAAAGCACATCTGCCCAAGAAGAGACCAGTATTATAAGTGACACATGAGGTCTGTTGCGGATTTCGCATTGGAGCTCAGAAGCTACATGTTCCGCCTCTGGTTAGGCCCATTCTTGAGGAATTGCTTCATGCATCCAGCCTATATGTTTGCCTTGCTCCGTACAGGGTATTTTTGCATGCCACAGAATGACACTTCCTGTCAGCAACCCTTTTATATGCTTTCATACCTATGTCACTGCAGTTAATATTGCAGACATACATTTAACATCTTGAATTACTATTAAAGTTTGTGAACTATACAGAATGTTCTTTTTTTTTTTTTTTTTTTTTGCATAACTTTGACCTACAACTCCCTCAGATTATCACACAAGTCCTTATAGTATAACCAAATCAAACAAATAAACCAAAAATATTAAACTTGGTCATATGTTTCTTGAGGGAAATAATCCAATATCAGATAACTGTGTGGCAAAAGAATGTGAACCTTTCAGATAAGTAGATAATATGAAGGCAAAATTAGGGTCAAGAGTTTTCAATCAATCAATGGGAGAACAAGCAGTGAGTTGATGACCACTTACTGGGGAAACCTTCCAAATTGGGGGGAGGGGGGGGGGGAATTACCTATTTACTTACCTACATACTGGGGGCTTCTACCTAATGGAGGAGGATTACCTAGGGGGATAATCTACCTGCTGGAGCCATCTACCTAATAGCGGGATTATCTACCTACTGGGGTCTTTTATCTTGTGTATGTGTGTATTGATTCACATTGGTAAGAGGTGGTTAGGCTTATTCCCCTATAGCATTATGAGTACAAGTTTGTGTCCATAAGGTGGTCAGTGAGGCCTTTATGTTTCCCATCAGTCTACAAATAGAAATATCAGGCCGGAACACTACAATTTATTCAGTCCTACACCCAAGCTGTTGTCAAGGACTGTCCAAAAACCCTATCTTTAAATTAGTGTTTGAGATGTCTCCCGTAGTTTTTACAAATAGTAAGGGGGATTCTTTTTTGAAAAAAATAATGCACCAACTATCCATATGATAGACCTTTACCAGTTTTCACATGGGGTTTCAGAAGACTGAAGTCTCTATTGCCTCACAATGGAAATCTCATAATCTCTCTTGGTTCACTGCCATCCACAGTGAGTGAATTGACTATGTTTAATGAAAACATTGCCAGGGCAGTAATATAGGACTATTTTTAAGATTTGTAAAGAGGCTACATAGCCATTAATGGCTGCCAAGGAAAAATAAAGTATGCCCGTAAAATATTTTCTTCATCTGGTTAAATGTATAGTCAGAAAACAGCTGGAATAGACATAGAATATAACTTCTTACTCCCAAGTCATTACTACAAATGAGTATTAAGGGATGATAACTGCCAAGAACTCATTGGGTGGTAAGACACTGGGACTTGAAAAAGTCACTAGATAATGGGCATTCTCAATTTAGTTTGTGATGGTTTCTGCACATTGGAGATACTGGGTACATTACTGAATTCACAACACTGGATATTTACTGTAGGTATTAGAATAGTTGGAAATCCAGAAGCAACTGTATGCACATCTTTCATTCCATTCCATATACCGGTATATGGAACAAAGCACTAAACCCCTGTAGATATAGGAAACAATCATCACAGATTTTCGGACCCATAAACAACATGATGATAAAACAAAATATTATTTTATTTTAAAATAGATTTCAAATTCATTAGTAACACACTTGGGGGTGGGAGGGTGTGACTTTTCTATTACTCGAGAACCCTGCTACAGTCCTTCATGATTAAAGGAAATCTGTCATCAGTGTCACCTGCACTAATCTGTCCAGACAGATAGGTAGTACAGGCGACACTGATGACAATGATACTTTCCTGGTCTCATTTCGTGCTGTGGTTCTCTGGAAATCTTTTGCCGTACCTCCTGTCCCAGAGCCGACTTGGAGTATGGGCGGAGCTTGATGACCTCACCACTGCTGTTCTCTGCTGGGTACCGATGCTAGCAAACAGCAGAGGTGATGTCACTAAGCCCCCCCCCATGCACCAAGTTGGCCCAGGAACAGAAGATAGGGTGGAAGATTGCCGAAGAACCACAGCATGAAACGGGACCAGATAAGTATGATTGTCATCACTGTCACTTGCACTACCTATCTGTACTGACAGGTTAGTTCAGGTGAAACTGATTACAGATTTTCTTTAACAATGTTAACTAATATATATTTTTTTTTAAACCACTAGAGGGTGCTCACTGCGTATTGTTTCATTATTGGAAGCTGTATATTTCTTTATGCAGTGAGTTCCCCCTAGTGATGGCTACAGGCATACAGTATTTCATCATGCAACCATGAAGAGAAGATGGGCCCTTCATATTTAAAGTGGATATATCAGCAGAAAAAGCTGTGTGTAAATAAGCACAAGAGTAGATAGGTCTAGTCATCAGGATTTCAGGTATTCCTTTTAACCTCTTTACGCAAAATCAGGTACATGTACGTGGTTATTAGGGATGATTTCCCGCATCACCACACACATGTACCTGATAGAAATAAACTGTCACAGCACCGCTGGGCACAGCCAAGCCTCCCTGAAGCCGGCCAGGGACCAATTGCAGCGGTCCCCGGCCGTACAGACAGACCAATAGCAGGGATCTTGCGGGGTCTCCTCCTTCCCCTTCTCCTCTGACGCTTCACACAGTGAAGAGATCGAAGGTGAGGGGAGCCCCGTCGGAGGTGAGGGGGGCCCCGTCGGAGCTTCAGCAAAAGGGGACATTGTACCTGAAACCTTGCAGGTGCCTTTTTGCCTGGAGGCGAAGGGTTTGGTTTTTGGGAGGCCTCTCCCCTTTCAGAGAAGGGCTAGTGATGGACCGCATCCTTGTGCACAGTTTTTTTGTGTGAAAACACTTTGCACTTTTTAATTGCACTTGGGACTTCAGAATTGAGAACACATACCTCAGCAAAAAAATAAAATAAAAAAAAGAAAAGAAAAAGGTTCTAGTCCTGTAACAACTGTACTGCTGTACAATAATATATGGGGGGGGGGGGGGTGGACAACAATTTAGATGGTGCATGTAAAGTTTGCCTGAATTATGACTTTCCACAGTTGAGGTCTAAAGTAAAAAAAAAAAGTTCAGGAAGCAAGGCTGTGAAATAAGGGTTTCAAAAGAAACATTTAGATTCCTAACACTACCATCAAGGGTTCTCCGCCGAGAAGGTCTTTGAAGTACAATGTTGTTGAAACTAAATTACTGTTAAAGGAAAAATGCTATAAATCAAGCTGTCCACTTACGAAGCGATCATCTCATACGGCCATGCTTCCTGGCACTGCGAGGTGAGCCATCGGATGATGTCAACACCATATAATGAACTCTAATTTTCATAGTCTTTCATTCTCCACCGACAACACTTATACATAAAAGTCCTGAAAACACATTTATTAAGGTAGGCTTTATTTGATGTTACACTTCGAGTAGACCTTTAATTGGGAAAGACGGATCGGTCACCAGAGAGATTATAAAGTACATATTGAGTTGTCATATTGCTACACAAAAAAAAAGAAAGAAATTGCAAGGTAATGATACTTTGTCCTGCATTGCTGAATATTATAGAATTTAACCTGTCCCCAACATCCCCCCCCCCCCCCCCAGTATTTAGATTTTTATCTTACGATTTCTTCCTTATCAACCATTATGTTTTATTTTTTCCACTGGCAGAGTTGTATTAAGGCCTAGTGGTGCTTTTTTACTGACACCCTTTATTTTACCATATAATGTATTACAAAGCCTATATATTCATAGGAATTGCCCAATTTTGTGGGCCAATATATTTTTTTAAGTTCACCCCATGGTGAAACTTGCATGCTTAGTTAATTCTACAGATCAGTATGATTTCAGCAATGGAAAATTTGGATAATCTTTTGTTTTACTATAAAAAAAATAAACACTATAAGTTCTCCCACTTAAAAAGATGAGAGAGGCCTGTAATTTTCAGCATAGGTATACCTCAACTATGAGAGACATAATGAGAAAAAAATCCATAAAATCACATTGTCTGATTTTAAAAGAATTTATTTGCAAATTATGGTGGAAAATAAGTATTTGGTCACCTACAAACAAGCAAGATTTCTGCCTCTCACAGACCTGTAACTTCTTCTTTAAGAGTCTCCTCTGTTTGCCACTAGTTACCTGTATTAGTGGCACCTGTTTGAACTTGTTATCAGTATAAAAGACACCTGTCCACAACCTCAAACAGTCACACTCCAAACTCCACTATGGCCAAGACCAAAGAGCTGTCGAAGGACACCAGAAACAAAATTGTAGACCTGCACCAGGCTGGGAAGACTGAATCTGCAATAGGCAAGCAGCTTGGTGTGAAGAAATCAATTGCGGAAGCAATTATTAGAAAATGGAAGACATACAAGACCACTGACAATCTACCTCAATCTGGGGCTTCATGCAAGATCTCACCCCGTGGTGTCAAAATAATCCCAAGAACAGTGAGCAAAAATCCCAGAACCACACAGGGGGGGACCTAGTGAATGACCTGCAGAGAGCTGGGACCAAAGTAACAAAGGCTACCATCAGTAACACACTACCCCACCAGGGACTGAAATCATGCAGTGCCAGACATGTCTCCCTGCTTAAGCCAGTACATGTTTGGGCCCGTCTGAAGTTTCCTAGAGAGCATTTGGATGATCCAGAAGAGTATTGGGAGAATGTCATATGGTCAGATGAAACCAAAGTAGATCTTTTTGGTAAAAACTCAACTTGTTGTGATTGTAGGAGAAAGAATGCTGAGTTGCATCCAAAGAACACCATACCTACTATGAAGCATGGGGGTGGAAACATCATGCTTTGGGGTTGTTTTTCTGCTAAGGGACCAGGACGACTGATCCGTGTAAAGGAAATAATGAATGGGGCCATGTATCATGAGATTTTGAGTGAAAACCTCCTTCTATCAGCAAAAGCATTGAATATGAAACATGGCTGGGTCTTTCAGCATGATAATGATCCCAAACACACCACCCAGGCAACGAAGGAGTCGCTTCGTAAGAAGCATTTCAAGGTTCCGGAGGGGCCTAGCCAGTCTCCAGATCTCAACCCCATAGAAAACCTTTGGAGGGAGTTGAAAGTCTGTGTTGCCCAGCGACAGCCCCAAAACATCACTGCTGTAGAGGAGATCTGCATGGAGGAATGGGCCAAAATACCAGCAACAGTGTGTGAAAACCTTGTGAATAATTACAGAAAACATTTGACCTCTGTCATTGCCAGCAAAAGGTATATAACAAAGTATTGAGATGAACTTTTGTTATTGACCAAATTCTTATTTTCCACAATAATTTGCAAATAAATTATTTAAAAATCAGACAATGTGATTTTATAGATTTTTTTTCTCTTTATGTCTCTCATAGTTGAGGTATATCTATCATGAAAATTACAGGCCTCTCATCTTTTTAAGTGGAGAGCTTGCACAATTGGTGGCTGACTAAATAGTTTTTTGTCCAACTGTATACATTTTTTCCACTTACAAAGGTGTGCAGGCTAATGTTTTGCACCAGAAGCTGTAATTTATTTGTACAATGCATAGATTTGACTTTTTTCACTGTTGACCGTGCAGGATCAGGAATGTAACATTGTAATAGCATGTAACATGGCAATACCATATACAGTATGTTAACCCTTTCCGTCACCATATAATTTTTGGGTATCATTGTAAATGTATGGACCTAGAGAATAAACATAACATGCCATGTTAAAGTGCACTGCATAAAAAATGTGTTTTGTTTTCTTGTCAATTTTGCCCCACAAATCATTTGTTTTGCCTTCTCCATAGATTTTGTGGTAAAAAGAGCTATATCATCACAATATATAATTGGTCCTGCAAACAACAAGCACTTATATGGATCTCTAGATGGAAAATGAGCTTAATTTGGATTTTAACCCCTTAACAACGAACGACGTATATGTACGTCCTCCGCCGGCTCCCGCGATATGCCGCGGGTTCACGCGGTGTCTCCTCGTCATATCGGGTCGGTCCCGGCGGCTATCAACGGCCGGGACCCGCAGCTAATACAGGACATCACCGATCGCCGCGTCTGAAATGAAAGTGAAAGTAACCCTGCTGCTCAGTTGGGATTTCACCGCTGCGGTCCCGAACAGCTTGCAGGACACCGGGAGGGTCTTTACCTGCCTCCTCGGTGTCCGATCAACGAATGACTGCTCTGTGCCTTAGATCCAGGCAGGAGCAGTCAAGCGCCGATAACACTGATCACAGGCGTGTTAATACACGCCAGTGATCAGCATGAGAGATCAGTGTGTGCAGTGTTATAGGTCCCTATGGGAGCTATAACACTGCAAAAAAAAAAAGTGTTAATAAAGGTCATTTAACCCCTTCCCTAATAAAAGTTTGAATCACCCCCCTTTTCCCATAAAAAAAAATAAAACAGTGTAAATAAAAATAGACATATGTGGTATTGCCGTGTGCGTAAATGTCCGAACTATAAAAATATATAATTAATTGAACCGCACAATCAATGGCGTACACGTAAAAAAATTCCAAAGTCCAAAAAAAGCGTATTTTATGTCACTTTTTATACCATTAAAAAATGAATAAAACGTGATCAAAAAGTCTGATCAAAACAACAATGGTACCGATAAAAACTTCCGATCACGGCGCAAAAAATGAGTCCTCATACCGCCCTGTACGTGGAAAAATAAAAAAAAGTTATAGCGGTCAAAAGAGGACATTTTTAAACGTATAAATTTTCCTGCATGTAGTTATGATTTTTTTCCGAAGTACGACAATATCCAACCTATATAAGTAGGATATCATTTTAATTGTGTGGAATAATGATGGAATTTGATTTTGTCGCACAATGATTTTTTTTCGTGTTTTGCCGTGAATTTTTGGGTAAAATTACTAATGTCACTGCAAAGTAGAATTGGAGACACGGTGACACAAAAAATAAGCCATAATATGGATTTGTAGGTGGAAAATTTAAAGGTTTATGATCTTTAAAAGGTAAGGAGGAAAAAACGAAAGTGCAAAAACTGAAAAACCCTGCGTCCTTAAGGGGTTAAAAGACAAGGAGGAAAAATGAAAAAAAAAAATGAAAAATCGTAATGAAGAGTTACATATTTTGTGTTTCCTTTTTTTATACTTACAAAAAAAACAACTTTTTAAGTATCCCAATGAGTTATTGGAAATGGTACCTTTCTTACTTTTACATACATTATCACTTACATAACATATTAATGCATATCAATAACATATGTAAATCATCCCTTTAAGAGACCTGCTGTGCCTTTTTCAGATGTCGTGTTGCCACTGATTGTATGGGCACAGCCCCTAGGATCACTATGATGAAAAAATGACAAAAAAAAGATTGTGCCATTAATGAAGAAGTAAGTAGTAAAGTAAGAAGTAAAAGAAGTAAAAATCAGAAAGATATTTAAACAAAACTTAAAGTACAGCCAGTAGGTATAGACTAGCAGTAGAGATGAGAAAAGTTACAGTAATTTGATTCGTCACAAACCTCAGGACTCGACAGTTGCTGACTTTAGCCTGCATAAAAAATTTCAGCTTTCAGGTGCTCCGGAGCACCTGAAAGCTGAACTTTTTTATGCAGGCTAAAGTCAGCAACTGCCGAGCACTGATGTATGTGACAAATCGAATTACTGTAAATTTGCTCATCTCTAACTTGCAGATATGATGTCTCCCATACACTGCACACACAGAAGGGGATATCCTGCTATTCCATGTCTTAATAGTACACCCTAAGAAGCAGCATCATGGAGGATGCCAGAGAGCAGTACTGGTAAGTCATAGCCGGGAATCTAGCACAGGGATGGGACCTTATACTTATGTGCCCCTGTAGTCTCTCTTCAGTCTCTCTATCTGCCTCTGGCGGTCTCCACCCACTCCACTCCCCCTCTCCATAGACTTTTATGGGCAGCATGTTAGCTGATCCATCCGTATATTCTGTCTCCTCTTTTAAGACAGACTTGAACTGTTTCACAAAGTAAAAAATGGCTTTAGGAGGAGTGGGGGTACTCCAACAAGCAGAGAAATATTTTCCTCTTATATGATATATTACAAAGATATAGTTGTATGCAAAAGTTTAGGCACCAATGACAATTCCCATTATTTTTATTAATAATTAATTGGGTGTTTGGATCAGCAATTTAATATCTGAAAGAAACAGTAATATTTCAGTAGTGAAATGAGGTTTATTGGATGAACAGAAAATTTGCAATCTGCATCAAACAAAAGTAGATAGGTACATAAATTTGGGGCCCTCGACAGAAATATTTAGTTGAGCCCCCTTTAGCAGAAATAATGTCCTCTAGATGCCTCCTATAGCCTGGAATGAGGGTCTAGATTCTGGATAAAGGGATTTTAAACCATTCATTCTTGCAAAACATCTCCAGATGAGTTAAGTTTAATGGTTGGAAGGAAACACATAATAATAAAAACACAATTAAACAACAAAATACAACGAACTGGATAAAAACATCACTTATAGTGAAATTTTAAATAATCGGATAATATGTATAAAACCATAATGTAGTCTGGGGCGGAGCATGTGTCATAGACCTCTGGATAGAGTGATTGCAGGATGATGCGTAAAGAAAGGGCCAGTGATGCGTATATGTATTGGGAAACATGCGCAGTGGAGATGATGCAGAATGATGAATGAATCAGAAGCCAGAACCACGTATCAGAAGTCAGGACAGCGGGAGATATGCGCAATGAACATGATGCGAAATAAAGGAAGAAGGATCACTTGTGTAGGATTTAGAAGCTTTCACCATGGATTAAATTGCCAGCAGTCGGAGGCAGTGGGATGAAGAAGACCTGTGGCGATTGTGAGTGTTGATGTTTATGAGATCATTTCTCTAATCTCATTGAGACCATTGGGAGATAACGTATGCATCATATATATCCAGAACATTTCCAATCTCTTCAGATGTTCAAATCTGTTATTTGTCAATAGGTGTGATTGTAATAGACTTTACACTGTTGGAATGTGAAAGAGTGACATGTTTAGAAACTCCATGGATTAGGAATTTCTTTTTTATGTTTTGTCTATGCTGATTTAATCTGAGGTGAAGAGGACGGGTGGTGGGTCCTACATATTGTAATGGACATAGTGTATTGGATCATGTAGATAATGTAATCTGTTTGACAGGTGAGATGATGACACATATAGGTATATTAAAAACAGGGCACATATAGCAGATATGTTAATGATATTCAGGTCTGGGGACTGGGATGGCCATTTCAGAACATTGGACTTGTTCCTCTGCATAAATGCCAGAGTAGATTTTGCGCAGTATTTTGGGCCTTTGTCTTGTTAAAATATCCAGCCCCTGGTTTAATTTCAACTTCGATTGCTTCCTCTTCATTATTCTCAAGTATCTGCTGATATTGAGTGGAATCCATCAGACCCTCAACTTTAACAAGACTCCCAGTACCGGCACTGGTCACACAGCCCTGCAGCATGATTGAACCTCTAACAAATATTACTGTGGGCAGTGAGAGTTTGTTTTGGAGCGCTGTGTTCTTTTGACGCCATGCATAACACCCCACGTTATGACCAAATAACTCCAATATTTTCTGTTCAGACAATAAACCTCATTTCACAACTGAAATATTACTGTGTCTTTCAGATATTTGATAGCTTGAAATTAAATTGCTGATCCAAAATTGTAATCGCTGATGGAAATTGTCAGGGGTGCCTAAACTTTTGCATACGACTGTAACTATACTTGCTTGCACTACTACTACTTCTTTTTTGGAAACAACACTGCCTATTTGATGATGTTTTTCATAAGCTACTTTTGTGCTTGAAAACCTTACTGAATTGGACCATATTTATTTATTGCCTCCTTTATACATTGTCCAAAATTTCTCTCATATTTCTTTTAAGGGGTATGGTGTGAAGATAAGGAAATAGCCAAGATACCCCAAAACTCAAGATGTGTAGCAGCCATATAACCATGTAAAATTATATATGGTTATATAGCTAGTTAATAATCTAAAAAGGAAAAACACATAAAAGCCAACATTTGTGACCTGCAGTTGGCTCCTTCCTTATAATCTTGAGGCCTGTGACTTTATGTTGTATCACCACAGTATGTGTAGTGTGTATGCAGCGTGCGAGCTTGTCAGCTTCATTAATGCTCCTGCCCTGGATGCATCATTCAAGCATACAATTAAGTTTTGTAAGCTAGCTATTAACTACCTGACGGCACAGATCTAAAGGGAAACATCTGCCTAATTTATGTGTATTTTCCACCGTGCTGATAGAAATAGACTGTTACATTCCAGCAGTCAGCCCCTGAGCTCTTCTCGAGCGGAGGGTTATTGGTATCAAAGCTCATCAGAGTCAGGGGAGCCTTTGATTAATCTAGTCTTGCAATTAAATTGCAGGAAATTGTGCCCAGGTTTACTGAGCGGCTGAGGAAAATAAGGTGCAGGGGGTGCACGCTGCTCCGGGAAGACATAATTAGACTCCTGACAGTACAAGGGAGTCAGAAATACATCCAGTATCTGTAGTATAATATGTAGGTAAATAACAGGCATCAACACCAACGTCAGTGCTAGGCTTCGTTTACATTGCGGTCGGACTTCCGGACAGAAGTTTAGCGAAGAAAAAATAGCGCAAGCTCTATTTTTCTCCGCTTAAATCCTGTAAAATTACCGAGTCATTGACGGACTCCATGCAAGTGAATGGGGTTTGTTGGGACCCAGTAGTAGCCATTTGCATCCGACCCGTTTCAGGGTCTTATCGAAAAAAAGAGCCAATCGGACCCTTAACGGGTTGAATGCAAACGGCTGTGTGAACCTAGCCTTATCTGTAAAAGCAATAGAACAGACATGCATACAATGGGGGAGATTTATCGAAACCTGTGTAGAGGAAGAGTAGGGCATTTGCCCATGGTAACCAATCAGATTGCTTCTTTCATTTTTCACAGTTCTCTTTAAAAATGAAAGAAACAATCTGATTGGTTGCCATGCACAACTACACCACTCTTTCTCTGCACAGTTTTTGATAAATCTCCCCCAATGGGTGCACAATTATAAGGCAAGTATTTAGACAATATTATAATTGTTACGCATATTTTCCAATTCCAAAACTTGAGTGCTTATTGGATATTAGCATATCAGATCTGCTAGCTAAAACAGTAAAATGTTTACACAGGCTATGGCTGCGGAAGGAGCATATCATAGATTCTTTGAGGCCTGCTGTTCTAGGGTTGATTGGACACCTTTACATAATACAGAGAAGGGAGCAGAAAAATTATTTAGCAATTGGAGGAAATGTATTGAGCACACCTACCATGCAAATAAGATTGCTACTCTCATGAATGTCACGGATCGGCAGGCTGGAGGTGGATCCTCTGTGTCAGAGAGGGTTTGGCGAGGACCGTGTCGGTGGACCGGTTCTAAGTAGCTACTGGTGTTCACCAGAGCCCGCCGCAAAGCGGGATGGTCTTGCAGCGGCGGTAGCAACCAGGTCGTATCCACCGGCAACGGCTCAACCTCTCTGACTGCTGAGATAGGCATGGTACAAGGGATAAGGCAAGAGCAAGGTCGGACGTAGCAGAAGGTCAGGGCAGGCAGCAAGGATCGTAGTCAGGGGCAATGGCAGGAGGTCTGGAACACGGGCTAGGAACAAACAAGGGAACGCTTTCACTAGGCACAAGGGCAACAAGATCCGGCGAGGGAGTGCAGGGGAAGTGAGGTATAAGTAGGGAGTGCACAGGTGGAAACTAAACAAGCTAATTGGGAAGATTGGGCCAGGCACCATCATTGGTGCACTGGCCCTTTAAATCTAGAGAGCTGGCGCGCGCGCGCCCTAGAGAGCGGAGCCGCGCGCGCCAGAGCATGACAGCCGGGGACCGGGACAGGTAAGTGACCTGGGATGCGATTCGCGAGCGGGCGCGTCCCGCTGTGCGAATCGCATCCCCAACGGCCATGACAGTGCAGCGCTCCCGGTCAGCGGGACTGACCGGGGCGCTGCAGGGAGAGAGACGCCGTGAGCGCTCCGGGGAGGAGCGGGGACCCGGAGCGCTCGGCGTAACAGTACCCCCCCCCCTTGGGTCTCCCCCTCTTCTTGGAGCCTGAGAACCTGAGGATAAGACTTTTGTCCAGGATGATGTCCTCAGGTTCCCAAGATCTCTCCTCTGAGCACTCAACTCCAAAGGGTCCAAGATAACGTGGTCCGAGATTAAAACTGGGGACACGGAAGCGGATATACTTGGTGGAGAGCCACACAAAAACAGGGGGGGTTCTTCGTTTTCCTTCGGCAAGCTTCTTCACCCGGGATGAGGCTAGTATGAGGGATTTAAGAGTCTTTTCCCAGATGGTGACGAAGCCCCGGGAAACCACATCAACAGTGGGCACACAAGAAGGCGTGGGGGTGGGGAGGGAGGGAAGAGGGTCAAGCCCGGCACGGGGCAGAGTGTCAACAGGACGGGAGCCGTGAGGAGGAGGCACAGCATAGTCCAGGCAGGCCTTGGGGAGGCCAGGTAAAGGGGGAGACACAGAGGCTTGACTGACGGGACTGGGAGCAGACGTGAGGCACTTCCTGTGGCAAGAAGCACCCCAGCTCCCGATCTCCCCGGTGGTCCAGACAAGGGCAGAAGATGGGGGTTGGAGCCATGGCAGACCGAGGAGGACTTCAGAGGAGCATTTGGGCCAAACAAAAAGTTCCATGCTGAAGAGCAGGGGTTCTGTGCGGTAACGCACAGTGCAGTGTAGAAGTAAATCTTCTTTCTTCCTGCGGCGAGTCCTCTCTTCAGGGGTCAGGCGGGACCGATCCAGTTGCATAGCCTCCTCGGCGGGAGGCACAGGGGTGGATTGCAAAGGATACTGTAAGAGAGGTGCTCCGGGCGGTGTGGCACATGGCAGGGCCTTCCCAGGCAGGAGACCACGGCAGAGTCTAGAGTCCCCATCAAATTTGTCCGGCAGGGACAAGCAGAGGTTAGGAGCGGCCGGTTGCTGCGGAGGAGTTGCAGGAGCCGGCGGAGGAGATGGTTGTTGCAGCTGTAGCTGTGACTGAAATTGTGACTGAAGCTGCTGTATCTGTGACTGAAGTTGCTGTGTCACGGTGGTCAAGTATGCCAGCTGGTGATTACGTTGGGTGATCTTTAGGGCTTGCTGGGCGATCACCGTGGAAATGTCGGCAAGACTTGACAGCGGCACCTCAGCGGAATCCATGGCCGGATCTACTGTCACGGATCGGCAGGCTGGAGGTGGATCCTCTGTGTCAGAGAGGGTTTGGCGAGGACCGTGTCGGTGGACCGGTTCTAAGTAGCTACTGGTGTTCACCAGAGCCCGCCGCAAAGCGGGATGGTCTTGCAGCGGCGGTAGCAACCAGGTCGTATCCACCGGCAACGGCTCAACCTCTCTGACTGCTGAGATAGGCATGGTACAAGGGATAAGGCAAGAGCAAGGTCGGACGTAGCAGAAGGTCAGGGCAGGCAGCAAGGATCGTAGTCAGGGGCAACGGCAGGAGGTCTGGAACACGGGCTAGGAACAAACAAGGGAACGCTTTCACTAGGCACAAGGGCAACAAGATCCGGCGAGGGAGTGCAGGGGAAGTGAGGTATAAGTAGGGAGTGCACAGGTGGAAACTAAACAAGCTAATTGGGAAGATTGGGCCAGGCACCATCATTGGTGCACTGGCCCTTTAAATCTAGAGAGCTGGCGCGCGCGTGCCCTAGAGAGCGGAGCCGCGCGCGCCAGAGCATGACAGCCGGGGACCGGGACAGGTAAGTGACCTGGGATGCGATTCGCGAGCGGGCGCGTCCCGCTGTGCGAATCGCATCCCCAACGGCCATGACAGTGCAGCGCTCCCGGTCAGCGGGACTGACCGGGGCGCTGCAGGGAGAGAGACGCCGTGAGCGCTCCGGGGAGGAGCGGGGACCCGGAGCGCTCGGCGTAACAATGAACGATTTTTGTGATACCTCCTAGGCATTGTAAGGTGGGCCTGGCAGGTACACTGGGGAAATTACAGATTGCTTGACTAGCTATGTTAGGTTCACTATGGGGTGATGCAGACCTCATCCTCCTCCAATTCTTTCTTTCTTTTACCTTCCTTTTCTTTTCTTTTTATTTATTTTTTCCTACTTCCTAGTTTCTTTTCTCATTTCTTAGTTCCCTTCTTCCCTTCTTTCTCTCACCATTTTATGCCTTGATGGTACATTTCTGATTTAGGCTTTCTGCCTACCCTTTAAACTGCCCATTACAGGCCTACAGCCCCACCATTTTCTGTACCTAGGATTTATCTGTCCTTGGGCTTCTTTTTTGGCATTATTTTCAGACCATTGAGTTTTTTTGTTCTTTTCTGTTTAATCAGTTTTCACCTAGGTTAGGTATCACATGAATCCATGTAAAGGGCATATCAGCTAGAAGGTCACTTAGTTGTTGAATTAAACCAGTGCAGGTTTAACATGGCAGGATAGGATGGCCGCCAGATGGGTAGCGGTAGAGAGGGGTCAACATGGATCACCTGTACTAACAATCCGATGGACTAAACATATCCAATCTAAATTTTCTGTAGAGTGATGTATATAACTACTACCTGCCATGTCTTTGGTAGGAAAAAGTGAAAGAGGAATACCTCCTGTCGACATCATATTACTTAGTGTGTAGCAGACCTCTACAGAGACTTCACCATTTTGTTGGAGAGTTGCTGCCGCTGTCATTTCTTATGATTGATGTATGACCACCTCACACCCAAATGTCATAATGTATCATATGTTGTTTATATAATATGTTTAATAAAATTGTAACACCCACGTTTCAGTAGACAGGAATTCTGGTGGTAGTAGATTTGCTGGACCTGTGTGGCAGATGACACGGACCGTACCAGGGAGCGGAGTCTAAGATGCCGGTGGTTTTTGCCAGAGCCCGCCGCAAAGCAGGATGGACTTGCTGCGGCAGGCGGCACCCAGGTCGCTACCCCTGGTACGGCTTGACCACACAAGGCGGCACAAGAGCGTAGTCAGGAACGTAACAGGTTGTCAGTAGGCAGGCGGCAAAGGAGTAAGGTCAGGTCACAGAACAAAGGGTATGATACACGGCAAGGAAATACTCAGGAACGCTTTCTCTCAGGCACTAGGGCAACAAAGATCAGGCAGGGAAGTGTGGGAGGTGGAGCAATTTAGTAAGTGAGCCACAGGTATTACTTAATTAATCTGTTCACTTGCCCTTTAAATCTCTGAGCTCCGGCACACTTGAATCCTAGGGGACGAGGATATGCGTGCCGGAGCAGAGAGGTAGAGGTTTGGGATGGAGAAGCAACAGGTGAGTGACGGCTGGGATTCGCATGCGGGTGAGTCCCGCGATGCAAATCCCAGCCCCACCGGCTGCAGCAGGTACCGGGCCATGCGCTCACGGCCAGCGTGTGCGGCTGGAGCACATAACATGACAAAAATATTGGTTTTTTTTTGTTTTGTTTTTTAAAAGCATATCAGATTATGTGTATTTGTGTGTTGAGAAAGGGGGTGGCCTAAGAAGAATACCCTCCTCAAAGTATGCAAAATTATTAGGCAGCTTCTTTTGCTATGGCAAATAGGCCGAAAAAGACATTTATCTGACTTCATGGGATGCCGTGCTCATAAAATTGCTAAGATATTGGGGCATGATCAGAGAACCATCAAATTTTATTGCAAATAGTCAACAGGCGGCTTTAGAAGTTTTTTTTCAAAACTTTTCGCACCTACTGCCTAGTGGAACATATGATAAGTTTCCGTTTATCAAAATCAATTGTTTTCAGTACCACATGCAATAATGCATTTATGCACTTTTTGGAAGCATATATTTAGGCTCAGTTCTATTATTGTGCACTTCATGGAAATATGATTTGCCCACTTTATGGCCTTACTGAATGTGTAATGAATGTGTTTGTTGGGAGTTTATGTTTTTAATTTGGTTACTGCCATGGTGTTTTTCTGGTCTGTGGTGTTTTTCTATGTTTTTTGCCAGACTTTCTTTTTCCATTGTCGTATCAACGGAACTGGAAAAACACCTGAATAAAAGGATAATGTTTATAAAAATATGTTTAAAAAAAATTAACTCCATAAAAATATTGAAGCTGCAGGTGTTTATGCCACATAAATCTCATATGAAGAAGCCTTAAGGTGTCATTAAAACAGATATTAGTAGTCTGAAGTCAAATTAGTAGTACATATTTGTCTATAGTGCTGCCTTGTACTTTTTTTTATGGATTTTTATGGCATTGAAAATGATTTGTTAAATAGTATGCAGATGTTATATAATACAATATAGTATATTACAGTACTGGGGTGATAAAATGCTACAGACTTCTGAACATAACACCTTGTAATACATGCAACTTTTGGAAGGGTTCAATAATAGCTCAGCCATCAGACTTCTAAAAACAAAATTAAAAAAAAGCTGTTAAATGTCAAAATCACCCTTTTTATCTTTTTGGCTGATGCTAAGGTATACACTGTACTTCTTATCATAATTCAACCTCAGCGATAACACAGTTCAAACAAGTTAGATATTTTGCAGAGTTAAAGATAACAAAACAAAACAACATTAGAGCACATCAGCACAACATATAAAAATGAAAGGTATATATACTGTATATATATATATATATATATATATATATATATTTAATTTTTGTAAATACATGTAAACATTTTAGAGAAGTGTGCAGTATTCCTATGACACTTGCTCCCTTTGTCACATACATATTTACTATCTAAGATCCGGCCCTGAGTTGTTTCTTCACAGCTTGTTACCTAAATTGTTGTTGAAGTGTCAATTGGATATTAAATTTACTACAGTTTCCATCTGTTCTTTGCCTGTTTTTTTATCATACATTCATATATATATATATATATATATATATATATATATATATATAAAAAAGAACTCTAATTGAATTCAATGAAAAATAAAACTAGCAAGTTTTATAAGTCAATAGATATAAACGCAATAGGGTAAATGGTTCTGCGTCCCAACCACGTTATACAGGTTCTCACCTCAGCAGACGAGATCAAAATTATATAGGAACAACTGATAAGTGCTCAAAATATGAGGTGTGCCTAATACTTAACTTTTAATAATTCCTAATAAAAACCACCTGTGTATACCAACACCTTTAAAAGTATTATACAACAATGGTCATCACCATTAGCAAAAGCACAGGATGGGGCCCTGCCAGCCCATCCCTGCTTAACAAAATGCAGTATTTAGAACTACCGATGCGTTTCTACCACCAAATTAGAGGTGGCGTCATCAGGGAGGTAGATTCCTGTAGGGAAAAAGGGGTCCAACATGGGGTCCTGTAAAGAAATGATCTGTCCCTTCTGGGCCAAGCATCAGTAGTTGCCGTTTCCACCCGAAATAAAGCACAGGCACAAAAGAGCCTGTTCAGTAGCATATCCTGGAAAGCAAAGAGTTCTCACAGGCCTCGCACTTGCACTCTAGTACATTAATCAGATAATGGGGAGGATTTCTCCAGTCTTGATATAGAATAAGCCGAGGCCTGTGAGAAGGGGGATTTCCCCTGTTTTCCCTGCCCCAAATAATGAAATGAGCCCATGAGTATGTTTACTATATATATATATATATATATATATATATATATATATATATTTACCATACTTACCTAAAACCCTATCTACTATATGTACTACGGTAATGTGGCGAGGCTAGAATTCGTGCACAGTGGCTAGGTTACGGCAGCATGCCCACTCTGTTTATGCGCGTCATGGAGTGGGCCGTAGTGACATCAGATGCCGGCATCTCGCCGCACCAGGCGAGTTGAGCTGGAGAAATCCCCGGCTCCCTGCATAACAGCAGATAATGCTGAGTCCGGTTCCTGATGCAGTTAATCGTGAGTACACTTATAAGGATTGACTATGTCCCTACTCTTTGCTTTCCAGGATATGCTACTGAATGGGCTCTTTTGTGCCTGTGCTTTATTTCAGGTGGAAACGGCGTCGGCAACTATTGATATTTGGCCCAGAGGGGACAGATCATTTCTTTACAGGACACCGTGTTGGACCCCTTTTTCCCTACAGGAATATTAGGGAGTTTTCTTTTCACAGCAGATTTATGTCCCTATAGAATGCATGTCACCCTCTAGAAAAGTGGGGCCAATATCGCTGCTATGTTCTATTAATATTATATGGTCATTAACTTCTAACATAATCTACCTCCCTGATGACGCCATCTCTATTTTGGTGGTAGAAACGCGTCGGTGGTTCTAAGTACTGTGCTGTTGCTAATGGTGATGACCATTTTTGTATAATACTTTTAAAGGTGTTGGTATACACAGGCACTTTGATTGGTGGTTTTTATTATGAATTATTAAAAGTTAAGTATTAGGCACACCTCATATTTTGAGCACTTACTAGTTGTTCCTATATAATTTTGATCAAGTTTTATAAGTAAATGAAATTTGACAAATAAAAATGAATATATGTATTTAACAAAAAATAAAGCAGACCTGCCATAGCAACATAATAGTTCATCATAAGTAAACACACAAATATGCTTTTATCGGGTACAAAATATAAAACATACTTTAAAGTTTCCCCTTTAATTTGCATACATATAGGTTTTATAAGGCTGGGTTCACACTGCAGATTTTCTGGGAAGAATTTCTGCTGGAGATTGAGCTGACAGCGCTAGGACCGAAAAGACTGGATTGCTGCCCCCATAGACTGCAATGGATTTCTGGGTGGATATTTTGGGAGATCTGCTCAGAAATGCATTGTGATCTATGGGGACCGCAATGTAGCCTGCACGGTCATAGTGCCGCCGGCTAGATCACCGGCAAAAATTCTGCCCAGAAATTCCACAGTGTGAACCTAGCCTTCACGTTTTGCAGAGAATTTGGATAATATATCATGGGTCACTAGGATCGTGTTCCTTTAGGCTAGGTTCACACGGCCCTTTGCATCCGACCCCCTTTTTTTTTTTAGACAATCGGACCCTGAAACGGGTCGGATGCAAACGGCTACTACCGGTTCATGACAGACCCCATTCACTTACATGGGGTCCGTCGGTGACCCAGTAATTTTACAGGATTTTAAATTCTAAACTCCCGTGCCTCTGTCCGGATTGCCAATGGAACTCTGAATACGATGTCTGATGGCAATGTGAACGAGGCCTTACTGTTTTAAGTCCAGACTAAGTGTCAGTGCCATGTTGTTTGAAGAGCAGGGTGGAAAGTTGTTATATTTACTAGTTCAGAATATTGTTACGCCTAGCGCTCCGGGCCCCCGCTCCTCCCCGGAGCGCTCACGGCGTCTTTCTCCCTGCAGCTCCCCGGTCAGTCCCGCTGACCGGGAGCGCTGCTCTGTCATGGCCGTTGGGGATGCGATTCGCACAGCGGGACGCGCCCGCTCGCGAATCGCATCCCAGGTCACTTACCCGTTCCCGTCCCCTGCTGTCATGTGCTGGCGCGCGCGGCTCCGCTCTCTAGGGCGCGCGCGCGCCAGCTCCCTGAGACTTAAAGGGCCAGTGCACCAATGATTGGTGCCTGGCCCAATTAGCTTAATTGGCTTCCACCTGGTCCCTGACTATATCTAACCTCCTCCCATGCACTTCCTTGCCGGATCTTGTTGCCCTTGTGCCTAGTGAAAGCGTTTTGTGTGTTTAAAGCCTGTGTACCAGAACTTCTGCTATCTCCCCTGACTACGAACCTTGCCGCCTGCCCCCGACCTTCTGCTACGTCCGACTTTGCTTCTGCCTACTCCCTTGTACCTCGCCTATCTTCAGCAGCCAGAGAGGGGAGCCGTTGCTAGTGGATACGACCTGGTCACTACCGCCGCAGCAAGACCATCCCGCTTTGCGGCGGGCTCTGGTGAAAACCTGTAGTGGCTTAGAACCGGTCCACTAGCGCGGTCCTCGCCATCCCTCTCTGGCACAGAGGATCCACTACCTGCCAGCCGGCATCGTGACAGTAGATCCGGCCATGGATCCCGCTGACGTCCCTCTGCCTTATATCTCTGATATCACCACGGTGGTCGCCCAGCAATCCCGACAGATCGCCCATCTAACCCACCAGCTGTCGGAAGTATTCACCATTGTGCAGCAACTTCAGTCGCAACTTCAGCAGCAATCATCTCCTCCGCCAGCTCCTGCACCCCTTCCGCAGCGAGTGGCCACTCCTAGCCTCCGCCTGTCCTTGCCGGACAAATTTAATGGGGACTCTAAGTTTTGCCGTGGCTTTCTTTCCCAATGTTCTCTGCACTTGGAGATGATGTCGGACCAGTTTCCTACTGAAAGGTCTAAGGTGGCTTTCGTAGTCAGCCTTCTGTCTGGAAAAGCCCTGTCATGGGCCACACCGCTCTGGGACCGCAATGACCCCGTCACTGCCTCTGTACACTCCTTCTTCTCGGAAATTCGAAGTGTCTTTGAGGAACCTGCCCGAGCCTCTTCTGCTGAGACTGCCCTGCTGAACCTGGTCCAGGGTAATTCTTCCGTTGGCGAGTACGCCATACAATTCCGTACTCTTGCTTCTGAACTATCCTGGAATAATGAGGCTCTCTGCGCGACCTTTAAAAAAGGCCTATCCAGCAACATTAAAGATGTTCTGGCCGCACGAGAGACTCCTGCTAACCTGCATGAACTCATTCATCTAGCCACTCGCATTGACATGCGTTTTTCTGAGAGGCATCAAGAGCTCCGCCAGGAAAAAGACTTAGATCTCTGGACACCTCTCCCACAGTCTCCACTGCAATCTGCGCCTAGGCCTCCCGCCGAGGAGGCCATGCAAGTGGATCGGTCTCGCCTGACCCTGGAAGAGAGGAATCGCCATAAGGAAGAGAATCTTTGTCTGTACTGTGCCAGTACTGAACATTTTTTGGTGGATTGCCCAATCCGTCCTCCACGTCTGGGAAACGCACGCTCGCACCCAGCTCTCGTGGGTGTGGCGTCTCTTGATGCTAAGTCGGCTTCTCCACGTCTCACGGTGCCTGTTCGGATTTCTACTTCAGCCAGCTCTCCCCTCTCAGCCGTGGCCTGCCTGGACTCTGGAGCTTCTGGGAATTTTATTCGGGAGTCCTTAGTGAATAAATTCCGCATTCCGGTGATCCGTCTTGTCAAGCCACTCCACATTTCCGCGGTCAACGGAGCCAGGTTGGATTGCACCGTGCGTTACCGCACGGAGCCCCTCCTAATGTGCATCGGACCTCATCACGAGGAAATTGTATTTTTTGTCCTTCCTAATTGCACTTCTGAAGCTCTCCTTGGACTACCCTGGCTTCAACACCATTCCCCAACCCTGGATTGGTCCACTGGGGAGATCAAGAGTTGGGGTCCCTCTTGTTCCAAGGACTGCCTTCAACCGGTTCCCAGTACTCCCTGCCGTGACCCTGTGGTTCCTCCTGTATCCGGTCCCCCTAAGGTCATTAAGGACTCTGCCTGCCACAGGAAATGCCTCTCCCCCCCTCCCAGTTCCATCAGGCAAGCCTCTGTGTCCCCTCATGGCCCTCGTCCTGGTGTCACACTGCCCCGTGCCAGGTCTCGCCCTCTGCCCTCTCTCCCCATTCCTACTCCTGCTGTTCTGCCTGCCGTTGAGGAATCCCTCCATCCTTTCCCGGTGTCCTCATCCCAGGGGAGGCAGTTACCGGACAAAGAGAAGGGGAGACCTAAGGGGGGGGGGGTACTGTTACGCCTAGCGCTCCGGGCCCCCGCTCCTCCCCGGAGCGCTCACGGCGTCTTTCTCCCTGCAGCTCCCCGGTCAGTCCCGCTGACCGGGAGCGCTGCTCTGTCATGGCCGTTGGGGATGCGATTCGCACAGCGGGACGCGCCCGCTCGCGAATCGCATCCCAGGTCACTTACCCGTTCCCGTCCCCTGCTGTCATGTGCTGGCGCGCGCGGCTCCGCTCTCTAGGGCGCGCGCGCGCCAGCTCCCTGAGACTTAAAGGGCCAGTGCACCAATGATTGGTGCCTGGCCCAATTAGCTTAATTGGCTTCCACCTGGTCCCTGACTATATCTAACCTCCTCCCATGCACTTCCTTGCCGGATCTTGTTGCCCTTGTGCCTAGTGAAAGCGTTTTGTGTGTTTAAAGCCTGTGTACCAGAACTTCTGCTATCTCCCCTGACTACGAACCTTGCCGCCTGCCCCCGACCTTCTGCTACGTCCGACTTTGCTTCTGCCTACTCCCTTGTACCTCGCCTATCTTCAGCAGCCAGAGAGGGGAGCCGTTGCTAGTGGATACGACCTGGTCACTACCGCCGCAGCAAGACCATCCCGCTTTGCGGCGGGCTCTGGTGAAAACCTGTAGTGGCTTAGAACCGGTCCACTAGCGCGGTCCTCGCCATCCCTCTCTGGCACAGAGGATCCACTACCTGCCAGCCGGCATCGTGACAAATATCTAACATGGAGAGAACTTAAAAACTCAAAGGGGCATTCCAGGGAGAGTTAGGCTCATGAGGGCCTTAGCAAGAAAACAAGGAAAGAAAACATACTTACCTTCCTCGCTCCCCAGCCACCAGTATCACTGAAGTGACCCACCTCAGCCGCTGGCAGTGAAGGCATTTCCTTGTGCCAAGCCCAACCCTAGAAATGATGCACAGCGGGACTAGAGCTCCATGATACTGGCAGTGGCTGGGGAGCAAGGAAAATAAGTATTTCCTTGATTTCTTTCTAGCACATGCTTGAGCATAACTCTTCATAAAAGTAACTACCCAAATGAGGCTCCCAGATTGAGGCTCACCTGGTCCACGCCAGCCATTCCTCATGGAATGACTGGCGTGGACCAGGGGACCCTCAATCTCAAAATAGGTGCAGGTTGCAAAGTTGGGACCCATATATCTAAAAAGGGCATTTGGGTAGTATTCCTATGACACTTGCTCCCTTTGTTCATTCCTGAATGACTTCTTTATTGGCACAGAAGGAAGTCACGTGCAGTGACCAATAGCAGCACATTTTTGCATTAACATTGTACCCCCACTAGTCATTGCATGCCTTCACTGCCTTTTTTGCAATGTAGACCCTGCCCCCTTTTGATACAACAGAGAAGCAGAAACAGAGTACTACTTTTCCTTCTCCCAGATAACCCCTTTAACTTCTCCTAATAACCTAAAGCAGGTTTGTTCGCACTCCCTGATGAAGTCACAATGAAGCAAAACATTCATTGCGGTACATATGCAGTGGGGGTGGCAAAGCTTTTGGTATGGAAGGAGCACAGTTATTCAGCAAACAGGTGTCTAATGTGTATGACCATCCTAAATGGGCAATGTCACAATGAGACGTGACAGGATATGTTTAAAGTAGACCTATCGTTAACAAAAACTTTTTATACTGTATAATGTAGCTAATACTATTATATGTATATTTGTAATATACATTGGTTAAAAGTTGTGTTTATTTTTGTCACTACAGCTAGTGCCTCTGTGTCTCTATGAGGAGTCCAAATACAGGAAGTGGATGGACAAGCAGGGCTCTGTGCACTGAGGACAAGCAGGGTTCTGTATACTGAGGACAAGCAGGGCTCTGTATACTGAGGACGAGCAGGGCTCTGTACACTGAGGACAAGCAGGGCTCTGTGCACTGAGGACAAGCAGGGCTCTGTACACTGAGGACAAGCAGGACTCTGTGCAGTGAGGACAAGCAGGGCTCTGTATACTGAGGACAAGCAGGGTTCTGTATGCTGAGGACAAGCAGGGCTCTGTGCACTGAGGACAAGCAGGGCTCTGTGCACTGAGGACAAGCAGGGCTCTGTGCACTGAGGACAAGCGGGGCTCTGTACACTGAGGACAAGCGGGGCTCTGTGCACTGAGGACAAGCCGGGCTCTGTGCACTGAGGACAAGCAGGGCTCTGTGCACTGAGGACAAGCGGGGCTCTGTACACTGAGGACAAGCGGGGCTCTGTGCACTGAGGACAAGCAGGGCTCTGTGCACTGAGGACAAGCAGGGCTCTGTGCACTGAGGACAAGCAGGGCTCTGTGCACTGAGGTTAAGCAGGGCTCTGTGCACTGAAGATAAGCAGTGCTCTGTGCACTGAGGGCAAGCAAGGCTTTGTGCACTGAAGACAAGCAGGGCTCTGTACACTGAGGGCAAGCTCTGTACACTGAGGACAAGCAGGACTCTGTACACTGAGGACAAGCAGGGCTCTGTACACTGAGGACAAGCAGGGCTCTGTGCAGTGAGGCTCTGTGACACGCTCCAAGGTCACACATCAGGATAATTGACAACCTGCACAGAGCCCTGCACTCACTTCCCTATTTGGTCTCCTCACATAGACACACAGACAATAGCTGCAGGGATGACCTTTTTTTTACCCCAAAAATATACACATTTTTAACCAATGCATATTACAAATATACATATAATGATATTGAGGGACATTTATCATCGTTGCTTTGATAAGCAATTTCTGTAGGCTTTTTTTTTTTTTTGCTTTAGTTTTCCTTATGTGTGACATACTGTATTTATCATACTATCACAGGGGGGTTGATAAATTTGGCTCACATAAGGAAAAAACAATAAATCACTTTTGAATACCATACCATAAGCAAAAACCAATAAATGACTTTAGAACACCAATTTGAAGCTTTGAAAAAAATGTGTGATATATATATGTTTATTAAATTTATTTTTACCGCTTTTTCCCCCTAAATGTCCTAACTCACTTTACAGGCTTAGTAGTTGAAGCCGTCTTATAGATGGAGTCCATTACTAAGCCAGGCTTAGTGTTAGCCACAAAAACAGCTAGCCCTAACCCCCAATTATTACTCGGTACCCACCGCCACAGGGGTGCCGGGAAGAGCAGGTACAAACAGGTCCGGTGCATCAAAAATGGCCTTCCTGGGCCTAAGTGGTAACAGGCTGGCATTATTTAGGCTGGGGAGGGCCAGTAACAATGGTCCTCACCCACCCTGGTAACGTTATATGGTTGCTGCATAGTTGGTATTTGGCTGGGAATGAAAATATGGGGAACCTCATGCTTTTTTTTTGGGGGGGGGGATGTAAATCAGTGTGATCCCTGATCAGGTAGTCAGAAAAGCAGAAGCATAAGCAAGGTTCAAGCTGGTGTAGATTCCTGGAGCATTTTAATCAGATGCACCTAAATCTGCGACAGTCGCAGTTGATCAATCAGAGTGTACTGTAAAGTGAAAAGTGAAAAAACCTCTACGTGAGCAAGATGTCAAGATGAGCGGTGGGATGTAAACAAAAAGAGAGTTGCAAATAAGCGGAGTTGTGCCAAAGTTGCACCAAATATACGGGAAAATAAGCTCTACAAACTTTGATAAATCTGGGCCATTATCTACATTAAATAAAAAGATTTTGTTGATGACAGGTACACTTTAAACATCCCATGCAGTCTTATAGACTCGAGACAGATACACTTTAAGACTGATAGTAGCTATAGCTTTCTTAAAGGGGTACTCCGGCCCTGAGACATCTTATCCCCTATCCAAAGCATAGGGGATAAGGTGTCTCACCTCGGGGGTCCCGCCGCTGGGGACCCACACAATCTTGTAGTCACCACCCACCTGTTTGAGCTGCACGCCACGGTGCCAGCTCACAAACAGCCGGGTGGCGACCACGGGGCCAGGGTATCATGACATCACAACTCCGCCCCTTGTGATGTCACCCCCCCCGCCCCCGCTATGCAAGTCTATGGGAGGGGCATTACGCCCCTCCCATAGACTTGAATAGCGGGGGCGGGGGTTGACGTCACACGGGGGCAGAGTCGTGACGTCACGATACTCCAGCCCCGTGGTCACCACCCTGTTTGTGAGCTGGCACCACAGCGTGCAGCTCAAACAGGTGGGTGGCAAATACAAGTTTGCAGGGGTCCCCAGCGGCGGGACCCCCGCGGTGAGACATCTTAGGGGATATGATGTATCAGGGCCGGAGTACCCCTTTAAGAACCTGTAGATAAGGCTTCTCTTCGACTTTGCACACTGTGGTCTCCTTCACTTCTCACAATTTACAGAAGCCAATCATGTACCATCTGAGAACTATCTCAAATAGAATAAGATCTCTGCAGTCATAACAGAGACAACTGGTGACTGAGAGTGTTCTAATGAACATACTGTTCGCGGCTGCTGCCCAACCCTGCAGAGGGATGTATAAGGGGCTTGGAGAGAGTCCAGGCTATGGAGGGAAAACAAATTCTGTGGTTGAAATGAATGTGCAATAAGAAAGGAAATTCAAAACTTCATTTTGCTGCAGCTGTTGACAGATTCTACCAATTACACTTATAATTCCCAAAATAAATGTTATTGCTTTAATTAGTAAATACAAAATGGACAATCCACTTCGCCTTATACTAAATGTAGTAACAATCTGAATGAAAAGCGCCCATGTGTTTTTAAAATACCATAGAGGTATATTACATTATGCTGGTCCTAGTACAAAAAGGTGATGAATTTGTTACAATGGGCACATCTTTTTATTATATCAAAAGATCTTTAACGTGTACCTGTCTTTTCCAAAAATGTTTTTTGTTTTTATAACCTGTATGATTAACTACATTAACCCTTTAGACAAAAAATTCCAATGGCGCAGCACTCCAATAAAAAACATGTCTCAATACAGCAATGTGTATGGAGACATGTGTGAATAAATGCACCTTTTTTTTTGGGTGCTGCGCCATTGGAATTTCTTGTGTATATATATATATATAACATGTTAATAAATGTGAAGAAGCCCCTCTCCTAATAAAAGTTACATTTCCCATTTTTCAAAGAAAATGATGTAAACAAAAATAAACATACGGTATACAATATTTGGTATTATCGCCACGTGCATAGATGTCTTAAATATTAAAATATTTAAAAAAAGGTTACGAATTTAGAAAAATCCCCTCCCCCAATAAAAATGTGAACTGTCCCTGTTCCCCATTTTACCCCCAAAAAGTGTAAGAAAAAAATATTAATAAACATATTTGGTATCGCCGCATGCGTAAATGTCCAAACTATCAAAATATAATGTTAATGATTCTGTACGGGGAATGTAAGGTCTAAAATTGCTGATTATATTTTTAAAAGAAATAAAAAAAGTATTCATTTTTTATATGCAAATTTGGTATCAATAAAAGGCACAAATCACAGAGCAAAGAATAAGCCCTCATACCACCCCATATACGGAAAAATTTAAAAGTTATAGGTCGTCAAATTAGGGGGATTTTTAACGTACTAATTAGGTTAAAATGTTTGAGATTTTTTTAAAGCGGTACAAAAATAGAAAAGAATGTAATCATGGGTATCATTTTAATCGTACTGACCCACAGAATAAAGAAAACATGTAATTTATTTGCGTGAATTGTACTGCGTGAAAACTTAACCTTCCAAAATTTTCTAAATTGTTTTTTATTTTTTATTTTCCCACACAAATAGTATTTTTTTGGTTACGCCATACATTTTATGGTAGAATGAGTGATGTGCAAAAAACAAGCCCTCGTCTATGGATGAAAATATAAAAGAGTAATGATTTTTAGAAGGCGTGGAGGAAAAAATGAAAATGCAAAAATGGCCAAAATGGGCTGAGTCCTTAAAGGGGTACTCCGCCCCTAGACATCTTATCCCCTATCTAAAGGATAGGGGATAAGATGTCAGATTGCCGGGCCCCCGCTGCTGGGGACCCCGGGGATCGCCGCTGCTGCACCCCGCTATCATTACTGTGCAGAGCAAGATCGCTTTGCACGTAATGACGGGCAATACAGGGGCCGGAGCATTGTTACGTCATGGCTCCGCCCCTCGTGACGTCACGGCCCGCCCCCGTCAATACAAGTCTATGGGAGGGGGCGTGACAACCGCCACGCCCCCTCCCATAGACTTGTATTGACGGGGGCGGGCCGTGACGTCACGAGGGGCGGAGCCGTGACGTAACGATGCTCCGGCCCCTGTATTGCCCATCATTACGTGCAGAGCGATCTCGCTCTGTGCAGTAATGATGGCGGGGTGCCGCAGCGGCGATCCCCAGGGTCCACAGCAGAGGGACTGTGGCGATCTAACATCTTATCCCCTAACCTTTGGATAGGGGATAAGATGCCAGGGGCTGAGTACCCCTTTAAGGGGCACAGACAATTTTTTTTTGCAGTTTCATTTTTTCCTCCTCGTCTTCTAAAAATCATAACTCTTTCTTATTTCCATCCACAGACAAGTATAAGGGCTTGTCTTTTGTCCTTTCATTACAATTGTCCTTTGTAATGAAATCACTTATTTTATCCTAAAATGTATGGTGCAACCAAAAACCGCTGTACACTTTACGTTAAAAATGAAAAAAAAAATGTTTTTATTCTGTGGGTCAATATGATTAAAATGATACTCATGGTTACAGCTTTTCTATGATTATACTGCTTGAAAAAAAGACTATCATGTACATTATATTTTGATAGTTCGGACATTTACACACGCGGCAATACCAAATATGTTAGTTATTTTTTTTTTATGGGGGCGGGTTTTTTTCACATAAAAAAAAACATATATATCTACTATTTTTTTAGACTGTTTTTTGTCCCCATAGGGGAATACCTATCGCAATTAGATTGAAGATACTGAACAGTGCTATGCATAGGATTAGCACTGATCAGTAATATCGGCCATCATCCTCTCTGGTCTGCCGGAAGGCAGAGCGGAAAAGAAGACCCCGGGATGATGGCCGAAGCAGGAACGGGGACCTGGCTGCCATCTTGGATGATCGGGTGATCCGATTATTCATTCAATTCTGTATTGATCACGGTATCTGAGGGGTTAATGGCTCCGGTGCTCGCATCATGTACAGGGTGTAAATATATGTCCTATGCCATTAACCCTTTAACGACACCGGACATAAATGTACATCATGGTGCCGTGGTACTAAACGGACCATGAAGTACATTTACGTCATGGACATGACCGCGAGCACCGGATCGATGCTCGCATAATGCGCAGCAGGTCCGGCTGCTATCAGCAGCCGGGGACCCGCCAGTAATGGCAGACATCAGTGATCGTGCCGATGTCCACCATTAACCCCTCAGATGCCGTGATCAATACAGATCACGGCATCTGCGGCAGTGCGGTCAAAAAAATTAATGATCGGATCGCCCACTGCGCTTCCGCGGGGATCCGATCATCTGTAATGGCAGACGGAGGTCCCCTCACCTGCCTCCGGCCGTCTCCAGGGGTCTTCTGCTCTGGTCTGAGATCGAGCAGACCAGAGCAGAAGATCACCGATAACACTGATCAGTGCTATGCCCTATGCATAACACTGAACAGTATTAGCAATCAAATGATTGCAATAAATAGTCCCCTATGGGGACATAAAAAGTGTGAAAAAAATGTAAAAAAATTTAGTAAAAAAATTTGAAAAATCCCCTCCCCAATAAGTTTTTCCCATTTTACCCCCAAAAAGTGTAAAAAAAAAACTAAATTTAAAAACAATAAATAGTTCCCTATGGGGACATAAAAAGTGTAAAAAAAATGTAAAAAAATAAAGTAAATAAATGTGAAAAATCCCCTCCTCCAATAAGTATGTATAAAAATTTATAAAAAATGTATTAAAAGTTTTATATAAGCAAGTATAGTATCAATAAAAAGTACATATTGTTACGCCGAGCGCTCCGGGTCCCCGCTCCTCCCCGGAGCGCTCACTTCTCTCTCGCTACCGCAGCGCTCCGGGCAGCTCTACTGACCCGGTGCGCTGCGATACCGTCTCCAGCCGGGATGCGATTCGCGATGCGGGTAGCGCCCGCTCGCGATGCGCATCCCGGCTCCCGTACCTGACTCGCTCTCCGTCTGTCCTGTCCCGGCGCGCGCGGCCCCGCTCCCTAGGCCGCGCGCGCGCCGGGTCTCTGCGATTTAAAGGGCCACTGCGCCGCTGATTGGCGCAGTGGTTCCAATTAGTGTGTTCACCTGTGCACTCCCTATTTATACCTCACTTCCCCTTCACTCCCTCGCCGGATCTTGTTGCCATTGTGCCAGTGAAAGCGTTTCCTTGTGTGTTCCTAGCCTGTGTTCCAGACCTCCTGCCGTTGCCCCCGACTACGATCCTTGCTGCCTGCCCCGACCTTCTGCTACGTCCGACCTTGCTTCTGTCTACTCCCTTGTACCGCGCCTATCTTCAGCAGTCAGAGAGGTTGAGCCGTTGCTAGTGGATACGACCTGGTCACTACCGCCGCAGCAAGACCATCCCGCTTTGCGGCGGGCTCTGGTGAAAACCAGTAGTGACTTAGAACCGATCCACTAGCACGGTCCACGCCAATCCCTCTCTGGCACAGAGGATCCACTACCTGCCAGCCGGCATCGTGACAGTAGATCCGGCCATGGATCCCGCTGAAGTTCCTCTGCCAGTTGTCGCCGACCTCACCACGGTGGTCGCCCAGCAGTCACAACAGATAGCGCAACAAGGCCACCAGCTGTCTCAACTGACCGTGATGCTACAGCAGCTACTACCACAGCTTCAGCAATCATCTCCTCCGCCAGCTCCTGCACCTCCTCCGCAGCGAGTGGCCGCTTCTGGTCTACGACTATCCTTGCCGGATAAATTTGATGGGGACTCTAAATTCTGCCGTGGCTTTCTTTCCCAATGTTCCCTGCACTTGGAGATGATGTCGGACCAGTTTCCTACTGAAAGGTCTAAGGTGGCTTTCGTAGTCAGCCTTCTGTCTGGGAAAGCTCTGTCATGGGCCACACCGCTCTGGGACCGCAATGACCCCGTCACTGCCTCTATACACTCCTTCTTCTCGGAAATTCGAAGTGTCTTTGAGGAACCTGCCCGAGCCTCTTCTGCTGAGACTGCCCTGTTGAACCTGGTCCAGGGTAATTCTTCCGTTGGCGAGTACGCCGTACAATTCCGTACTCTTGCTTCAGAATTATCCTGGAATAATGAGGCCCTCTGCGCGACCTTTAAAAAAGGCCTATCCAGCAACATTAAAGATGTTCTGGCCGCACGAGAAATCCCTGCTAACCTACATGAACTCATCCATCTTGCCACTCGCATTGACATGCGTTTTTCCGAAAGGCGTCAGGAGCTCCGCCAGGATATGGACTTTGTTCGCACAAGGCGTTTTTTCTCCCCGGCTTCTCTCTCCTCTGGTCCCCTGCAATCCGTTCCTGTGCCTCCCGCCGTGGAGGCTATGCAGGTCGACCGGTCTCGCCTGACACCTCAAGAGAGGACACGACGCCGCATGGAGAATCTCTGCCTGTACTGTGCCAGTACCGAACACTTCCTGAAGGATTGTCCTATCCGTCCTCCCCGCCTGGAAAGACGTACGCTGACTCCGCACAAAGGTGAGACAGTCCTTGATGTCTACTCTGCTTCTCCACGTCTTACTGTGCCTGTGCGGATATCTGCCTCTGCCTTCTCCTTCTCTACTATGGCCTTCTTGGATTCCGGATCTGCAGGAAATTTTATTTTGGCCTCTCTCGTCAACAGGTTCAACATCCCAGTGACCAGTCTCGCCAGACCCCTCTACATCAATTGTGTAAACAATGAAAGATTGGACTGTACCATACGTTTCCGCACGGAGCCCCTTCTAATGTGCATCGGACCTCATCACGAGAAGATTGAATTTTTGGTCCTCCCCAATTGCACTTCCGAAATCCTCCTTGGACTACCCTGGCTTCAACTCCATTCCCCAACCCTGGATTGGTCCACTGGGGAGATCAAGAGTTGGGGGCCCTCTTGTTTCAAGGACTGCCTAAAACCGGTTCCCAGTACCCCTTGCCGTGACTCTGTGGTTCCCCCTGTAACCGGTCTCCCTAAGGCCTATATGGACTTTGCGGATGTTTTTTGCAAAAAACAAGCTGAGACTCTACCTCCTCACAGGCCTTATGATTGTCCTATTGACCTCCTCCCGGGCACTACTCCACCCCGGGGCAGAATCTATCCTCTGTCCGCCCCAGAGACTCTTGCTATGTCTGAGTACATCCAGGAAAATTTAAAAAAAGGCTTTATCCGTAAATCCTCCTCTCCTGCCGGAGCCGGATTTTTCTTTGTGTCCAAAAAAGATGGCTCTCTACGTCCTTGCATTGACTACCGCGGTCTTAATAAAATCACGGTAAAGAACCGCTACCCCCTACCCCTCATCTCTGAACTCTTTGATCGCCTCCAAGGTGCCCACATCTTTACCAAACTGGACTTAAGAGGTGCTTATAATCTCATCCGCATCAGAGAGGGGGATGAATGGAAAACGGCATTTAACACTAGAGATGGACACTTTGAGTATCTGGTCATGCCCTTTGGCCTGTGCAACGCCCCTGCCGTCTTCCAAGACTTTGTTAATGACATTTTTCGTGATCTCTTATACTCCTGTGTTGTTGTATATCTGGACGATATCCTGATTTTTTCTGCCAATCTAGAAGAACACCGCCAGCATGTCCGTATGGTTCTTCAGAGACTTCGTGACAATCAACTTTATGCCAAGATAGAGAAATGTCTGTTTGAATGCCAATCTCTTCCTTTCCTAGGATACTTGGTCTCTGGCCAGGGACTACAAATGGATCCAGACAAACTCTCTGCCGTCTTAGATTGGCCACGCCCCTCCGGACTCCGTGCTATCCAACGTTTTTTGGGGTTCGCCAATTATTACAGGCAATTTATTCCACATTTTTCTACCGTTGTGGCCCCTATCGTGGCTTTAACCAAAAAAAATGCCAATCCCAAGTCTTGGCCTCCTCAAGCGGAAGACGCCTTTAAACGGCTCAAGTCTGCCTTTTCTTCGGCTCCCGTGCTCTCCAGACCTGACCCATCTAAACCCTTCCTATTGGAGGTTGATGCCTCCTCTGTAGGAGCTGGAGCGGTCCTTCTACAAAAAAATTCTTCCGGGCATGCTGTTACTTGTGGTTTTTTTTCTAGGACCTTCTCTCCGGCGGAGAGGAACTACTCCATCGGGGATCGAGAGCTTCTAGCCATTAAATTAGCACTTGAGGAATGGAGACATCTGCTGGAGGGATCAAGATTTCCAGTTATTATTTACACCGATCACAAGAACCTCTCCTATCTCCAGTCTGCCCAACGGCTGAATCCTCGCCAGGCCAGGTGGTCTCTGTTCTTTGCCAGATTTAATTTTGAAATTCACTTTCGGCCTGCCGATAAGAACATTAGGGCCGATGCTCTCTCGTTCCTCGGATGCCTCGGAAGTTGAACTCTCTCCGCAACACATCATTCCTCCTGACTGCCTGATTTCCACTTCTCCAGCCTCCATCAGGCAAACTCCTCCAGGAAAGACCTTCGTCTCTCCACGCCAACGCCTCGGAATCCTCAAATGGGGTCACTCCTCCCATCTCGCAGGTCATGCAGGCATCAAGAAATCTGTGCAACTCATCTCTCGCTTCTATTGGTGGCCGACTCTGGAGACAAATGTCGTGGACTTTGTGCGAGCCTGCACTGTCTGTGCCCGGGATAAGACTCCTCGCCAGAAGCCCGCTGGTTTTCTTCATCCTCTGCCTGTCCCCGAACAGCCTTGGTCTCTGATTGGTATGGATTTTATTACAGACCTACCCCCATCCCGTGGCAACACTGTTGTTTGGGTGGTCGTTGATCGATTCTCCAAGATGGCACATTTCATCCCTCTTCCTGGTCTTCCTTCAGCGCCTCAGTTGGCTAAACAATTTTTTGTACACATTTTTCGTCTTCACGGGTTGCCCACACAGATAGTCTCGGATAGAGGCGTCCAATTCGTGTCAAAATTCTGGAGGGCTCTCTGTAAACAACTCAAGATTAAATTAAACTTTTCTTCTGCATATCATCCTCAATCCAATGGACAAGTAGAAAGAATTAACCAGGTCTTGGGTGATTATTTACGACATTTTGTTTCCTCCCGCCAGGATGATTGGGCAGATCTTCTACCATGGGCCGAATTCTCGTATAACTTTAGAGTCTCTGAATCTTCCTCCAAATCCCCATTTTTCGTGGTGTACGGCCGTCACCCTCTTCCCCCCCTCCCTACTCCCTTGCCCTCTGGTTTGCCCGCTGTAGATGAAGTGACTCGTGATCTTTCCACCATATGGAAAGAGACCCAAGATTCTCTTTTACAGGCTTCATCTCGCATGAAAAAGTTTGCCGATAAGAAAAGAAGAGCTCCCCCCATTTTTGCTCCCGGAGACAAGGTATGGCTCTCCGCTAAATATGTCCGCTTTCGTGTCCCCAGTTACAAACTGGGTCCACGCTATCTTGGTCCTTTCAAAGTCTTGTGCCAAATTAATCCTGTCTCTTACAAACTTCTTCTTCCTCCTTCTCTCCGTATTCCTAATGCCTTTCATGTCTCTCTTCTTAAACCACTCATCATCAACCGTTTCTCTCCCAAATTAGTTTCTCCCACTCCTGTCTCCGGTTCTTCTGACGTCTTCTCAGTGAAAGAGATACTGGCCTCCAAGACGGTCAGAGGAAAAAGGTTCTTTTTGGTGGATTGGGAGGGCTGTGGACCTGAAGAGAGATCCTGGGAACCTGAGGACAACATCCTAGACAAAAGTCTGCTCCTCAGGTTCTCAGGCTCTAAGAAGAGGGGGAGACCCAAGGGGGGGGGTACTGTTACGCCGAGCGCTCCGGGTCCCCGCTCCTCCCCGGAGCGCTCGCTTCTCTCTCGCTACCGCAGCGCTCCGGGCAGCTCTACTGACCCGGTGCGCTGCGATACCGTCTCCAGCCGGGATGCGATTCGCGATGCGGGTAGCGCCCGCTCGCGATGCGCATCCCGGCTCCCGTACCTGACTCGCTCTCCGTCTGTCCTGTCCCGGCGCGCGCGGCCCCGCTCCCTAGGGCGCGCGCGCGCCGGGTCTCTGCGATTTAAAGGGCCACTGCGCCGCTGATTGGCGCAGTGGTTCCAATTAGTGTGTTCACCTGTGCACTCCCTATTTATACCTCACTTCCCCTTCACTCCCTCGCCGGATCTTGTTGCCATTGTGCCAGTGAAAGCGTTTCCTTGTGTGTTCCTAGCCTGTGTTCCAGACCTCCTGCCGTTGCCCCCGACTACGATCCTTGCTGCCTGCCCTGACCTTCTGCTACGTCCGACCTTGCTTCTGTCTACTCCCTTGTACCGCGCCTATCTTCAGCAGTCAGAGAGGTTGAGCCGTTGCTAGTGGATACGACCTGGTCACTACCGCCGCAGCAAGACCATCCCGCTTTGCGGCGGGCTCTGGTGAAAACCAGTAGTGACTTAGAACCGATCCACTAGCACGGTCCACGCCAATCCCTCTCTGGCACAGAGGATCCACTACCTGCCAGCCGGCATCGTGACACATATCATGGTGCAAAAAATGAGCCCCAATACCGCCGCTTATTCGAAAAAATTAAAAAGTTATAGGTCTTCAAATTAGAGGGATTTTAAACGTACAAATTTGGCTAAAAAGTTGAAGATTTTTTTAAATCGGTACAATAATAGAAATGTATGTAATCATGGGTATAATTTTATTCATATTGACCTACCTAATTAAAAAAACATGTAATTTTTTATGTAAATTGTACAGCGTGAAAACAAAACCTTCCAAAATTAGCAAAATTTAATTTTGCCACACAAATAGTATTTTTTTGGTTGCGCAATACATTTTAGGGTAAAATGAGTGATGTTATTACAAAGGACAACTGGTCGTGCAAAAGACAAGCCCTCATACTCGTCTGTGGATGAAATTTTAAAAGAGTTATGATTTTTAGAAGGCGAGGAGGAAAAAACAAAAATGCAAAAATAAAATTGGCTGCATCCTTAAAGGGGTATTCCAGGCAAAAACTTTTTTTTATATATTAACTGGCTCCAGAGAGTTAAACAGATTTGTAAATTACTTCTATTAAAAAAATCTTAATCCTTTCAGTACTTATGAGCTTCTGAAGTTAAGGTTGTTCTTTTATGTCTAAATCCTCTCTGATGACATGGGTCTCGGGAAACGCCCAGTTTAGAAGCAAATCCCCATAGCAAACCTCTTCTAAACTGGGCGTTTCCCGAGACAGGTGTCATCAGAGAGGATTTAGACAGAAAAGAACAACCTTAACTTCAGAAGCTCATAAGTACTGAAAGGATTAAGATTTTTTAATAGAAGTAATTTACAAATCTGTTTAACTTTCTGGAGCCAGTTGATATATATAAAAAAGTTTTTCCTGGAATACCCCTTGAAGGCCAAAAATTGTCTTGATCCTTAAAGGTGTTAAAATTTCACTTCATATTTTATTTTTTTTTGTGTGTAAAATTTGTGATGTTATTACAAAGTACGATTGTTCCAACATAAAACAAGCCCTCATATTGATCTATAATTGGAAAATTGAAAGCATCATGGCAATTTAAAGATGAGGAGGAAAAAATAAGAATGCAAAAAAGAAAAATGATTGCATCCTTAAAGGGTTAAATTCAATACTTTCCATTCAGTAACTTTATTAGGTCACTCATATTATATTTACAAAATATTTAAAGCCTTTCATTTTTTTTTGCAAGGGATTTGTTTTGGAGAATGAAAAGTATTTGAAGCCTTAAAGAAGGACGTCTGAATCCCATGAATGCACAGATGTTCTGGGACAAGGCTTCACCTCTCAATATACTCCTGGCGCTCGGCAGCGACATTGTCTGATATGACTCAGAAGGTTCATTCTGGATTACTATTTGGATTATTGGTGATGATCATTATCCAAGAGATGCTTTAAATCAAACACACATTTATTAAGACAAATGTGAAGCATTTGGGATACATAATGCTTTTTTTTTTCACTGTGTGACATGTATCTATTATGGTTTATAGGGGTTCTGCACACTAATAAAATAGAGCTGGATGTGCCTTTCTATAGTGCATGCTTGTAAATCACTGTAAATGTATGTTGTGGCGCTCTGATACCTAAAGCGTACCTGTCATTTAACAAAAGAAAATAACGCTTCTATATGTTACTCACTAGATCATACAGATGATTTACATGCATTTTTTATGTGTCTAGCTTCTATACTTGGCTCAAAAATCCATTGATTCTGCTGCTTGCTCATCCTGACCTCCACTGCTCTGGACAGGGTGTGTCCATGGCAAGCACTGAACCGGCTCTCACTCACCATGCATTCACTGCTTTCCTGAGTCTGCTGTGCTGTGCTGGGTCTCTTCATACAATCAATGCATGCTGCTTTGAACCCCCCCCCCCCCTCTGTGTTTTCATGCTGCAGTCTGATAGGACAAGAGTGAGCACACCTACTGGACTTTGGGCTTCAAAGATGATGCTGCAGCCGAGCAACACCATGTTCTGAGTGGTATGGAGACCTATAATGGTCTTTTTTTGAGCCTTGATTTCTAGTAAAAATAGATTACATTTTTTTATTAAGTATATAAGAAAGTTTAATGTTTTGCCAAGATATACAACATATAAAATGTCTTTGATTCTGACAGTGCCCATTTAACTAGGCTGTACATTTACATCCATAAGGGGCATTCTGGCTGCTGTCTGTCGCCGCTACAGACAGACATCAGTGATAATGCCTTTAACCCTTCAGATGCTCACCGTCAACTCTTTAGATGATGATAATGGCTTTAGAAGTTGTTGTGGTGCTTGTATTCACATATTGGACCACCTGTAGTACAATTATGGGGGTCACCTGCCTCCTGCCGCTTCAGGGATCTTCTTGTATAGTCTGCCCGCAGTCTATTTGTGAGGTAGAATCAAATCAGACCACATGTTATTAGTAATTAGTAGTGATGTCGCGAACATAAAAATTTTGGTTCGCGAACCGCGAACACGAACTTCTGCCAAAGTTCGCGAACCGGCGAACCGGGCGAACCGCCATTGACTTCAATGGGCAGGTGAATTTTAAAACCCACAGGGACTCTTTCTGACCACAATAGTGATTTAAAAGTTGTTTCAAGGGGACTGTGGCGTGCCGGAGTGGGATCCATGGCAAAACTCCCATGGAAAATTACATAGTTGATACAGAGTCTGGTTTTATCCCATAAAGGGCATAAATCACCTATTATTCCTAAATGGTTTGGAATAATGTGCTTTAGCCCCCTTTAGGCATCACATAGTTAGAGCTTCCCTTTAGGCAGCACATAGTTAGAGCTCCCCTTTAGGCAGAACATAAGATTCCCCCATATTAGGCAGCACATAGAGGGGTTTGAACCCAAGGCCCCAGCGCTGCAAGGCAGCAGTGCTAACCTCTGAGTCACCATGCTACCCTTAGCATACATCTAATATCCACGGTTGCTAAAATGGACAGAGATGTCAGCAGAGAGTACCAGAAAAATTAGGAATGTACACATGCCTGAAAAATTTGGTATTGTTGCAGCCGCTTCTGTAGCAGCGGCCAGAAAAATTGCTGAACCATAACAAGTACAGCAGCAGAGGCCAGAAAAATTAGGCATGTACACATGGATGAAAAATTTTATATTGTCGCAGCCGCATCTGTAGCAGCAGCGAGAAAAATTGCAGCACCAGAAAAAGTGCAGCAGCAGAGGCCAGAAAAATTAGGCATGTACACTTGGCTGGAAAATTTGGTATTGTCGCAGCCGCAGCCGATCCTCCTCGTAGGAGGAGGATTATTTTCACCTCTTCCCCTGTTAGATCCCTGTTGTGCTGTGACATGACCCTTAAACGCTGTGTACAGCATACTTCTTAATTTCTTTTGGACCTGCTGAATCCTTTCCGCCTTGCTGTAATGCGGTAACATGTCAGGCACTTTATGTTTATTCCGGGGGTCTAGTAGTGTGGACACCCAGTACAGGTCGTTCTCCTTCATCCTTTTTATACGAGGGTCCCTCAACAGGCACGACAGCATGAAAGACCCCATTTGCACAAGGACGGATGCCGAGCTACTCATGTCCCGTTCCTCGTCCTCAGTGATCTCAGGGAAGGTATAATCTTCTTCCCACGTACATCACCACGGGAACCAGATAGGTGACAAGGAGCACCCTGGGATGCCTGCTGTGGTTGGTCTTCCTCCTCCTCTTCAAAGCCACATTCCTCCTCTGACTCCTCTTCCTCAATATCCTCTACCAGCGTTGCCGCAGGTCCAGGAAGCGATGCTGATAAGGCTGTTTCTGGTGGTGATGGTGTCCACAACTCTTCCTCTTCACATTCATCTACTGCCTGATCCAGCACTCTTCGCAGGGCATGCTCCAGGAAGAAAACAAACGGTATGATGTCGCTGATGGTGCATTCGGTGCGACTGACCAGGTTTCTCACCTCCTCAAGGACGCATGAGCCTACAGGCATTGCACATGTAATGTGGCAAAAAAATTCCCAGCTCCGCAGATGATGTCCTAGCACCCCGGTCATACAAATATTCGTTGACGGCTTTTTCTTGTTGGAGCAGGCGGTTGAACATTAGGAGTGTTGAATTCCAACGCGTCGGGCTGTCGCAAATGAAGCGCCTCACTGGCATGTTGTTTCTCCGCTGGATATCTGACAAGTGCGCCATGGCCGTGTAGGAACGCCTGAAATGGCCACACACCTTCCTGGACTGCTTCAGGACATCCTGTAAGCCTGGGTACTTGAGCACAAAACGTTGTACAATCAGATTACACACATGTGCCATGCACGGCACATGTGTCAACTTGCCCAACCTCAATGCCACCAACAAATTTGTTCCGTTGTCACAAACCACCTTGCCGATCTCCAGTTGGTGCGGAGTCAGCCACTGGTCCACCTGTGCGTTCAGGGCCGACAGGAGCGCTGGTGCGGTGTGACTTTCCGCTTTTAAGATGGCTTGACACTGCCGTATCCGGGATGTGGAATAGCACCTTGGGAGCTGGGGGGGGGGGGGGGGGGGTGCCGGTGATGTGGAGCAAGACGCAGCAGTGGAAGAGGACTCGGCCGAGGATGTTATGGAAGAGGATGGAGTAGGAGGAGTAGAGGAGGTGGCAGCAGGCCTGCCTGCAAGTCGTGGCAGTGTCACCAACTCCTCTGCAGAGCCACGCATTTCATGCTTGGCAGCCATCACCAGGTTTACCCAATGAGCAGTGTAGGCGATATACCTGCCCTGACCATGCTTTGCAGACCAGGTATCAGTGGTCAGATGGACCCTTGCCCCTACACTGTGTGCCAGACATGCCATAATTTCCTTTTGCACAATGGAGTAAAGGTTGGGGATTGCCTTTTGCGCAAAAAAATTTCGTCCGGGTACCTTCCACTGCGGTGTCCCAATGGCTACAAATTTTTTAAAGGCCTCAGACTCCACCAGCTTGTATGGTAAAAGCTGGCGGGCTAGCAGTTCCGACAAGCCAGCTGTCAGACGCCGGGCTAGGGGGTGACTTTGAGACATTGTCTTCTTGCGCTCAAACATCTCCTTGACAGACACCTGACTGTGGGCAGATGAGCAGGAACTGCTCAAGGCGAGAGACGGAGAGGTGGATGGTTGAGAGGGGGCAGGGAGAGCAGCAGTGGTTGACCTGGCTGAAGATGCTGGACCAGGAGGAGGATGGCGGCTTTGACTTTGTGTGCTGCTTGTACTCATGTGTTGATCCCATAGGCGTTTGTGATGTGACATCATGAGCCTTCGCAAAGCAGTTGTGCCTAGGTGGGTGTTGGACTTCCCACAACTCAGTTTCTTCTGGCACAGGTTGCAAATGGCCTCGCTGTTGTCAGAGGCAGACACACAAAAAAACATGCCACACTGCTGAGCTCTGCGATGATGGCATTCTGGTGGGGGCAACAGCATGCGTTGAGTGGCGTCCCGTCTGGCTGACCCCGGGTGCCAATGCATGCTGTCTGACTGTGCCACTAGCTCCTGGCGACGACATCCCCCTGCTTCCAACTCGTCTCCTCCTCCTCTCTGTCTCCCCATCTGAACTTTCCCCCTCTTCTTCTCTTTTAGCGAGCACCCACGGGGCATCCACGGACACATCGTCATCATCAACACCTTCACCGCTATGTGACACCTCAAGAAAGGAAGCAGCAGCGGGTACAACATCATCATCACACCGTACGTCCATGTGTGTAATGCTGCCTGACTGAGACATATCCCTTTTAACTACATCCTCTGGCAATAATGGTTGCACATCATTCATGTCTTCAAACTGATGTGTAAATAACTCCTCTGACGGATCAAGTAAAGCTGCTGCGGTGCTAGTGTTGGTGGTGGCAGCAGGCGGGCAAGTGGTAGCATGAGAGGTGCCCGAAGCTAAGCTAGAGGAGGAGAAGGACGGTGCATCAAGGTTCCGAGCGGAAGCTTTAGTAGTAGATTGGGTGTCTTGTGATAGCCAGTCATCTAAGTCCTCAGAACTTTCGTGGCCTCTGAACACTGGCCATTCTAGGGCCAAAGGGAATCCCAGCACCATGACGGCCCTTGCGGGGTGGCCTTCCTCTGGCTGTCATTTTTTTGGTTAAATTTGCACAAGTGTCACACCTTATGTGATTTGCACTAGGGTGACACAATTTGCCCTGCAGGCAAAAAAAAATGGCAACTGTGACATAAACTGACAGTGACGACTGGTTTTATTTAACAGCCAAAAAAGGCTTTTTTTTATTTTTTTATTTGCACAACTATCACACCTAATGTGATTTGCACTAGGGTGACACAATTTGCCCTACAGGCAAAAAAACTGGCAACTGTGACGTGAACTGACAGTGACGACTGGAAGGGAAGGACTGCTGCTGATTGGCTGTAACGTGTCTGCTGTCTCTGACTCACAGGGTCAAAGTGTACTGCAATGTTAAAGTATAGGGGGCGGATCGAACTTCACATATGTTCGCTCGGCGATGCGAACGCAAACAAGCGAAATTTGCCGGGAACTGTTCGCCGGCGAACAATTTGCGACATCTCTAGTAATTAGAGATGAGCGAGCCGTATCAGGCAAACCCGGATTCAACCCGAACTCTTGGATTTTTACGGCTTGCCGAACACTTGAGCTTTTACCAGTTCAGCTCCAGTGAGCCAGTAAATAGTGTGAAAAAAATTGAAAGCATGTTTTTTTGGCGGGCGGAACAAGCAGGGCAGGCAGGAGGCGGTGAGATGACGTAGGGAAAGCAGCAGATGACATGATAACCCAGGTCTATCATGTGATTTGCTGCTAACTGTGTCAATCAAGCACAAAGGCCAATAGGACACAGCAAGGGACACAGATAAAAGGGCACTGACATCACCCACAGTATTCAGAGCACTCTGAACTTCTGCAGAGTGGAGACAGAGAGAGAGAGAGACAGACATAGGGACAGTTAGTGATTAGAAAGATATAGATACAGATTAGAAAGAGAAAGATAGATAGATACAGATTAGAAAGAGAGAGAAAGATAGATAGATACAGATTAGAAAGAGAGACATTGTGATTGTGTGTGTGTGTGTGTGTGTGTGTGTGTGTGTGTGTGAACAGGAGTCAATCCCCATACAAGAAACTTAAAGGGGCTCCTATACAGCAGATAAGGGGACATCCTTCTGAAAGCCTCTGAAGGACTCATCTTTTGCTACCACAAATCCAAAGCCTTTTGGAGCCAGTGCAGTGATCGGTATCTGGCCTGTAGTTCTGGTGCATTTTATATAGTTCCGCAAACACCATGAGTAAGCATTGTGCAATAATCTTTGCCAGTCAAAAAGTGTGTTGATGAGTAGTACGTATGTAGCCTGTAGTGTTAATACAGGTAAGTTTAACTTCATATACACTGCTAAAAAAAAACAATTATAAATAAAGGGAACACTTAAACAACACAATGTACCTCCAAGTCAATGACACTTCTGTGAAATCACACTGTCCACTCAGGAAGCAACACTGATTGACAATCAATTTTGCATGCTGTTGTGCAAATGGAACAGACAACAGGTGGAAATTATAGGCAATTAGCAAGACACCCCCCAATAAAGGAGTGGTTCTGCAGGTGGTGACCACAGACCACTTCTCAGTTCCTATGCTTCCTGGCTGATGTTTTTGTCACTTTTGAATGCTGGTGGTGCTTTCACTTTAGTGGTAGCATGAGACGGAGTCTACAACCCACACAAGTGGCTCAGGTAGTGCAGCTCATCCAGGATGGCACATCAATACAAGCTGTGGCAAGAAGGTTTGCTGTGCCTGTCAGCGTAGTGTCCAGAGCATGGAGGCGCAACCAGGAGACAGACCAGTGCATCAGAAGACGTGGAGGAGGCCTTGAAGGACAACAACCGAGCAGCAGGACCACTACAACCGCCTTTGTGCAAGGAGGAGCACTGCCAGAGCCCTGCAAAATGACCTCCAGCAGGCCACAAATGTGCATGTGTCCACATTGATTTTGAGTGTGACTCCATATCCAGACATTCATGGGTTGATAAATTTGATTTCCATTGATAATTTTTGTGTGATTTTGTTGTCAGCACATGCAACTATGTAAAGACGAAAGTATTTCATACGATTAGTTCATTCATTCAGATCTAGGATGTGTTATCTTAGTGTTCCCTTTATTTTTTTGAGCAGTGTAGTCCCACAAACACAGTTAGTACTCATTATGTAGTCATCTCTGGCACGCAAAGCGTATTCCTTTGACACGTATCTGGCCTGTTAACACAGTTTTGTTGTTGTTAATTGTGTACACTCAAACACCAATTATAATAAAAAGCCTGTGCTTTCCAAACACATTAGGCTTCTAAAGCGACTGTATTTTTTAAATTTTGGATTTATTAAACTTGCCTTATATGTACCTTGGTGTAAGATACATACAGTTCAAAACCTTGAAACTTAAAGTTGACAAGTAGGTTGGTGAAAAAAATCACAAAAAAGATAAAATGATCCTTTAAAAATATGTCTTGTAAAGGAATTGTCCATCCTAGAGGGTCTGTTTCCTCATCTCTGTCTTTGCTTCCCCCCTACTGCTACGCGGAAGAATAGCACTAGCCTTAAGGAGTGTAACAGTCGCTGAGGTGGGGGAAGGAGCTTCAATGGCTGAGCATAGCACTAGTGGGACTGGTGGTAGGCGTGGTGAGGATTCTTGAAAGCATCATGGTGGATGTGGTGCCGGGGAACAAGGAGGCTAAGATGACACATCAGAAGTGCTAACTGAGAGGAATGATGAAGAGGAGTTTAATGAGGAGGACGTCAGCAGGCCTTCAGGTCCGAGCAGTTCAGAAGCAAGTGACGATGACACTGGTGCTGGATCTGAAGGCTTGAGAAAAAAAAAATTCTAAAACGGTATCCTGCCATGTGTAAATTATTTACTATATTACCAGATGCATGAAAGCAGGCACAGTGTCGTATCTATATATGTCTATATATATATATATATATATAAGGAGCAAAGGGGTGAGATGACAGCACCTCCTGACGAAGTGGGGAGACCCACGAAACGACGTCCGTTGAGGGTGCACGGTGTCCCCGGATGGCCTGTGGGAACATGCCTGCTACAGGTAATGAATGAGGGTTTATTTTATACATGATTTTGTTACTGATGTAATCATTGCCGTACTGATGTAAAGGGGGATATATCTTTATTGTGCAGTGTTCCTGTTATATACCATCTGATTATATTCAGGACCAGGGAACCGGTGCCATTTCCGGGGTATGTTTTTTAGGGGTGGGGTTGTCTTTCTCTTTTTTGTATTGTGGTGAGATTATTAATAAAATTTATACATTTTTGCATTAAATTGTGCATTATTGGTGGTTACTTTTGTGGTGACATTTGTAAGAGCATTATTATAGGAGTTTTAGTTGCCATTTCTATTGGTGTTATAATTCAGAGGAATAGTGTAGGTTTATACAGTGTCGTATCTGCGGAGAGAAAGTGAGGCACAGGCAGGGTCCAAATTTAGGAATTAGGACTTTATGTCAGCACCTCATGTATCACAAAGCCTGGGTAGAAGTAAACCTAGTCCACCAATGCCTGCTTTCTGCTGGCTATAGATAACTCTACCACCATCTGCTGTACGCGGGCTACTACTAGGCATACTGATCCACCATCACCCTACTTCCAGCCAGGCCTACATGAACATATCCCATCATTCCCAGAAAAGTGATAATTTTTGGGGGGCTTTTTTTCTTCAAGCTTCACTATTTTAGAATGCCAATTCTGTTTCTACTCCATGAAAAAAACATACTTTTTGGCACACTGGGATAAAGCCACAGCATTTTCCCATGCCTACATGTGCATATTAACACTAGTATGGATGAGCAAATCGAATGTGACGAATCCAAATTCGTTATGAATTTCTGGAAAAATTTGATTTGCAATGAATGCGAATATCGGCGCAATTCGATAGCGCAAATCGCTTCATTAAACTCCATTTAGTGCGGACCAGGCTAAAGGGCATCTAAAATGGAGGATCCACATGTGATGACCTGGGACAAGGAATCCTGGGAAGGCGGGAATAAGTGTAGGCTGGATGACCCTAAATCACATGCAGCCTGCAGTCTGTCAGCAGCCAGTCATCCCTGTTATGTCACAGCCTTATATAGAGATAGACAGCGCTGTGTGTTGGCCAGGAAAGCTTTTTTTCCAGCAGCGATTCACCTCCTAGTCACATCAGCATTCTGTTGCACAGAGGGACAGAGAGCAGTGTGTGTTGCACAGAAAAGCATTCTTACTGCAACGATTCACCTCCCAGTCACTACGGTGACAGCAGTGATTCAGCTCAAGCACAAATCCTGCCTAGAAGCATTGATAGGGGAGGGAGTGAGATTGAGAGAGAAAGTGCAATTTTTGGTGTAGTACACAGTGACTGTGTGCTGCATCACTGGTGTGTACTGCTGGTGTTGTACACAAATACTTTTTTAAGCATACTGGAGCGCATTTTACTCCCCTCATCAGTGCATACTACATACGTACATCTAAGTGGTGTACAATTTTGTTCCTGTTAAAGTCTCAAGGGCCTAGATACTGTGAAAGGCCAGGCAAAAGTACTCACCGGCTGGTGTTGTACACAAACACTTTTTAAGCATACTGTAGCTCATTGTTATCCCCTCATAAGTTCCAACCACATATGTACATTTAAGTGGTGTACTATTTTGTTCCTGTTAAAGTCTCAAGGGCCTATATGCTATGAAAGGCCAGGCAAAAGTACACACCTGCTGATGTTGTAGACAAATACTGTTTTAAGCGTTGTGGAGCGTATTGTACTCCCCTCATATATGCCCTAAGTATGTCAGACAGAGAAGTGCCAGGATGTGCACAGAGGAGTGAAAGAAACCTAATTTCATCAGGCAGAGGTCGCAGCAGACTAGTGGCAAGTGGCAGCAGGAGTCGCAGCAAAAAGACTGAGCTCCCGGTATCAGCTAGCGGTCGTGTCTTGACAAGCAACCCATCTGCCGTCATTGATTGGTTAACACGGTCATCCACTTCATCACAAGTGACATCTGACACCAACCAGTCAACAGCCGGTGGGTTCCTCAGACACAAACCTCAGTTGGCATGGCCCGGGAGCAGTCCCTGTCCTCCCATTGCCTCTGTCCTATGCTGTTCCCTCCACCACAGAAGTATCTTATGCTGTGGGTTCAGCTCAACTATTTAGTGAGGACGATCTAGAGGACAGTGAGCAGCTACTGCCCAGCCAAGAAGTGGAGGAGACATCCGCAGCTTCCTCTGCTAGGCGGGCAAGTAGTGATGAGGAGAGTGGTGTCGGAGGTGGTATTGCAAGCGTTTAGACTCCCGAAGCATACACTGTTGAGGAACCTTAGGAGGACATCAGTGACGTGCAGACACAACTCGATGATGATGAAGCCAATCGCATTTGGGAGCCGGGTGCAGAAGGGGTTTCATCATCATCAGGAGAAGAGGGTTGCAGGTTGCCCATGAGGCAGCAGCTGAGCCAGCAAGGTGGTAGAATGGTTGGCAGTCAGCATGGTGGCAAAAGTGGAAAGTCTGGAGCCAAATGTGCCTGGGGTAGACCACCTGCTTTGCGACAGCCTACCTTCCCGTTAGGTAGTGGAACAGGGGTTCCTGGAGTTGGCAGCAGTAGCAGTCATTCAGTGTGGACTCTTGGTGGGAAAATCAGCTACTCGGCGGTGTGGCATTTTTTCATCAAGCATCCGGAGGAGGTTAACATGGCCACATGCAAGATGTGTCGGCAGAAGGTGAAGCGACGCCAGGGTCCCAATGTTGGCACCACTGCCCTGTGTCAACATATGCAGCGTAACCATAAAGCATCCTGGGAGAACCGTGGCTCCGATGTGGTGGTCCAGCCTACTGAATCACACAGTGGTGCGCCGCTCCATGTTTCAGCCAGCCAAGGCTCCACCACCTCAGTCGAAGGGAGCTGTGTGTCATATCCATCTTCTGTCGCTCCAGATGCTCCTGCTCCTCCTACTTCGAGTCAGTCATTCCAGCAGCAATCCATCAGCATAGCGATGTCCAAGAGACAGCAATATGCGCCCACTCATCCAACGGCGCAGAAGCTGAATGTGCTCCTGTCCAAGTTGCTGGTGCTGCAGTCCCTCCCTTTTCAAGTGGTGGATTCTGCACCTTTCAGAGAACTGATGGCTTGTGCCGAGCCAAGGTGGAAAGTCCAAAGCCGTCATTTCTTTTCTAAAAAGGCAGTACCAGCTCTGCACAAATATGTGGAACAGAAAGTCCTTGAGCCTGTTGGTGTGTACCATAGCCACAACAGCAACTTGGACAGGTAACGCCGCTTCCGCCTCCACGCTTTCAGGCCATTGGTCCTGTGTGTGTGTGCGACTCCGCCCCCTCATCCTCCACCGTCTCCTCAGCGTCCACTGCACAGACAAGTCTCAGTGCCCTTCCAGCATACCATGTGTGCAAGGTACGGTGGTGTCACACTGTTCTTCACATGGTTTGCCTTGGCAAATGGAGTCACACAGGGGAGGAACTGCTAAAAGTAATTAATAAAGAAATAGAATCATGGCTTACTCCACGAAAACTGGAAATGGGAACCATTGTGACCGAAAACGGAAAGAACATCTTGTCTGCTCTGTGACAAGGAAGGCTGAGCCATGCGCCCTGTATGGCACATGTGTTCAATCTGGTTGTCAAGCGGTCCCTGAAGTGTTTCCCCCATCTGCAAGACATCCTAACAATGGGAAGGAAACTTTGCATGAACTTCAGCAACTCGTACACTGCAAAGCACACCCTCCTTGAGCTGCAGCGTCAGAATGGCATCCCCAAACATAGTCTGAGTTGCGACATTTCCACACGTTGGAATTCCACCCTCCATATGTTGGATCAACTATATGAACAGTGAAAAGCCATGGGCGGTTTTCCTAGTCATCTGACAGGAGAGGAGGTGCAGGAGCAGCTAGAGGAGCTAGAGGGTTATGAGGAAGGCGAGACAGAGGACCCAGACACACCGTGGCAGTATACAGTGGGAGTCCCTCCGAGTCACTTGCACAAATGGCACGATGCATGCTCACTTGCTTGTGTATTGACCGCCGAATTGTCACCATTCGGCAGCGGGATGACGACTTCTGGCTCTCCACCTTATTGGACCCTCGCTACCGGCACAAAATGGGGACCTTTTTCACACCCACTGAGAGGGAGGACAAACTGACCTACTACAGAGACATCCTACGTAATCAGTTGGCCGATGCCTATCTGCGCCATCATCCATCCTCTCGCAGGTCTGACTCAGGGGGCCCTCTGCACTCACCTTCCATGGCTGCTGGGGAGGGGTGGGGTGGCAGGAGCAGTACCAGCTCCATCAGCAGCAGCCTGAGTATACAGTCGCTGATGAGTAGCTTTTTACACATGCATAGCGAAGCAACTCATCAGCAGCAGGTAGACCTGGAGCAGGACCTGAACCAGCAGGTGATAGCATACCATGACATGACCATGCCAACACACCTTGAAGATCCGCTGGACTTCTAGGCAGCCAAACTTGATTTGTGGCCGCAACTAGCAGAGTTTGACCTGGAGAAGCTGTCCTGCCCGGCCGGTAGTGTGCCATAAGAGCGGGTGTTTAGTGCGGTGGGGGCCATAGTAACCCCAAGGAGAACTAGCCTGTCCACAAAAAATGTGGAGAGACTGACCTTTGTGCAGATGAATCAGGCATGGATCTGCCAGGATTTCGACCCACCAATGCCTGATGCATCAGAGTAGATTGACCATGGTGCCACACCAACACTTCACAAATATGGCTAGAGCAAAACATGTTTAAGGTGCTGCTCCCCAGTTACAGATATTCCTCGCCATCAGACCACAAGTAAGTATTGAGGATATGCATTAGCTAAAACTTAACTTTTCTTAGGATAAAATATATGTTCTTAAAATGTTTTTGAAATCAAACAAAAGGAAAGGTGTGCAAAAAACACCATGTGCCACCTACACCACTAAGTATTGATGTGATGCAAAGAACTCTAAAAGGTGGAAGGGAACAACGTATGGTTCATTGTAACCGGTGGGGATAAAAACTTCCCCTGTAAGGCCATACTCTCAGATTATTAATTCCCTTCTTGGCAAGTGTTACTCGCACTAAAAAGGGCAGCCCCACACAGGAACCTCTCCCTATTTCTACACTGCCATTTCCCAGGGTTTTTAGGTGGAAATAGTTTCGCCATGAATAAATGTGGACCAAATTATTTCGGAAAATTCGGCGAATCAGCCGAATTGAATTTTAAAAAAATGTGCTCATGTCTAAACACTAGCAGGCATCTACTGACAACCAGGAATAATTTAGTCTGTTTTATTTTGGCGTAAATAAGCCTAAAAATGGACGAGCTGGAATAGTTACCATGGGTTACTGCATGTTGCCATAACTGTTCCTTAAAGACACTTTAAAACTACTTGAATACACTCTTAACAGTGTTAGACAGGGGTTTAGAGGTATTAGGCAGTGTTATAAACTTCTTTAAGGGCTTATTTTATTTTCGGTTTTAGCCAAACAGGGCAGAACAAAACTAAGGTCTGCGAGTCTAGAGAACCAAACTTTTCAAAAGTTCCTTCAACTCAAATAGTAGTCGATGAGAAATCCCAGTATTTTAAAGGGTTAACTTTTTCTTACAATAGAAATAATAATACTGTCTAGTGATAAAACTGACAAATCTGCTCACATATGTCTAAGTTCCTGAAAACAGATTTGACATACTCCATAAAAAAAACATTACTTAAAGCAACGTATAGTTTTTTGTTATTGTTGTTGAACATAGTATCTGTAGAAAACAAATCACCTCCCCAAAAAATAAAAAATTCTAAAATCTTGTACTTTTCACCATGGCCACTAAGCCTCACAAGAAAGCTACCACTGACAATAGGCAATGATTATAGCTCCCATTCTCCCCCTCCCTGAACCAGGACCTCTGCACAGGTTACAGAGTATGTCCACAATATTCTACTACAGAAGTCAGTGAGTCATATATATATATATATATATATATATATATATGAGTATACAAAAAAAGAGGATTGCAGCAGCACACATTGGTCAAAAAATTGAGGCTCTTAGCGCACTTTTTGATCAGAACGTGTCCCCCATCCACCACAGGGAGGTGGCCTCATTTAGGATGGGACCCTAGCACAAATTCTGAGCCTAACGCTCAACTATCCACTCACCTCTGCTGGGCATATAGCCTCTGACTGGGTGACATGCTGGATCCATTTCAAACTTCACCTGTGAAAAAGGGGGAGGGGTGCACAGCTAAAGAGGGTGCCATTTCCCCCTGAATTGTACATACAAGAATATATATATATATATATATATATATATATATATATATATATGGCTCTAATGTAAATCATTTCTGGCAAACAAAAAGTTAAGTTGCTTTTACTACACCTGTCATTCACGGGTTTGAACATGAAATGTTGTCTGGTTATTATAGAGAAGTGTTCCAAGTTTTATCTGCACTAAATTTTATCCAAAAAAAACCTCCATGTTTAAAAATTCTCACTATTTTGTAACCCAGTCTTTCATTATTTGTTGAGGACAATTCATTGTGGATCGAAATCAACATAACTCATTGCTGTGTGAAAATGTTCCTAAACCAGGTCACATGATCACCTCCTACAAGTAAATATTTTGGTTTATGAGATCCGTGACAAAACACAGAAATTCCTCAATATTCCAAGAAATATGTGAAGACGTGTGTACTGAGGCAAGTTTGGAGGTGAAAGAGATTAGTTTGCCAAACAGTGCATTAACAGGATACTTGGTCAAGATCTCCAGCTTGCTTTCAAAAGAAAATGAGGAAGGGGACATGCGTTCTTCCGTGCACTGCTGATTTCCAAAACTAATGTTTTGCTTTTATTTTTGTGCATCAAGGTTAAATTTAAGATAAACTTTATGTGTTCATTGTTATTTTCCAATTTCTTTCGTTAAACTCTGCACATGGGGGGAATAGTATTTTTGAGCAATTGATAATTTGCGCAAAAATGTGTGACTTTTGCTGTTTTTTCTATACCAGTTTTTTTGTGGTCAAGCATTGATAAATCCCCTCCTTCCCAGTGTTGTACAGTAATGCAAAGACATTAGAACAGGGGTCCTCAAACTTTTTAAACAGGGGGCCAGTTCACTATACCTCAGACAGTTGGAGAGCCAGACTATAGTTAAATAAAAAAAAAACTTGAACAAATTCCTATGCACACTTATATATCTTATTAGTGGACTACCCCTTTAAGTACGCAGCACAGTTCCCCCCACATTAGGTAGGCAGCATAGTTCCTCCCACATTAGGTTGGCAGTATAGATCCCCCCACAATAGGTTGTAGTTTCCCCCATTAGGGTTGGCAGTATAGTTCCCCCACATTAGGTTGTTGCTCCCCCACATTAGGTAGGCAGTATAGTTCCCCCCACATTAGGTTGTAGTTCCCCCACATTAGGTAGGCAGTATAGTTCCCCCACATTAGGTTGTAGTTCCCCCACATTTAGTTGGCAGTATAGTTCCCCCACATTAGGTGCAGTATAGTTCCCCACATTAGGTGCAGTATAGTTCCCCACATTAGGTGCAGTATAGTTCCCCACATTAGGTGCAGTATAGTTCCCCCACATTAGGTGCAGTATAGTTCCCCCACATTAGGTGCAGTACAGTTCCTCCATATTAGGTGCAGTATAATTCCCCACATTAGGTGCAGTATAGTTCCCCCACATTAGGTGCAGTATAGTCCCCCACATTAGATGCAGTATAGTTCCCCACATTAGGTGCAGTATAGTTTCCCCACATTAGGTGCAGTATAGTTTCCCCACATAAGGTGTAGTATAGTTCCCCCACATTAGGTGCAGTATAGTCCCCCACATTAGTTGCAGTATAGTCCCCCCCATTGGGTGCAGAATAGTTCCCCACATTAGGTGCAGAATAGTTCCCCCACAGACATACAGCCTCCAGCCATACAGTGTTTCTATAATGAGTGAAAATTGGATATGTTGAAAGAAATTTAATTTCATGTTTCAGCTAGAGGTCCACAGCCAGACAACACATGGATACTGGATTTTAGATGCACATTTTGGTGCATTGTTTTTATACACTTTTTTGGTGGCCGAGTTCCAGTGACTTCTATGGGAAAATTCTCATCAAGAATTGACATGTCAGTTCTTGGTTCTGGTTTAAAATGTTTCATTGAAATTTACGTGATGTGGATTTCTTCTGGATATCAACATTGAATGAAAATCCACATGGAATCCACCTAAAACAATGTGGACAAAGTCATATGCTCTGTTAGATAGTTATTAGAGCAAGGAGACACATGATATATTTTATATACTTATCTGTGCTTCCATAAAGTAAAAACATGATTTTATTCTCTGGTGCCAAATTTCAACAAGGTGCTTCCAAACCCCTGAAGTAATAAGGGCTGTAACATCTGCTCGCTCCCCCTACCAGCCCTGTCCCTGCTTGATTGACAGCTGAAAGCCAAGCCCTGTTTCCAAATCTCATCCCTGCACTGTACATACAAATTGTGCACAGTTGCAAGATTTGCTAAACAGGGCCTGGCTTCCAGCTGACTGTCAATCAAGAAGGGATTTGAGGAGGATCTAGGAGGTGTTCCAGCTCTCAGCACTTAAGATGCTTGGCAACATCTTTTTGACTCTTTCACGAGAGAATAAAATAATTTTTTTCTATATTAGAGTAGCGCAGACAGATATGAAAAACACCATGTGTCTCCTTGCTCTAACAGCTACCATTTTTTTCGTTATATAAGACGCTCCAGAATATAAGACGCACCTAATTTTATAGGATAAAAATCTAGAAAATAAAGATTCTGAACCAAATACAATGTAAAGTATAGGACAGTGATCTTCAACCTGCGGACCTTCAGATGTTGCAAAACTACAACTCCCAACATGCCAGGACGGCCGTTGGCTCTTCGGGCATGCTGGGAGTTGTAGTTTTGCAACATCTGGAGGTCCGCATGTTGAAGACCACTGGTATAGGAGGTAGTACTCACGTGTCCCCGCCGCTCCGGACCCGTCACCGCTGCCTTGGATGTCGCCCTCCATCGCTGTCGCCGCGTCCCCAGGGTGTCCCTGTCGCTCCGGAACATCTCTGCTGCCCGGTATCCTCGCTCTCCATCGCCGCCATGACGTCGCTACGTATGCTGCTACGCACGCCGCTACGCACGCCGCTCCTATTGGATGACGGGACAGCATGCGCGACGATGTGATGACGACGAAGGAGAGCGCCGTCCATGCAGGGGATCCCGGCACGGAGCAGACACCGAGGAGGCAGGTAAGGTCCCTCCCGGTGTCCTGTAAGCTGTTCGGGACGCCACGGCGGTCCCGAACAGCCCGACTGAACAGCCGGGTTAGTGCTATTTTCGCTTCAGACGCGGCGGTCAGCTTAGATCGCCGCGTCTGAAGGGTTAATACAGGGGCTCACCACAATCGGTGATGTCCTGTATTAGCCACGGGTCCCGGCCATTGATGGCAGCAGGGACCGCCGTGATAGGTGTGTATTCGCCGTATAAGACACACCAACTTCCCCCCCCACCTAGTTTTGGGGAAGAAAAAGTGCGTCTTATACGGCGAAAAATACGGTACCTAACAGTGTCAGCAATTTGAAACATGAAGTGCGGATGATTCCCTTTAGGATCTTAGTGAAGGGGCTGCTTGCTCCTTCAGTCAACAAGATCGGACTTTGCCTCTCTAAACCAATCATGGTGTGAGATCCTGGAAGGTCTGTACTGAAGCTTTTCCCATCGGTGTCTGGAGTAATGAATAGATCATCACTTCAGTCAGATGCAGTCAAGAAAAGTGAAAAATGTTCAATGCATATTTTTAAAAAACCAAATATATTTGTTGAGGCACACATCCTGGAAACGTCTTGTTTTAGTTCCTGGAGGTGAGCTTTAACCCCTTGGGGACAGAGGGTTTTTCAGTTTTTGCACTTTCATTTTTTCCTCCTTACTTTTAAAAATCATAACCTTGTCAATTTTGCACCTAAAAATCCATATTATGGCTTATTTTTTGGGCCACCAATTCTACTTTGCAGTGACATCTATAATTCTACCCAAAAATCTACGCGGAATGGAAAAAAAAAATCATTGTGTGACAAAATTGAAGAAAAAATGCAATTTTGTAACTTTTGGTGGCTTCCGTTTCTACACAGTACATTTTTAGGTAAAAATGACACCTTATGTTTATTCTGTAGGTCCATACAATTAAAATGATACCCTGCTTATATAGGTTTGATTTTGTCGTACTTCTGGAAAAAAACATAAACTACATGCAACAAAATTTATAGATTTAAAATTGTCATTTTCTGACCCCTATAACTTTTTTATTTTTTGGCATACGGGGCGGTATTAGGGCTCATTTTTTGCTCCATGATCTGAAGTTTTTAGCGGTACTATTTTTGTATTGATCGGACTTTTTGATCGCTTTTTATTCATTTTTTTATGATATAAAAAGTGACCAAAAACACACTATTTTGGACTTTGGAATTTTTTTGTGCATACACCATTGACCGTGCGGTTTAATTAACAATATATTTTTATAATTCAGACATTTCCGCACTTGGTAATACCACATATGTTTATTTTTCTTAGGGAAGGGGTTAAAGAGGTACTTCGGTGAAATTTTTTTTTTTTTTTTTTATCTTTATTTTTTATAATACTTTATTTTATCTTTAACATACAAACGTAAAATTAAACAAAGTCCATACAAGAACTCCATGTATATTCTTGTGCCCATTTTATTTAGTAGATTGATTTTTTCCAGCTTATTGTTGTCAAACATACGCCTAATATACCCACTATATCCAATTCTTTTTTTAATATTTTCCATGTTTTAACTACCCTATTTTTTTCCATATTCCTTCTTCCAATTTCCCGGATTCCAGTAATTGATATAGATCCTCGAACGCTCCCTCACTGTTCAACAACAAATAACTAAAAAGGGAAAATTTCATCCATTCTAGTATAAAATAAATCTGGCTTGATAAGAAATATCCAAAGATATCCGGCAATTCAATACCACCTTTTTCCTTAAGTTGACATAGATAATCCAGTTTTATCCTGACCCTCTTTCTGCCCCAGATCAAGGCATGAAAGATTGCTATAATTTTTTTAAATAGCTTCAGTTCACACCAGATAGATACTGAACTAAGCGTATACATTATTTTTGGCATAAGTACTGACTTAATCAGCACTATCTTATCTGCTCTTGCCAGATTCATCTCATTCCATATTTTTTCCTTTTTTACCAAAACTTTAAGTACTTTTAAGGAATTTGTTTGGTGAGATCTATTTGTATCTCCGGAGATCACAACTCCCAAATAGTTAAATCCCTCTTCTGGTTTTGTTATTCATAAACCGTGTGAAAATTCTGTTTTATCATTACCTAGTGGCATAAGCACAGATTTCTGCCAGTTTATCGCTAGTCCTGATAGATTACCATTTTCTTCTATTATTTCCATTATTACAGGGAGGGATTTTGAGGGGTCTTCTAAGAAAAGCAGCATATCATCCGCGTATAAGGTAATTTTGTCCCCCCTCCCCCCTGCACCGAATCCCCCTCTATGCTGCTTCACCTGTATAAGAAGCAGCACAGAGTTCCAGGTAGTTATGGCCGGATGAAGCTCGTGTAACGAGTGAAACAGATTCTGTCGCCAACTACTCCTACCCCCCTGCACCGATCCCTCTCCCCGACTGCATTACATGTTGTGAGTATAAGTGAATAAAGCAATCAATTTCAATGAGCCGGCCGGAGTGAAACGTTCGGTCCGGTCGGCTCATTTTTGCGCTGAAATTTTCACTCCGGCCGGCTCATTGAAATGAATTACATACGGGAGCGCATATGAAGGCATACGGGAGCGCGAGGTTTTAGCTCCCCCTTGCCATATGCGCTCCCGTATGGGAGAAAACGTGATGTGAACCAGCCCTAACTTTCTGGCACCAGTTGATTTAGAAAATTGTTTTTCACCGGAGTACCCCTTTAAGCTAGACAAAGACAAAGGCAGCTGTCAGATAAATTATTTTATTTCTTTTATTCCATGATTCACCATTATCATCTTATTGGCCCTAGTAAACTGATGCTATTTCTATGGGAAATAAGTGGCTATGACTCAGTAAACAGTTGGACTGTCTACATAGACACCGGTTTATTGTGTCTCATTAAAACCACCTACAAAACTTTCATGTTTATGGTGAACTTTACAATACCCCCTGCAGTATTGTGCAGCCTAATCTTTATGCTCCTGCTGAGATCTGGATATGTTATATACATGGCTAGTAAGGGCTGGTGGCTGCAGGGCCAATTTAACACTTTGGTGGGCCCAGTGCAAAGTTTTCACGATCAGGTCCCCTCCCTTCTGAACTTAGTTTATTATCTTTCATGTCTTTACTGTAAACTAAACACTATGGAAACAATTCTACCAATTTAAGGATAATTGTTTAGACACATTAATAGGAAAGATTTGAGACAAGGTAGTATAAGTAGTAGTCAGAATTACATTGTGCACAGTGGGCCGTCCATCAACTCAACATTTTTCGACATTAATGACTTCAGAACTTTTTTTTAAACTCTCAACATAATGTATAGTAGTTTATATAAGACAGGAGGTGTAAAATGGTGTGTATCCCTTCAATTCTCAAGCATGGATCCCTTAAAGGGGAACTCCACTAGAAAACATTTTATTTTAAATCACCTGGGGCCAGAAAGTTAAAGAGATTTGTAAATTACTTCTATTAAAAAATCCCAATCCTACTATACAGATGTGGATCTGTTGGTCTTGCCATAATAGTATGATATGGAGTTTGATAAAAGCCATCAGCTATGCGTGTGATTTCTGATCTTACATCACATTCATCCCGGCGGCTTCTCAGGCACGATGTGCTGTCTGCACGGCTGTCAGCAGAGTCCCAAAGCATCACATCCCGGTGTCCCCTGCCAGACACGACCGTGCTCGGCAGCGGAGCAGAGGGGAGACCGACCGCACCAGCGATCGCAACAGCCAGGAATGCCGGGGGATAAATACAATTTTGTATTAGCAGAAAATATGCAAATATATATTGCTTATTGTTTAATACACTGTTCAAGGTAGAGTTGGCACTCCCACTGGCACCCAGTACAGGAAGCATATGGCTCCTACCAGCTTCCACTAGCTATGCTGTCCAGTCAAAAGCATCTCTTGCTCTGGAGGGTCCAGCACATTAATTCATCGCATGGACAGCCAATTCAATTTAATGGAACCCACACATCGCCATTTTCCATTGTGCTGCAGGCATGGTTAGTTACTGGAGCCGTGGCCACAGGATAGCAGACAGAAGATCTGTTTTCCTGTCTCTGGCGGCACAGGTGCATAGAGTGTGACAAATGAGGGCAAAGCATCAATAGGGCAAAGCTTCAGCGCCTGTGCCTCAATGGGAAACAACGGCGCTTGAATTGGATTTTAGCAGGGCTTGGCACTGTAGGCCAACCCTACTGGTCTTTCAAGCTGCAAGAGGGCAAGGATTAAGCATACTGAGTTCTCTAGTACATGTCAAAAGTTTTTTTATACCGGACAGTTACACTTTAAGGTGGTGCTGCAGTGGAATTGAGGTTCCCCCACACATTAAAGCCTATCATTGGATGGCCTAGAAACAAAACACTATATCACTGGATGGCCTAGAAACAAAACACTATCACCGTATGGCCTAGAAACAAAACACTATATCACCGGATGGCCTAGAAACAAAACGCTATATCACCGGATGGCCTAGAAACAAAACACTATCACCGTATGGCCTAGAAACAAAACACTATATCACCGGATGGCCTAGAAACAAAACGTTATATCACCGGATGGCCTAGAAACAAAACACTATAAAAGTCTTATCCAGTTTGTTGCCCTAGCACTGTATCTAAATACCCATACTAGGGCAAAGTTACTAGCTGGTGCCGATATGAGCTATGTCCCACCCGATGATCTGTGAATAGAGTGAGATACTTTATGTGTAAAATATCTGCTCTATCTGATAGATAAAGATTCTAAAAAGGGAATCTCTCATCCAAAAATTCCCTTTTTCATATTTAATACTTTGGCCAAGGAAGGCTTTTTTTCCCTCAAAGTTAGAGCGCATCTTAAATTTTTTCGAGAAATCCTACAATGAAGTGAAGACACCCCCTATCCTGAACCATACAGCTCTAAGAACTTACCTTTCACAAACAATAGGATGATTTAGATAAGAGACTTTTCAGTTCAGACACTACCTCTTGTTGGGCCTTGACCATGACTAATATTACAATGATATTTGTAAACGATTAGATGTGATAACAAGGTAATAAGATTTCACATTTGATTCCATTATGTTTTTGATTATGTTTTATTAACTTGTGCTGACGTCGGCATTTACGTCAACCACGCATCATTATTACGCATTTTTCTTTAATTGGAGATTAGTTTTCCATCCATGTGTTTATATTGATGGCAATTATGAAACTTAATATTCTGTTACAAAATAACGCCCAAAACCAAACAAGACTATAAAACATATGTTTGTTCTAGTTCCATATCAAATTCAATAAATAAATGATGAATTATGATGTAAACCTACAATAATTCCTCCTTTCAACAAGCATATGTGACCAATTATTCATCTCACCAGAAGTCAATAAAGAGAATTAAGCTGTTTGGTGACTGCCCTGCTTTGGTGCCCATGAAACCATATATTAGGTTATTTTTACCTTTATACGGAGGGACATACCTAACTAATAGGAAACATACATACCTGATGGGGGACATCTACTGTATTCTAACTTTTTTTTCTATTTTTGGATGACATTTTGGGTCTTTAGAACAAATTACCAGGTTTCCATAGAGTTATGGGGGGAGATTTATCAAAACCTGTCTAGAGGAAAAGTTGCTGAGTTGCCCATAGTAACCAATCAGATTGCTTCTTTACTTTATCACAGGCCTTTTCAAAAATGAAAGAAGCCATCTGATTGGTTGCTACGGGCAACTCAGCAACCTTTCCTTTAGACAGGTTTTGATAAATCTCCCCCACGGTCTCAACATACAATGGTTTCAACATACAATGGTCGTCCTGAAACCAATTATTATTGTAACTGTACAATGAACTAGGCACAAAAAAGCTGATAAAGTCAATGAAGCTAAAGTAGAAAAAAACAAGTTTTATAGCCCATGCAATGCTCCGCTCGGAAAAAAAAAATAAGTTCTTCTCCAGAAGGAAAAGAGGTTGATCTCTGGTGCCACCTACTGAAAGACAAAGGTTTCTCAGCTAGCCGGCACCCTGTCATGGCGAATACCAGGAGGTCATATAACCATGATGCTAGTATGATATTATAGCAGGACATCATGGCATCATGGCTGTTAGGTGGTTTGACCTCTACTGGCAAAATATAATATGGGGGGCTTATGTGTCTGCCTAATGCCTAAGGCTCTTTGGCACTTAAGCTGTATTCACATATTAACAAAAAGACTTACCGTATTCTTCGCCGTATAAGACGCACTATGTCTTACACGGCGAAAACACATTAAAACCCTGTCTTATTGCTGCGGTCCCTGCGGCCATCAACGGCCGGGACCCGTGGCTAATACAGGACATCACCGATCGCGGTGATGCCCTGTATTAACCCTTCAGACGCGGCGATCAAAGCTGATCGCCGCGTCTGAAGCGAAAGTGACACTAACCCGGCTGCACCAGGAGGGACCTTACCTGCCTCCTTGGTGTCTGCTCTGTGCCGGGATCCCCTGCATGGCCGGCGCTCTCCTTCGTCGTCATCATGTCGTCGCGCACGCCGCCCCGTCATCCAGTAGGAGCGGCATGCGTAGCGACGTGATGGCGGCGACGGAGAGCGAGGATACCAGGCAGCAGAGATGTTCCGGAGCGACAGGGACACCCCGGGGATGCAGCGACAGCGATGGAGGGCGACATCCTGGGCAGCGGTGACGAGCAGTGACGGGTCCGGAGCGGTGGCGACACGTGAGTTCTACCTCCTATACCAGTGGTCTTCAACCTGCGGACCTCCAGATGTTGCAAAACCACAATTCCTGGCATGCCCGGACAGCCAACGGCTGTCCGGGCATGCTAGGAGTTGTAGTTTTGCAACATCTGGAGGTCCGCTGGTTGAAGATCACTGTCCTAAATTTACATTGTATTCTAGATTTTCCTCCTTTAAAATTGGGAGCGTCTTATATGCCGAAGCGTCCTATTTGGCAAAAAATATGGTATATATCTCACAAAAAATAAAGGTATGACCGGGATCATGACGATTAGCTCTATCTAAGTTTAATTGAGTATATTACCAAACACTAATAAAAATCTATCACTGGGTCCAAATGGGTATAGTAGGCCCCCAACTCCAGCATATCCAACAGTCAATATAAAAACATACTAAACACATTCACATGTTTCATCTGCTTTCTTTGGACTTTTATTATTAAAACATTAGTGTTAATCCATCTATATCATGATCAATACATATAAATATCAGCACAATCCCACAGCCACTCTTCTGTTCACTCCATCCAGAGGTCACAGCTTCTGGATGCCATGCATGAGGCACAGTAGGTCTGGAGATGTATATTAAGGTTTCAAGGACTACATCCCCTTTCTCATGCCAAGACCCTTACCAGCCTGAGCAACACCCCCTGAACACTTGAACCCAATACAGGTATTGGCAAAAAGGCTTACATTTTGGCACTATTAAAATTAAAATAAAAAGGCATACACTGAATTATGAAGCCATGGGCTTATACCCCTCTGTCCAGCTGACAGGTCTGCTCTAAAGTGAGGGTCCAGGGACAAGAAAAGTAATTTACTTGCATATGTGAAGTATGGATTTAGTGTAATTAACCCCTTAAGGACGCAGGACGTACTCAAACGGCCCCTTTTCCGAGTCCTTAAGGACTCAGGACGTTTGAGTACGTCCTGTCAAATCCCGGCCCCCCGCCGCTAGCCGGAGGGGAGCCGGAGCCGGATGCCTGCTGAAATCGTTCAGCAGGCATTGGGGCATATCGCTCAGGGGGGTCATTATGCCCCCCCATGTCGGCGATGGCCGCAGATCGCTGGACAATTCAGTCCAGCGATCTGCGGCAGATTCCGGGCCAATCGGGTCTCCAGTGACCCGGTGACCCGGAATTACAGGCTGTTCGGGGCCGTCTCCGACGGCCCCGAACAGCCAGAGCCTGCAGGGGTGAGGTGGCACTGGTGCCTCCTCACGATCGCCCTGATTCGTCGGCCGGATTACCGGCCGACCAATCAGGGCGCCTGCTGCGGGTGTCAGTCCCGCAACCCGCTCCGCCCCTCTTCCGGAGGACGTGAGCGGGTGCGGGACGTGCACCCCGGGTGCTGGGGACCCCGATCCCCGGCGTCAATGTTGGGATCGGGGCCCCAGGAGCGACGGCCGCGGCGGAGACGACGAGGGACTGACCTGTGCAGCGAGGATCGTTGGAGGTGAGTGACAGCCTCCTGCTGTTGCTTAGCAACAGCTCCCAGCATGCAAAAAGGGCATGCTGGGAGCTGTAGTTATGCAACAGCAGGAGGCAGACCACCACAACTCCCAGCATGCCCTTATGGAGGCACATTTTTTCTATGGAAAAGTGTACCTTCAGCTGTTGTGTAACTACAACTCCCAGCTTGCACCAACAGCTAAAGTGCATGCTGGGAGTTGTAGTAGTGCATCTGCTGGTTGCATAACTACAACTCCCAGCATGCCCGTTGGCTGTCGGTGACTGCTGGGAGTTGTAGTTTTGCAACAGCTGAAGGCACACTGAGTTATGTAGCAAACCAGTGTGTCTCCAGCTGTTGCATAACTACAGTCCCCAGCATCCCCAGCCAAAGTAGTATGCCTCCAGCTGTTGCATAACTACAAGACCCAGCATGCCCTTCCGCTGTCCGTACATGCTGGGGGTTGTAGCTTTTGCAAAAGCTGAAGGCACACTGGTTGCAAAGCACTGAGTTTGTTGCCAAACTCTGTGTTTCACAACCAGTGTGCCTCCAGCTGTTGCAAAACTACAACTCCCAGCATGCACTGATAGACCGTACATGCTGGGAGTTGTAGTTTTGCAACAGCTGGATGTCCCCCCCCCCAATGTGAACGTACAGGGTACACTCACATGGGCGGAGGATTACAGCAAGTATCCGGCTGCAAGTTTGAGCTGCGGCAAATTTTCTGTCGCAGCTCAAACTGCCAGCGAGAAACTACTGTGAACCCCCGCCCGTGCGACTGTACCCTAAAAACACTACACTAACACACAATAAAAAGTAAAAAAACACTACGTATACACATACCCCTATACAACCCCCCTCCCCTCCCCAATAAAAATGAAAAACGTCTGGTACGCCACTGTTTCCAAAACGGAGCCTCCAGCGGTTGCAAAACTACAACTCCCAGCATGCACTGATAGACCGTACATGCTGGGAGTTGTAGTTTTGCAACAGCTGGATGTCCCCCCCCCCCCCAATGTGAACGTACAGGGTACACTCACATGGGCGGAGGATTACAGTAAGTATCCGGCTGCAAGTTTGAGCTGCGGCTCAAACTGCCAGCGTGAAACTACTGTGAACCCCCGCCCGTGTGACTGTACCCTAAAAACACTACACTACACTAACACACAATAAAATAAAAAGTAAAAATCACTATATATACACATACCCCTACACAGTCCCCCTCCCCAATAAAAATGAAAAACGTCTGGTACGCAACTGTTTCCAAAACGGAGCCTCCGGCTGTTGCAAAACAACTACTCCCAGTATTGCCAGATAGCCACTGACTCTCCAGGCATGCTGGAGTTTTACAACAGCTGGAGGCACCCTGTTTGGGAATCACTGGCGTAGAATACCCCTATATCCACCCCTATGCAAGTCCCTAATTTAGGCCTCAAATACGCATGGCGCTCACACTTTGGAGCCCTGTCGTATTTCAAGGCAACAGTTTAGGGTCACATTTGGGGTATCGCCGTACTCGGGAGAAATTGTGTTACAAATTTTGGGGGGTATTTTCTGCTTTTATTCTTTTTAAAAATGTAAAATTTTTGGGAAAAGAGGCATTTTAGGTAAAAAAAAAATTTTTTTTTTACATATGCAAAAGTCGTGAAACACCTGTGGGGTATTAAGGTTCACTTAACCCCTTGTTACGTTCCCCGAGGGGTCTAGTTTCCAAAATAGTATGCCATGTGTTTTTTTTTGCTGTCCTGGCACCATAGGGGCTTCCTAAATGCGGCATGCCCCCAGAGCAAAATTTGCTTTCAAAAAGCCAAATGTGACTCCTTCTCTTCTGAGACCTGTAGTGCGCCAGCAGAGCACTTTTCACCCCCATATGGGGCGTTTTCTGAATCGGGAGAAATTGGGCTTCAAATTTTGGGGGGTATTTTCTGCTTTAACCCTTTGTAAAAATGTAAATTTTTTGGGAAACCAAGCATTTTAGGTACATTTTTTTTTTTTTACATATGCAAAAGTTGTGAAACCCCTGTGGGGTATTAAGGTTCACTTTACCCCTTGTTACATTCCCCAAGGGGTCTAGTTTCCAAAATGGTATGCCATGTGTTTTTTTTTTGCTGTCCTGGCACCATAGGGGCTTCCTAAATGCGGCATGCCCCCAGAGCAAAATTTCCTTCAAAAAAGCCAAATGTGACTCCTTCTCTTCTGAGACCTGTAGTGCGCCAGCAGAGCACTTTTCACCCCCATATGGGGTGTTTTCTGAATCGGGAGAAATTGGGCTTCAAATTTTGGGGGGTATTTTCTGCTTTAACCCTTTGTAAAAATGTAAATTTTTTGGGAAACCAAGCATTTTAGGTAATTTTTTTTTTTTTTTTACATATGCAAAAGTTGTGAAACCCCTGTGGGGTATTAAGGTTCACTTTACCCCTTGTTACGTTCCCCAAGGGGTCTAGTTTCCAAAATGGTATGCCATGTGTTTATTTTTTGCTGTCCTGGCACCATAGGGGCTTCCTAAATGCGGCATGCCCCCAGAGCAAAATTTCCTTCAAAAAAGCCAAATGTGACTCCTTCTCTCCTGAGACCTGTAGTGCGCCAGCAGAGCACTTTTCATCCCCATATGGGGTGTTTTCTGAATCGGGAGAAATTGGGCTTCAAATTTTGGGGGGTATTTTCTGCTATGACCCTTTTTAAAAATGTAAAACTTTTGGGAAACCAAGCATTTTAGGGACTTTTTTTTTTTTTTTTTTTACGTATGCAAAAGTTGTGAATCACCTGTGGGGTATTAAGGTTTACTTTACCCCTTGTTATGTTCCCCGAGGGGTCTAGTTTCCAAAATGGTATGCCATGTGTTTTTATTTGCTGTTCTGGCACCATAGGGGCTTCCTAAATGTGACATGCCCCCCAAAAACCATTTGTCGCTCCTTCCCTTTTGAGCCCTCTACTGCGCCCGCCGAACAATTAACATAGACATATGAGGTATGTGCTTACTCAAGAGAAATTGGGTTTCAAATACAAGTAAAAATTTTCTCCTTTTTACCCCTTGCAAAAATTCAAAAATTGGGTCTACAAGAACATGCGAGTGTAAAAAATGAAGATTGTGAATTTTCTCCTTCACTTTGCTGCTATTCCTGTGAAACACCTAAAGGGTTAAAACGCTGACTGAATGTCATTTTGAATACTTTGGGGGGTGCAGTGTTTATAATGGGGTCTTTTATGGGGTATTTCTAATATGAAGGTCCTTCAAATCCACTTCAAACCTGAACTGGTCCCTGAAAAAAAGCGAGTTTCAAAATTTTGTGAAAAATTGGAAAATTGCTGCGGAACTTTGAAGCCCTCTGGTGTCTTCCAAAAGTAAAAAATCATAAATTTTATGATGCAAACATAAAGTAGACATATTGTATATGTGATTAAAAAAATATTATTTTGAATATCCATTTTCCTTACAAGCAGAGAGCTTCAAAGTTAGAAAAATGCAAAATTTTCAAATTTTTCATCAAATTTTGGGATTTTTCACCAAGAAAGGATGCAAGTTACCACAAAATTTTACCACTAAGTTAAAGTAGAATATGTCACAAAAAAACAATCTCGGAATCAGATTGATAACTAAAAGCATTCCAGAGTTATAAATGTTTAAAGTGACAGTGGTCAGAATTGCAAAAAATGGCTGAGTCCTTAAGGTGAAAAAGGGCTCAGTCCTTAAGGGGTTAAAGGGGTACTACTCAGATCTCTACTGAGGAAAGGGTCAGATATAAAGTTCCCTGAAACGCGTCTAGAGAAAGAAATATTTACCGCATGACCACCGCAATCCACAAACCGCTATCACTTACCTCCGATACAACTCCATCATCTGCTGATTTCACACCTGGCTGTAATCCATCCGCCATTCCACCAGACGCCGAGAGATCCTCCACGAGGCTTTCCTTTCTTTGTTTCCGGAGCAAGATCCATCCATCTCCGAGTACATCTCCACCTCCGGAGCCACTCCGTGACCGGTGACTTCTCCTCGGCCTGCGGCAACCGGGCCCGTCACCGCAAGCGCATGCCAGCGCTGGACACAGCCTCCATACATCCATCTCTCGGACGTCCAGCCAAAACTACCTTTAGGAGTTGGTAACTATATCACTTTGTGAACTGTTCTAAATCACATGAGAACGGAGTGTACCGCACAAAAGTACACTATGTCGGTTTGCAATATATTGGGATAGCGGTAGAACATAATTTACATGCTATATTTTAACATATTTTAATATATGCTTTGTATTCAAATACCATACCTCCCCACAAGGGCCCTGTGGTAGGAGGCATTTATGTATTAGATTTGCATTATTTATTTTATGTCTCATTTGTAATATTTTATATTAATCTATATTAAATTTGCACATCATTTAAAGTGAAGCACAGTCCGATTTATTTTTTTCTGTAATTTCATCATCATGTACCATTTTATGGTATTAGTCTAGAGGCATTTGGTACCCCCCCTTTTTACCCTTATATATTATTTTGTACTAGTATTTTTTTGGTGTAAATACTTTCCATTTAGCCTCGACTAATTTGTATTGTGAGCTGCACATACCCCAATTTTTTCAGATTTGTAAATTACTTCTATTAAAAAATCTTAATCCTTCCTGTACTTATTAGCTGCTGAATACTACAGCGGAAATTCTTTTCTTTTTGAAACATTGAGCTGTCTGCTGACATCACGAGCACAGTGCTCTCTGCTGACATCTCTATCCATTTTAGGAACTGTCCAGAACAGCATATGTTTGCTATGGGGATTTCCTTTTACTCTGGCAGTTCCTAAAATGGACAGAGATGTCAGCAGAGAGCACTGTGCTCGTGATGTCAGCAGACAGCTCAGTGTTTCAAAAAGAAAAGAATTTCCACTGTAGTATTCAGCAGCTAATAAGTACAGGAAGGATTAAGATTTTTTAATAAAAGCAATTTACAAATCTGTTTAAAGGGTAGCTCCCACCATCCTATTTTTTTTTTTTTGCTAGCCCGTTCCCTCCTCCCCACCCCCCCGCCCCGCATACCCCATTCCCTCATTACACTTGCAGTTACTGCAGAGTCCGGCAGCGGGCGTGCAGGGACGGCGGCAGCAACGAGGCGGCGGCGGCGATGTGCTTGAGGAGTGGCCTCCCAGCCAGTGGCCGGGGAGCCAATGCACTCGCTCCCGCCTGTCTGATTGACAGGCAGGGAGCGAGTGTACCTAACTGAAAAAGGACTGATTGCCACTCCAAAATCAGTCCTTTTTCAGTGGCCGTTTTTTAAATGTAAATTAAACCATTTTAATGAAAAAATAAATAAAAGTATATTAGAGATATGTTGTAGTACATATGTACTACAACATATCAAAAAATAAAGTTGGTGACAGTGCCCATTTAACTTTCTGGCACCAGTTGATTTAAAAAAAAAAAAAAAGTTTTTCACCGGAGTACCCCTTTGAGAAAGCTGCACCATTCCCATGATATCTGAGTCCTGCATCATTCACTTCTATGTTTGTCCCAATGTAGCAGAGCACTTTACCTCTATTCTCTTTGTTGGTGATGCATGCTGTGATTGAAACTACAAATCCTCCCTCACACGCAGCGGTCGCTCCTCTCATTGAAGCACAGACATGCTCCCTTTCAACACCTGCCATGCTTTGTCTCGGGCAACACTGAAACCAGGGAAAGGCCTGAGACAACCCTTATTTTGTATGCTGCTAAAAATGAACTTCCGGGGAAAAGATCACATGAGAATTGTGAGATCAGATATCAAACACAGGTACAGACACTATATTATACTTTACAGCCCCTGTAGCATAGTCAAATTAAAAATAAATCCTGGATTACCCCTTAAACTTGTTCAAATTTTATAAACATCAAGGAATGCTGACACTTACCCCTGAACTTCCTTCGACTATAATGTATTTAGTGTATTTTATTACAAACTAGCTGAGTACCCGGCGTTGCACGGTTTTTCCTTCCTAATCCTTGTTGGGGAGGAAAATAAACAAAAGAGGAAGCTTTTGACTTCACATCCCGTCCTCATATATTGTTGTCATATCCCGACCTCCTATCCCGTAATCGTATCCCGACCTCCTATCCCGACCTCCTATCCCGTCCTCCTATTCCGTCCTACTATCCCGTCCTCCTATCCCGTCCTCCTATCCCGTCCTCCTTTCCCATCCTCATATCTCGACCTCCTTTCCCGTCCTCCTTTCCCGTCCTCCTTTCCCGTTCTACTATCCCGTCCTTCTATCCCGACCTCCTATCCCGTCCATCTATCCCGTCCTCCTATCCCGTCTTCCCATCCCGTCCTCCTTTCCTGTCCTACTTTCCCATCCTCCTTTCCTGTCCTCCTTTCCCGTCCTCCTATCCCGTCCTCCTATCCCGTCCTCCTATCCAGTCCATCTATCCCGACCTCCTATCCCGTCCTCCTATCCGTCCTCCTATCCTGACCTCCTATCGCGTCCTCCTATCCCATCCTCCTATCGCGTCCTCCTATCCCGACCTCCTATCCCGTTCATCTATCCCGTCCTCCTATCCCGTCCTCCTATGTCGTCCTCCTATCCTGTCCTCCTATCCCGTCCTACTTTCCCGTCCTCCTATCCCATCCTCCTATCCCGTCCTCCTATCCAGTCCATCCATCCCGACCTCCTATCCCATCCTCCTATCCCGACCTCCTATCCCGTCCTCCTATCCCGTCCTCCTATCCCGGTCCTCCTATCCCGGTCCTCCTATCCCGGTCCTCCTATCCCATCCTCCTATCCCGGTCCTCCTATCCTGGTCCTCCTATCCCGACCTCCTATCCCGACCCGTAATATGTGTACCAGTTATTGAAATATCTCTAGCCGTACGGAAGTTATGTGGGAACATACATTTCCCATTGATTTGCATGGGACTTTAAACAAAAACCCTGACCCTCACAAATGGGGGTAGTTAAGGGTTAAATTAACTATCCTATATTTTAAGTGGACATATAAGTAACATGTGACCAAGTATTATCGAAATATCTCAAGCCGTTTGGAAGTTATGCGGTAACATATATTTCCATTGACTTGCATGGGACTTTAAACATAAGCCCCGCCCCTGGCAAATGGGGGTGAGTAAGGGTTAAATTACCTATCCTATGTTTGTTGTTGACATATAAGTAACATGTGTGCCAAGTTTCATATTAATATCTTTAGCCGTTTGAAAGTTTTTGTGGAACATACACACAGACATACATACATACACACACACATTGAGTTTTTTATATAATACTAGCTGAGTACCCGACGTTGCCTGGTTTTTCCTTCCTCATCCTTGTTGAGGAGGAAAATAAACAAAGGAGAAAGCTTTTGACTTCATATCCCATCCTCATATATTGTCGTCATATCCCAACCCCATATCCCCTACTCATATCCCGACCTCCTATCCTGACCTCATATCCCGTCCTCCTATCCCGTCCTCCAATCCCGTCCTCCTATCCCAACCTCCTATCCCGACCTCCTATCCCGTCCTCCTGTCCCGTCCTCCTGTCCTGTCCTCCTGTCCCGTCCTCCTGTCCTGTCCTCCTGTCCTGTCCTCCTATCCCGACCTCCTATCCCGACCTCCTATCTCGACTTCCTATCTCAACCTCCTATCTCGACCTCCTATCCCGTCCTCCTATCCCGTCCTCCTATCTCATCCTCCTATGCCGAAATCCTATCCCGACCTCCTATTCCGTCCTCCTATCCCGTCCTCCTATCCCGTCCTCCTATCCCGACCTCCTATCCCGACCTCCTATCCCAACCTCCTATCCCGACCTCCTATCCTGTCCTCCTATCTCGACCTCCTATGTCATCCTCCCATCCAGTCCATCTATCCCAACCTCCTATCTCGACCTCCTATCCTGACCCCCTATCCCGTCCTCATATCCTGACCTCCTATCCTGTCCTCCTATCCCGTCCTCCTATCTCGAGCTCCTATCCCATCCTCCTATCCCGTCCTCCTATCCCGTCCTCCTATCCCCACCTCCTATCCTGTCCTCCAATCTCGAGCTCCTATCCCGACCTCCTATCCCGTCCTCCTATCCCATCCTCCTTTCCCGTCCTCCTATCTAGACCTCCTATCCCGTCCTCATATCCCGTCCTCCTATCCCGTCCTCCTATCCCGACCTCATATCCCGACCCGTACCTCCTATTCCGTCCTCCTATCTCGACCTCCTGTCCCGACCTCCTATCCCGTTCTCCTATATTGACCTCCTATCCTGTCCTCCTATCCTGTCCTCCTATCCCCACCTCCTATCCTGTCCTCCAATCTTGAGCTCCTATCCCGACCTCCTATCCTGTCCTCCTATCCAGACCTCCTATCCCGTCCTCATATCTCGACCTCCTATCCAGACCTCCTATTCCGTCCTCATATCCTGTCCTCATATCCCGTCCTCCTACCTGACCTCCTATCCCGACCTCCCATCCCGTCCTCATATCCCGACCTGTAATATGTGTACCAGGTATTGAAATATCTCCAGCCGTACGGAAATTATATGGGAACATACATTTCCCACTGATTTGCATGGGACTTTAAACAAAAACCCAGACCCTCAAAAATGAGGGTAGTTAAGGGTTAAATTAACTATCCTATATTTTAAGTGGACATATAAGTAACATGTGACCAAGTATTATCGAAATATCTCCAGCCGTTTGGAAGTTATGCAGTAACATATATTTCCCATTGACTTGCATGGGACTTTAAACATAAGCCCCTCCCCTGGCAAATGGGGGTGAGTAAGGGTTAAATCAGCTATCCTATGTTTGTTGTTGACATATAAGTAACATGTGTGACAAGTTTCATGTTAATATCTTTAGCCGTTTTAAAGTTTTTGTGGAACATACCCACATACATACATACATACATATATACATACATACACACACACACGTTGAGTTTTATACATAGAGATAGATAGATAGAAAGATAGATGGATGGATAGATAGATAGATAAAAAAAAAGAATCCACTACTGGTAACAACTTAACTCCAACTTCTACTGGCTGCACAGGTCACAGAGCATGACTAGATCCATCTCCCATAGAAGTCATCTTCAGACTTCTGGTTCCACCATACAGTTTCTCAAAATTACCACAAGCAATGAACAAAACTAATAAGTCAAATAATGAATAAAATTACACCAAACAATGTCCACATCCGATATACAACAATTTTAATTTATGTCTGTGACTGTAAAAGAAGCAGAATACATAATTTCACTTCATCTCCAATTCGCTTGCCCATCCCAATTCTGTCATTCTTGAGATATGCTGAGATAGTAGATTGAATTACGCTTGTCAAGTCCAGCACTCACTAACTTTGTATTTTTGCACTCTTAAAGTCCCATTGATCTCTAAAAGTCAGTGAATATCATGAAGGGACAATTGCCAATGCCTTACTAGGGGAAGAAAAATCTTTCCTGGCTACAACATGACATATTACATTTCTGCTGGATCAATGCTCATCCTGTACTCTATGTTTTGTTTCTGGAATGTATGTGTATTATTTTTTGTCTGTACTCGATGTCCAACTATTTTTAATCACAATCTCCATGGGTAACAAATTCCAGATTTATACTGTCACAACCATGAAGAAGCCATTTTCTGTGGAATAGTCTTATGTGAGGGTCACTTGCAACATAATAGCAATTAATAAAAACTCGAAACATTTGCACATTCTAGATGCAGTACTTAAAGGGGTACTCCGCCCCTAGACATCTTAACCCCCATCCAAAGGATACGGGATAAAGATGTTTGATCGCGGGGGTCCCGCTGCTGGGGACCCCCAAGATCTCCCTGCTCCACCTTGCCTTCGTTTACAGTGCCAGAGGCTTGTGATATCACAGCCCCTCCCATAGACTTGCATTGAGTGGGCGTGGCCGTAACATCACGAGTGGGGTGTGGCTGTGACGTCACGAGCCTCCGGTCTGCATTGTCAGTCATCCGACACAGAGTGGGGAGCTGGGGTGCCGCCGTCTGGGGACCCCCGCAATTAGACATGTTATCCCCTATCCTTTGGATAGGGGATAAGATGTCTAGGGGCAGAGTACCCATTTAATAGTTTTTTTTTCCATTTGTCTAAGAAGAGTAGCAAGGCCAGACATAAGGAAGGTGGAGAAGGCAGCCACCGTGGTGGGGGGGGGGGGGGGGGTCCACCGAAATTGAGTGAATGATTGTCTATTGAAAAGACTGAAATCTAGGGACTGATAGTGAAATCTAGGGACTGATGGTTGAGGAAACCCCTGTCAAGGACACCAATAGCTTTCTTTCTTTGTTTACTGAGACAAGGAACCTGGTTTTTACTTCCATGCCTCCCTATGGCTGTCCATGCATGCTGGGAGTTGTAGTTTTGCAACAGCTGGAGACTCTCTGCTTGGAACCATGACATGACAGCCTCTACTGCTGTGGACAGGTCATCTTATTAAAGGGGTATTCCAGTGAAACAATTTTTTTTACATATCAACTGGCTCCAGAAAGTTAAAGAGATTTGTAAATTACTTATATTAAAAAATCTTAATCCTACTAGTACTTATCAGCTGCTGAAGTTGATCTGTTCTTTTCTGTCTGACCACAGTGCTCTCTGCTGACACCTCTGTCTGTCTCAGGAACTGTCCAGAGTAGGAGTAAATCCTCATAGCTAACCTCTCCTGCTCTGGACAGTTCCTGACATGGACAGAGATGTCAGCAGAGAGCACTGTTGTCAGACAGAAAAGAACAACTCAACTTCAGCAGCTGATAAGTACTGGAAGGATGAAGATTTTATCATAGAAGTAATTTACAAATATGTTTATGTTTAACATAATCCAGTTGATCTGAAAAAAAAAAAAAGTATTTTTTTACTGAAATACCCCTTTAACTATAGAAACCCCCCTTGAGTTGATCATCTGTGTGTACCCCTTACATACTGTATATCTGTTCTGTTTTTGCATGCCTGCAGCCTGGTCAGCTCACGCCATACAATAAATCCATATTACGAAGACCCCAAAGGTGCATATTTCCATTCTGTATTTCTAATCATGTATTTTACCAAGCACCGAGTGACTATAAATATTTACTAGAAGTGCAATATGCTGCCAAATCCTCCTCATGTCTAGAAATGTTTAATAATCATCCCCCTATAATATTTAATATAATTTACCCTTGGCAGATGCAGTCAATGAATACCTCAGCTTGACTTTAATGGGCAGAATTATCCCTCGCGTCCCTATCGGGGGATTCACTGGTGGAAAAGAAACTGTCCGAGGATACCTCAAGGGCATAAAATCTTCCTAAATTAAAACTCCCATTGACAAAGATGAGTGAAATGTTTATATATGTAATTGATTATCATAGCTAGCTGAGCCCCTAGTAGGAGCATCTCTGTCAGTGCTTTACAACCGGGGTGCCTCCAGCTGTTGCAAAACTACAACTCCCAGCATGCCCAGACAGTCGAAGGCTGTCTGGGCATGCTGGAAGTTTTAGTTTTGCAACAGCTGGAGGCACCCTGGTTGGGAAACACTGATCTATGTGGTTGGTCTTGTCTTTTAGAGGATGTTTAATTGGAGGTATTGTAAAACAAACAGCTGGGCCCTGTCTGCTGACATAAGGCGAAGGCTACAAACTTAATGAATTCTCCAAGGTTAAAGCTTTCCCAAATGTGGCTCAGAAGTTTACATACCAGACGTTGTCATGTAGGTATTGCCTGTTTAGAAAACATGAATTATCCTCATATTTCTTTTTTTCTTTTCATGCAGTTTAGCATTTTTACAATGGTAAGTTTAGGGTGGCATTTAAAGGAGTACTCCACTGGAAAACATTTTCTTTTTTAAATCAACTGGTGCCAGAAAGTTAAACAGATTTTTAAATGACTTCTATTTAAAAATCTTAACCCTTCCAGTACTTATCAGCTGCTGTATGCTACAGAGGAAGTTATTTTCTTTTCGAATTTCCTTTCTGTCTGACCACAGTGCTCTCTGCTGACACCTCTGTCTAATTTAGGAACTGTCCAGAGTAGGAGCAAATTCCTATAGCAAACCTATCCTTAAGTTCATCTTGCCGGACTTTTGGAAAATGTTTGGTTTGCTGTGACCCCGCAATGAAAGGGTTAAGTTGTGCTTAACTCTTTTGTCACAGTAAACCAGCGATCCATATAGATCGTTGGTTTAGTGTAACCTCTTTGCTGGGCTGAGCATCATGCATGTGTCCAGCAAGGAAAGAGTTAACTAGTGCTGCTGAGCAATACTAATCGTCTCCTTGGGAAGGGGGTTGGAGTAAGTCACTTACCATCTTTGTTCCTGGTCCGGGCATCTTCCAGTATAGCCCCACCTCTAGTGATGACGTCCCTAGAGGTGGAGCTGCACAAGAAGATTGTGTGCAGATTACATCTTCAGGGATTGAAATCAGACAACAAACCGAAATGCGGTGACTTTTGCATTGACTTGGCTGATTGGAAGAGGACAATAAGACTGACAGGCTGGTGTTCAGTGATGAGGATAGTTTTTACCTCAGTGGGAAGGCCAGTCAACACAATGTTAGAATTTGGACCTCCACATTCCCAATTAAATGTTCACCAATATCAGACTAAAACTCTACTGAAACCTTTGTGGTGGCCCAGTACGGGAGGTGATACCCCGTACCCTTACTGCCCTGTCTGGCAGCCTCCTACAGTGTCCACAAGGCCTCCTGCACTTGTTCCCCCATTGTAAATATGTTTTACCATGTAAAGTGTAATGTTGCTTTAAGAGTTATACCATGTAATGTGTTCAGGAAGCATTGTCACTTTAAGACTGTTTACCATGTGACTTATGTGATTGTTACCCAGGACTTACCAGTGACCAGGTGGTCCCAGGGAAGACCTATGGGTCCCTGCTAGTCTCCCCATATAAGCCCTGCGTGGAGCTAGCTCTCTCTCTTTCCTTACAAGTCTTTGCTGAGGTCAAGTCGAGTCCTAGAGAATGTCCAGAGTCATAGGAGGCATCAAGTCCAGTCTACAGCCACAAGCAGCTACAAGTAACCACAGTCTCAGTATTGTCAGTCATCAGTCAAGTTAGTCACAGTCACCATTTGTCACGTCAATGTGGCATGCATTAAATTGACCCCATCTACTACAAGTCCCAGCAAGCCCTTAAGGTCTTTGAGTCACTGGTCACCTCTGTGGGCCCTGGCTGAACTGTATAGACTTTACCATCTGTCTACCCTCAGTAAAGCTACCGTTATCCGTAACTTGGCTTTGAAGTCATTATTGCCCGGTGCCCAGCCCAGGATCTAGCGGCATACCTTTGGGTGGTATCGAGGATAAACCACACCCTGGCATCACGAATACAAGGGGTTAATGCCATCTTCCCCTAAGGTAATAACATCTGCCCTGCACCAAACACCCCACGACCACAATTTTTGGCATCACGAAAAGGATACGGGCAAAGGCCATATGCCACAAGTCCTCCTCTAGTCTTAACTGTGTCCAGTATTGTCAGAAAATCCCATGCCGATGCGAATAAAAGTTGCGCCAGAAAGTGTACAGGACTTTACAAGTGGAAAATGTTATACCCGAGGCACTTGTGAAATAGTGGGGGAGGTGAGGAAAAGACTGTTGTCCGTCATTGTGACACATTTAAGCACTGTGTCCACCATGTGCAAGATCAGATCAGAAGCTATGTTACGTTGTTAAGTATTGCCTGTACCTGCAAAGGTTAAAGATGTTCCGGAGAAGCACGCGAAAATGTCCTGAGCTGGTTAGCATCCTGCCCCTGAGCGTGGAAACCATGTTGCTGTATCAATGCCAAAGTGGAACTGTATAGATCCGCCCCTTGTTGCAGAGGGAGTGGAAGTCAGCATATGTGCAGAGAGTCCCAAGATGGTGCCGCCACAGTGGAACTGTTTCAAGAGTTAGCTGATCGTCTCCAGAAGATCTCCATTGGGGCCGAAGAGGCCTGCTACCAAGTCCCGCTGCCCGAGGACGGTGGAGATTGGCCACTAACCCCAGTGGAGGGAACGCCGGCATCTTCTCATGCATCATAACTGGTGAGGCTGTCCCCTCACCACCGGACCAAGGGGTCCTGGACCGAAATTCACATCAAGGAGTCAGAAGTGTGTACCCAGGCTGAGACCGCTTTCTCTACCCCTTCTTCTACACCTAGCCCAGATCAAATCCCCCAGGCCCAGAAGTCTGCAGCACGTTTCCGGTCACCACCTTTACCAAAGTGGTTGTTTGGCGATGGCAAGTTTCCAAGTTAAAGAAGCCTACCAGTGATAATTCTGCTATGTGTCACCAACTTTACTTTGTGAAGTACTTTTGTTGTCTACAGGTTATGCAACGTTTAAGAAGAAGTGCCCGACGAACTTTTCAAGAAGCTTATTTGTAACCATTTGCGTAAGTGTATGTGCCCGGCTTTTAGCTGTGATTCTTTACTAAGAACTCTAAAGAATACCAGAACTGTGGAGCGGTAATACGAACAAAAAGAACAAAATATGTATATACCGTTAGAGTAATATATTTTGCTATTATCTTTGAGCAAGTGAGTATTTGTGTACTATAATGTTTATGGTGGGTTGTAATAAAATGTATATAATATGTCAAGGTGTACAGTGTCTTTTGTTCATGGCACTTTATATAGCAGGTATGCTGACCCAATCAGGAGAAGCGTAGCCACTACCTCACTGCCATGACAGCTTCCCTCTAGATATAGGGAGTAAAAACATTATCACACATAGTCCAACTAATTTAGTCAGTCTATATAATGTATATATGATTTAGTCAAAATGTCTAGTCAGGACTGTATCTAACGTGTCCATTACCAGTCCATATTGTCGAAGTATTTATCTGTCTGGCATTTTTCCTGTCCCCATGTACAGGGTGCTCTCCTTGCCACTTAAGTAAAGCACGTAGAGTGACAGAAATGCTGTATACAGAGGTAACAATGGTGTGTTGTATAAAACATGTATAGAGTTCTGGAGAGAAGTGTTTTAGTACCAACAGGCCCCAGTATCTAAGACATTGGGTAAATAGCCTCCGGCAGACCAATCCACAATTTATGTGTTTCAGTGTCTAGAGTGTAATGAATCCTGTGTGTCTACCAATTTATTTCCCAAAGGAGCATGTATGGACATTTCTAAAGTGCTACATGGACTCATCCCCTGTTGTTATTAACTATCCAGACCTGTGAAGGACATTTTATACCAATATGCCCCAGGAACTATCACTAGGCCACAGTGGCCCCTGTTAGTCGTCCTCCCTCCAGGACTGGGCGCCTAGGATGGCTGTATTCAAGTGGGGGAGTTTGTGGTCGCCCAGTACGTTAGGTGTTACCCCGTTCTCTGTCAGGCAGCCTCCCTACAGTGTCCCCAAGACCCCCTGCACTTGTTTCCCCATTGTAAATATATTTTACCATGTAAAGTGTTATAAAATGTAATGTTTTAAGAGTTTTACCATGTAAGGTGTTCAGGAAGCGTTGTCACCTAAAGACTGTTTACCATGTGACTTGTCATGTGATTGTTACCCTGGGCGGAGCTAGCTCACTCTCTTTCCACCACAGCACACCAGAGGCTCCAGGACACCGTAATTATTCATTTTATGGACCTGAGGAAGGCACATGCTGGTGCCCAAACGCGTTGTCCGTTTGTTCTAATAAACTGTCCTGTGCTTTATTGGCGTTCCGCATCCATTTTATTTCAGCAGTAGCGCTCGTCCAATACCCCCTTTTTTTTACTCTCCTCTTCCTGGTCTTTCCTTACAAGTCTTTGCTGAGGTCAAGTCGAGTCCTAGAGAATGTCCAGAGTCACAGGAGGCATCAAGTGCAGTCTGCAGTCACAAGCAGCTACAAGTAACCACAGTCTCAGTATTGTCAGTCATCAGTCAAGTCAGTCACAGTCACCAAAGTCAACATGGCCTGCATTAAATCGACCCTATCTACTACAAGTCCCAGCAAGCCCTTAAGGTCACTGAGTCACTGGTCACCTCCATGGGCCCTGGCTGAACTGTATAGACTTTACCATCTGTCTACCCTCATTAAAGCTACCATTATCCGTAACTTGGAGTCGGAGTCATTATTGCCTATCGGTATACCTTCGGGTGGTATTGAGGATTAAACCCTGGCGTCACGAAAAGGGGTTATTGCCATCTTGCCCTCGGGTAACAACATCTGCCCTGCACCAATCACCCTGCCACCACACCTTGGATCAATCACACCATATTTACCAATGTTGTGCTGGCCTTCATGATCATCAGATATATTACCCTTTGACTTCTTTCTGTGGGGTTACACCAGTGACCCCCTAGTAATCACTAGTAAACCTGCCCCTCAGCTACGGGTTCTGAATGAGTACATATCTAATAATACACTGGCTGCGTCTGGACAGAACTGGACCACAGCCTAGACATCTGCCATGTCACCAATGGAAGTCACTAGTGTATAGATAACACTTGGACAGACAGTGTGTCATGTTAATACATTTTATTTTGCACCAATCATTCTGAATCACCCTGTAAGTCTCCACAAATGGAGCACTCATGCTTCTATCTACAGTACCTGATGTAAATGTCAACTGAAGTGACAAAATGCCCCCGCACTCACTATTTATTCTTTGAGATACTGCATCTTATATACTGTTTATCACGTCTACTGCCATAAATCTTTAGATACTTATCAGCTGCTGTATTCTACAGAGGAAGTTGTGTAGCTCTTTTCTGTCTGACCACAGTGCTCTCTGCTGCCACCTCTGTCCATGTCAGAAACTATATAGAGCAGGAGAAAATCCCCATAGCAAACCTCTCCTGCTCCTGACAGTTCCTGACACAGACAGAGGTGTCAGCAGAGAGCACTGTGGTCAGACTGAAAAGAACTACACAACTTCTTCTGCCCTATACAGCAGCTAATAAGTACTGGAAGGATTAAGATTTTTTAATAGAAGTAATTTACAGATCTGTATAACTTTCTGGCCCCAGTTGATTTGAATTATTTTTTTTTTCCCACAGAGTGCCCATTTAAGCCTCACTGCAAAGGAAGAAGATAGAGAGAAAGAGTAACCTGTGTGTTCCTACATTCACTATTCACTGCTGTTACACCATGTCACCTCCAGAGCTGCACTCCCTATCTTTTTGTTACACCATGCCTTATCCTCCAGTCACCTCTAGAGCTGCAGTCACTATTCTGCTGTAACATCATTTCTTATCCTTCATAGCTGCACTCGCTATTCTGCTGTTACATCATGTCTAATCTTCCTGTCACCTCTAGAGCTGCAGCCATTATTCTACTCTTACATCATCCTTCAGTCACCTTGAGAGCTGCATTCACTATTCTGCTGTTACATTGTGTCTTATCCTCCTGTTACCTCTAAAGCAGCACTTACTATTCTGCTGTCTTATACTGCAGTCACCTCCAGAGCTGCATATGCTGTCTGATAAGAGTGTGATTACAGCAATTACACTCCTTTCACTCTCAGGGGAAGGCGAGGGCTGTCTCCCCCTGGTGCCACCCGCTGGGGTGTGCCATCTCACAATGGACAGCTTTGTTACTCACAGGCTGTCAGTTTAAGTCATACTGTACTGTACAGGGGCACAGCACCGACGTACACTCACAACCTGTACTCACTGCTGCTGTGCTGCCTACACTTACAGCCTGTACTCACTGCTGTGCTGCCTACACTTACAGCCTGTACTCACTGCTGTGCTGCCTACACTTACAGTCTGTACTCACTGCTGTGCTGCCTACATGTACAGCCTGTACTCACTGCTGTGCTGCCTACACTTACAGCCTGTACTCACTGCTGTGCTGCCTACAAGTACAGCCTGTACTCACTGCTGTGCTGCCTCCACTTACAGCCTGTACTCACTGCTGTGCTGCCTACACTTACAGCCTGTACTCACTGCTGTGCTGCCTACACGTACAGCCTGTACTCACTGCTGTGCTGCCTACACTTACAGCCTGTACTCACTGCTGTGCTGCCTACACTTACAGCCTGTACTCACTGCTGTGCTGCCTACACTTACAGCCTGTACTCACTGCTGTGCTGCCTACACTTACAGTCTGTACTCACTGCTGTGCTGCCTACACGTACAGCCTGTACTCACTGCTGTGCTGCCTACACTTACAGCCTGTACTCACTGCTGTGCTGCCTACACTTACAGTCTGTACTCACTGCTGTGCTGCCTACACGTACAGTCTGTACTCACTGCTGTGCTGCCTACACTTACAGCCTGTACTCACTGCTGTGCTGCCTACGCTTACAGTCTGTACTCCTTCCCTTCTGGCCGTCAAATACCAAGGTAATAATTCTATCTCAATAGGAGCATTGGTGGCCACATTCGTGTCACTGTGAGATCTCAGGATGAAGCTGCCTAAGAGTGACAGAAGTGTGATAATAGGAACCAAACTCCTATCACCCTCCCCTCAGCAGATTGTACAGGAGGAGAAGTATATTATATATTGTATGTGGACAGAGTGCCTATAAAAAGTGGGCACACAGGGGCCTGATAATCTTCTATTGCCCAGGGACCCAATGAGGTGTCAGTCTACTCCGGGCAAGGAGTTTGTATGTTCTTCCTGTTTTTGTGTGGTTTTTCCCTCAGCTACTCCAGTTTCCTCTCACACTCCAAAACATACTGATAGGTGAGAGTATATATATATATATATATATATATATATATATATATATATCAGCACCTCAACAATTTTTTTAATGCTGTTGCACTCAAGGTACAGCAGAATATAAAAAGTAGTATGAATGTAATAATAAATATAGGATTACATAATATTTCCAGTATTGGTAAATCTTCTTGTTATCTGCTGATAAATGATGACCTTCATTCTGCACAGTTTCAGGAAATCCAAAAATGTAACTGTGTGGATTTTATGTCTCATGCTTCGCTCTCTGATATCTGATATTTCTTATTTTTTACTGCATTGTGGTATACACACAAACAGTAGCCCAGTAGTAGCAGCTCTTAGGTAAAGAGGTATTGATCAAGAGACTACAGAAAAGTACAGTAAACTATATAAAAAAAAATGTTTTTTAAACTTGTTTAATGACTGCCACCCAGTGGAGAATGTTAGTATTACATGTTCTATGTAAATACTGTAGTGATTTCTCAAACTTGCATCTTCAAATCCTATGCTTCCTGTAAAATATGATGGAATCCCAGTAAGAGCTTATAACACAGATGTAACAGAGCCTTACACTAGTATTATTATTTTTATTATTATTACTATTATTATTGTATTAGGCAACTGTAAAGCATTAGCAAAGGGTCCATACCTTCCTCCAGCTCGTCAGATCGGTGCTCCAATCCTGTAGGCTGCATTACCAGCCTGTAGCAATGGAGCGCCGATAATACTGATCAGTGCTGTGCTACGGAACAGCATTAGTGTATGCATAGTCAACTATGGGAACTAGAAATAGAGAATAAAAAAGGTTAACCAAATGTTAATAAATGTGAATAAGCCCCTTCCCTAATAAAAGTTTTAATCCCCCCCCCCCCCCACACACACACACACTTTTCCAAAATTTTTAATAAAGTAATGTAAACAGAAATAAACATATTTGATATCGCCGCATGCATAAATGTCTGAACTATTAAAATATAATGTTTATTAAACCGCAGGGTCAATGGCGTAAATGTAAAAAATACCACATTTCTGAGTTGGTGATTTTTGGTCAATTCATAAAGCAGAAAAGAAATAATAAAAAGTAATAAAATAAAAAAAAAGTCCCATCAAAACAAAAATGGTACTGAAAAAAACAACAGATCATGGAGCAATGAATGAGCCCTCCTATACCCCGTATGCAGAAAAATAAAAAGTTATAAGGCCAGAAGAAAACTATTTTAAGCATACTCATTTTTGCACAAAATGTAAAAAAAATTATTTAAAGGTAGTACAATAAAGAAAACCTATATAAATTGGGTATTGTTGTAATCGTATGGATTTACAGAATAAAGATATTTACAGAATTAGGGTGCGTTCCCACAGGGCGTATACGCAGCGTATTTGATGCTGCGCAAAATTTATGTTAGCAGTGGGAAATACGCTGTGTATTCCTCGCTCACTATACACACAGGGCTTTCCGGCGGCAGCCCTATGAGTGTAGTGAGTTTTAGAGGCGGGGCCGTGTGCTGGCGTGTCTGTGACACGCGGCTCCGCCTCCAAAACTCACTGCACACATAGGGCTGCCGCCGGAAAGCCCTGTGTGTATAGTGAGCAAGGAATACACAGCGTATTTCCCGCTGCTAACATAAATTTTGCGCAGCGCCAAATATGCTGCGTATACGCCCTGTGGGAACGCACCCTAAGGATATAAGAGCAGAGTTTGGTTTTATTTCCCAACAAAAAAAATTCCACGGTATTTACTAAGGTTTCCCTACATTTTGCTTTTTTTTTTTTTTACACATGCTCTGATCCGTCAGGTTTTCCTCAGCTCAAATCCACAACATTTTCTGTGGAAACCTGGGGACACGCCCATTTTCATTGATTTTGCCCCCCCTTCTACTGCGGCTACGCCCCCTTTTTAGGTTTTCACAGGGAAATGGAGAATTAGGGTGGGTTCACACCACAATTTTGCTATACGGTTTCATAAAAAAAAAACATATGCAACCGTACAGAAAACCGTGCCCATAGACTTCCCATTCAAAACCGTATGCACCATAATGTATACGGTTGTCTCCGTTGTCTCTGGGTTAAAAACCGCATTAATCCGTATATGTTTTTTTTTTTACTTGGGAGTCAATGGGAACCGTACAGAACTGTATGTGCGTTTCCCCATACGGTTTTTGACTTTCCAGTTTTTTTTTTCTTGGAATTTCAATCAAACAAGTGAAACTTTATTCATAATGGAGTGAAAAGTTCAAAACGTATACTTTTTTTTCTTAAAAAAACGTATGCAACCGGACATAATTTTTCAAACCGTATGCAGATAAAAATTTGTACACACGTTTTGATACAGTTTAGTCCGGTTTTGAAGAATCCATTTTTTTAAAATCAAAAACCTGATACGGGAACTGTATTGCAAAAACGTGGTGTGAACCCAGCCTTAGTCGGGTTTTTGAGTTTTTTGGTACAAATTCTGGTGCAGAAAGAAATGTTGGCGCACAACCCGACAAAACAGGTCAGGTTTACAATAGTAAATCACGGCCAATGTGTAATTTTACCTGAAAAGTGCACTGCGTAGAATAGAAAGCCCCCAGAATGTGCAAAATTGTTTGTTTATTTGTTTTTTCTCAACTTGGCCTACAAATAATTTTGTATTTCTTTTACCATAGGTTTGGTTGTAAAATGAGTGATGTCGTTACACAGTACAATTAGGGTTAAAAGTTAAAGAATTATGGGGGAGATTAATCTAAACCTGTCCAGAGGAAAAGGTGCCCACAGCAACCAATCAGATTGCTTCTTTCATTTTTGAAAGGCCTCTGAAAAATGAAAGAAGCGATCTGATTGGCTGCTATGGTCAACACAGCAACTTTTCCTCTGGACAGAATTTGATAAATCTCCTCCTATGGCTTTTAGAAAGCGAGGGGGGGAACCAAAGTGCCAAATAAATAAATAAAATAAAACTTTTTTGTTTTTTTCCACCTCTCCTTCTAAGAGCCATAACTTCTTACATTTTTCATCCACAGACCCATCTGAGGGACTTTTTTTTTTTTTTTGTGCGACCAATTGTACTTTGAAATGACATTACTCATTTTACCATAAAATATATGGCATATCAATAAAAATAGTTTTCATGGGGGAAATTGGGAAAATCAACAATTTTGGCAATTTTGGGGGTTTCGTTTTTACGCAGTACACTTAACGGTAAAACTGACATTTTCTCTTTATTCTTTAGCATAATATTAATAAAATGTAACTCAATGTACATGCTTTCCTATAATTGTACGGCTTTTCAAACAGTCAATCTTTTTTGACAAAATAAATATGCTTTTAATAGCACTACCTTTTTTAATTTTTCCATATACATGACCTGTAGGAATGTTAAATTCCTGCTTTTTACTATGCGAGATCATTAACATTATATTTAAATAGTTCAGACATTTCTAAATGCGGGGATACCAAATATGTTTTTATTTTTTTATTTTATAAAAAAAAATATTGGAAAAAGGGGTGATTTATATTTTAATTAGTAGGGTCTTTTATATATTTTTTAAAACATTTATGTATTTATTTATTTTAGACTTTTTAAGCTCCATAGTGGACTTTAACATTCAATCATTAGATTGCAGTTTGCTAAGTGTACTATTGGCAATCCTCTTGGACAACGTGCACAAGGGGATCTGCCATCCTGCATGCCAGAGATGAGTAGCAGACCTCTGGTTGCCATATGAACTTATTATAACCCCACAATCGAGGGGATCTGAAGAGTCCACCTGAACCCACCGCCACCAGTATTTCCCTATAGATGGCTAATTGGCATTGATCGTGGCATCTATAGAGTTAATGGCGGACATCAGCAATTAGGCTGATATCCACCATTATCTGTGAGGGCCCAACTGCTGATGGCAGCCAGAACTCTCCTACTATAAAATGAGTGCAGCTCCTGTACTCGCTTCATAGCCGCACCTATGCCAAAAGTAGCTTGCTGCAGTGTGTCTTTAACCCCTTAAAGGGGTATTCCAGGCAAAAACTTTTTTTTATATATATCAACTGGCTCTGGAAAGCCAGATTTGTAAATTACTTCTATTAAAAAATCGTAATCCTTCCAATAGTTATTAGCTTCTGAAGTTGAGTTGCTGTTTTCTGTCTAACTGCTTTCTGATGACTCACGTCCCAGGAGCTGTGCAGCTCCTATGGGGATATTTTCCCATCATGCACAGCTCCCGGGATGTGACATCATCATTGAGCAGTTAGACAGAAAACTTCAGAAGCTAATAACTATTGGAAGGATTAAGATTTTTTAATAGAAGTAATTTACAAATCTGTTTAACTTTCCGGAGCCAGTTGATATATATAAAAAAAAGTTTTTGCCTGGAATACCCATTTAACTCCTTAAGGACACAGCCCATTTTCACCTCTAGGGCGCAGCCCTTTTTTGCACATCTGACCACTGTCAATTTAAACATTAATAACTCTGGAATGCTTTTACTTATCAATCTGATTCCGAGATTGTTTTTTCGTGACATATTCTACTTTAACATAGTGGTAAATTTTTGTGGTAACTTGCATCCTTTCTTGGTGAAAAATCACAAAATTTGATGAAAAAATTGAAAATTTTGCATTTTTCTAACTTTGAAGCTCTCTGTTTGTAAGGAAAATGGATATTCCCAAAAATTTTTTTTGGGGATTCACATATACAATATGTCTACTTTATATTTTCATCATAAAATTGACAAGTGTTTACTTTTGGAAGACACCAGAGGGCTTCAAAGTTCAGCAGCAATTCTACAATTTTTCACAAAATTTTCAAACTCGCTATTTTTCATGGACCAGTTCAGGTTTGAAGTGGATTTGAAGGGTCTTCATATTAGAAATACCCCATAAATGACCCCATTACAAAAACTGCACCCCCCAAAGTATTCAAAATGACATTCAGTAAGTGTTTTAACCCTTTAGGTGTTTCACAGGAAAAGCAGCAAAGTGAAGGAGAAAATTCGAAATCTTCATTTTTTACACTTGCATGTTCTTGTAGACCCAATTTTTGAATTTTTACAAGGGGTAAAAGGATAAAATTTATACTTGAATTTGTAGCCCAATTTCTCTAGAGTAAGCACATACCTCATATGTCTATGTAAATTGTTCGGCGGGCGCAGTAGAGGGCTCAGAAGCGAAGGAGCGACAAGGGGATTTTGGAGAGTACGTTTTTCTGAAATGGTTTTTCGGGGGCATGTTGCATTTAGGAAGCCCCTATGTGCCAGGACAGCAAAAAAAAAACGACATGGCATACCATTTTGGAAACTAGACTCCTTGAGGAACGTAATAAGGGATAAAGTGAACCTTAATACCCCACAGGTGTTTCACAACTTTTGCATATATAAAAAAAAAATTTTTTTTTACCAAAAATGCTTGGTTTAGCAAAAATTTTACATTTTTAAAAAAAGGTAATAGCAGAAAATACCCCCCAAAATTTTAAGCCCAATTTCTCCCGATTCAGAAAACACCCAATATGGGGATGAAAAGTGCTCTGCTGGCGCACTACAGGTCTCAGAAGAGAAGGAGTCACATTTGGCTTTTTGGAAGCAAATTTTGCTCTGGGGGCATGCCGCATTTAGGAAGCACCTATGGTGCCAGGACAGAAAAAAAAACCACATGGCATACCATTTTGGAAACTAGACCCCTTGGGGAACGTAACAAGGGGTAAAGTGAACCTTAATACCCCACAGGTGTTTCACGACTTTTGCATATGTAAAAAAAATATATATTTTTTTTACACTAAAATGCTTGTTTTCCCCCAAATTCTAAATTTTTACAAGGGATAATAGCAGAAAATACCCCCCAAAATTTGTAACCCCATCTCTTCTGAGTATGGAAATACCCAATATGTGGACGTGAAGTGCACTGGGGGCGAACTACAATGCTCAGAAGAGAAGGAGCATCATTGAGCTTTTGGAGAGAGAATTTGGCCATGTGCATTTCCAAAGCCCCCCCGTGGTGCTAGAACAGTGGACCCCCCCACATGTGACCCCATTTTTAAAACTACACCCCTCACGGAAGGTAATAAGGGGTGCTGGGAGAATTTACACCCCACTGGCATTTGACGGATCTTTGGAACAGTGGGCTGTGCAAATTAAAAATTTTATTTTTCATTTTCACAGACCCCTGTTTCAAAGATCTGTCAGGCATCTGTGGGGTGTAAATGCTCACTGTACCCCTTATTACATTCCGTGAGGGGTGTAGTTTCCAAAATGGGGTCACATGTGGGTATTTATTGTTTTGCACTTATGTCAGAACCGCTGTAAAATCAGCCACCCCTGTGCAAATCACCAATTTAGACCTCAAATTTACATGGTGAACTCTCCCTTATAAGCCTTGTTGTGCGTCCCCAGAACACTTTGCGCCCACATATGGGGTATCTCCGTCCTCAGGAGAAATTGCGTTACAAATTTTGGAGGCTTTTTTTCTTTTACCGCTTGTGAAATTTTACAGTATGGGGCAACACCAGTATGTTAGTGTACAAAAATGTTTTTTTTTTACACTAACATGCTGGTGTAGACCCCAACTTTACCTTTTCATAAGGGGTAAAAGGAGAAAAAGCCCCCCAAAATTTGTTAGGCAATTTCTCCCGAGTACGGCGATACCCCATATGTGGCCCTAAACTGTTGCCTTGAAATACGACAGGGCTCCAAAGTGAGAGTGCCATGCGCATTTGAGGCCTAAATTAGGGATTTGCATAGGGGTGGACATAGGGGTATTCTACACCAGTGATTCTCAAACAGGGTGCCTCCAGCTGTTGCTAAACTCCCAGCATGCTTGGACAGTCAATGGCTGTCCGGAAATGCTGGGAGTTTTTGTTTTGCAACAGCTGGAGGCTCCGTTTTGGAAACACTGCTGTAGGATACGTTTTTCATTTTTATTGGGGGGGAAGGGGTGGGGGCAGTGTACGTGTGTATATGTAGTGTTTTCCTCTTTATTTTATGTTAGTGTAGTGTTTTAAGGTTACATTCACACTGACGGCGGATTACACTGAGTCTCCCGCTAGGAGTTTGAGCTGCGGCTGCTGCAGCTCAAACTTGAAGCAGGGAACTCACTGTAATCCGCCGCCAGTGTGAATGTAACCTGTACATTCACATGGGAGGGGGGGGGGGCAAAACTACAACTCCCAGCATGCACTGACAGAACGTGCATGCTGGGAGTTGTAGTTTTGCAACAGCTGGAGGCACACTGGTTGGAAAATACTGAGTTAGGTAATAGAACCTATTACCTAACTCGGTATTTCCCAACCAGTGTGCCTCCACCTGTTGCAGAACTACAACTCTCAGCATGTTCTGATTGCCAAAGGGAATGCTGGGAGATGTAGTTATGCAACAGCTGTAGGCACACAAGTACAACTCCCAGCATGCCGAGACAGCCATTTGCTGTTACTGAATGCTGGGAGTTGTAGTTTTGCAAGATTTAGAGGGGTTCAGGCTGGAGATCACTGACAGTGGTCTCTAAACTGTGGCCCTCCAGATGTTGCAAAACTACAAATCTCAGCATGCTAAGACAGCAAACTGCTGTCTGGGCATGCTGGGAGTTGTAGTTTTGTAATATCTGGAGGGCTACAGTTTAGAGACCACTGTCAGTGATCTCCAGCCTGAACCCCTCTAAATCTTGCAAAACTACAACTCCCAGCATGCCAACACAGCAAACAGCTGTCAAGGCATGGTGGGAGTTGTAGTTTTGCAACATCTGGAGGGCGACAGTTTAGAGACCACTCTCTAAACTGTCGCCCTGCAGATGTTGCTAGGCAACAGACTCCCGGACACGCGGCGTCATACTCACCTCCACCGCCGCCGTGATCACAGCCGCCGCCGGGTAAGTGACCGCCGCTGCCGCCGCCGCTACTACACGGTTCCCCCCGCTGTGCCCGGACACCGATGGGTGGGCATAGCGGAGTGGGAACCGAACTTTAACCCCTCGCCCCCAGTCTGCTATTGGTCGGTCGCTCGACCGATCAATAGCACGGATAGGAGGGTTGGCAACCCTGCCACCTCACTCCTATCTCTTCAAGGGGGATCGAGGGTGTCTTGGACACCCCCGATCCCCCTTATTTTATCGCGGAGCCGCCGTTGATGGGCAGGGGGAGAGCGCTCCCCCTGCAAACACCATAGATGCCGTGATCAGAACTGATCATGGCATCTATGGGGTTAATGCTGCCGGGACCGGCGCGATCGCGGCCCTGGCAGCTGCGGTGGGACTCCGGCTGTGATTGACAGCTGAGTCAAACCCGCGATCTCCTGCGCTGCCCGCGGCAGAGCAGGAGATCGCTTGGATGTATGCATACGTCCATTTGCGCGAACGTGTAATTCGCCTGGACGTATGCATACGTCCAATAGCGGGAAGGGGTTAAGGCCCAAGCCCAGGACCAGGCCAATTTTATTTTTGCATTTTTGTTTTTTTCTCTTTGCCTTTTCAAATCCATTACTCTTTCCATATATTTCCATCCACAGACCCACCTGAGAGCTTGTTTTTAGCGCAACCTTTTGTACTTTGTAATGACACCTCATTTTACCATAAAAATGTATGGCAAACCCCAAAAATTATTATTTGTGTGAGGAAATTTAAATGAAAACTGTAATTTTGCTAATTTTGGAGGGTTTTCTTTTCACGCTGTACACTTTACGGTAAAAATGACATGCTTTTTTTTTAATGTTTATGACATTCACCGTATGGGGTCATTAAAATTATATTTTGATAGATCGGACATCTACGCACACGGCGATACCAAATATGTTCAATAATTATTTTTTTACGCTTTTTTGAGTAAAATGGGGAAAAAGGGTGATTTAAATTTTTATTGGGGAGGGGACTTTTAACATTATTTTTTTTACTTTTTTTTTTAACCTATGATGTCCCCATAGGGGACTATCTATAGCAATCATTAGTTCAGTGTATATGATTCTGTACGGTGAACGGTGTAATTATAAGAAAACACCAAAGTCCAAAATTGGTGACTTTTTGTCACATCACATCCCAGGAAAAAATGGAATGAAAAATATACACAAAAATCACATATACACAAAGGTGGTACTGATAAAAACTACAGATGTCTGAGCCCCCATACAGCCCAGTATATGGAGGGTTACCGTATTTTTCATCATATAAGACGCTCCGGCATATAAGATGCACCCAATTTTAACCCCTTAAGGACTCAGGGTTTTTCCGTTTTTGCACTTTCGTTTTTTCCTCCTTACCTTTTAAAAATCATAACCCTTTAAATTTTCCACCTAAAAATCCATATTATGGCTTATTTTTTGCGTCGCCAATTCTAATTTGCAGTGACATTAGTAATTTTACCCAAAAATGCACGGCGAAACGGAAAAAAAAATCATTGTGCGACAAAATCGAAAAAAAACGCCATTTCTACGCAGTGCATATTTTGGTAAAAATTACACCTTATCATTATTCTGTAGGTCCATACGGTTAAAATGATACCCTAATTATATAGGTTTGATTTTGTCGCACTTCTGGAAAAAATCATAACTACATGCAGGAAAATTTATAAGTTTAAAAATGTCATCTTCTGACCCCTATAACTTTTTTATTTTTCCACGTACGGGGCGGTATGAGGACTTATTTTTTGCGCCGTGATCTGAAGTTTTTATTGGTATGATTTTTGTTTTGATCTGACTTTTTGATCACTTTTTATTCATTTTTTAATGTTATAAAAAGTTACCAAAATACGCTTTTTTGGACTTTTGAATTTTTTTGCGCGTACGCCATTGACCGTACGGCTTAATTAATGATATATTTTTATAGTTTGGACATTTACGCACGCGGCGATACCACATATGTTTATTTATTTATTTTTTTTACACTGTTTTATTTTTTTTTATGGGAAAAGGGGGGTGATTCAAACTTTTATTAGGGAAGGGGTTAAATGACCTTTATTAACACTTTTTTTTAACTTTTTTTTTTGCAGTGTTATAGGTCCCATAGGGACCTATAACACTGCACACACTGATCTCTCATCCTGATCACAGGCGTGTATTAACACGCCTGTGATCAGCATTATCGGCGCTTGACTGCTCCTGCCTGGATCTCAGGCACGGAGCAGTCATTCGTCGATCGGACACGGAGGAGGCAGGTAAGAGCCCTCCCGGTGTCCGATCAGCTGTTCGGGACGCCGCGATTTCACCGCTGCGGTCCCGAACAGCCCGACTGAGCAGCCGGGATACTTTCAGTTTCACTTTAGAAGCGGCGGTCAGCTTTGACCGCCGCTTCTAAAGGGTTAATACCGCACATCGCCGCGATCGGCGATGTGTGGTATTAGCCGCGGGTCCCGGCCGTTGATTAGCGCCGGGACCCACGCGATATGATGCGGGATCGCGGCGCGATCCCGCTTCATATCGCGGGAGCCAGCGCAGGACGTAAATATACGTCCTGCGTCGTTAAGGGGTTAAAGGAGGAAAATCTAGAAAAAAAAGATTCAGAACCAAATACAATGTAAAGTATAGGACAGTGATCTTCAACCTGCGGACCTTCAGATGTTGCAAAACTACAACTCCCAGCATCCCCGGGCAGCCGTTGGCAACATCTGAACATCCACAGGTTGAAGACCACTGGTATAGGAGGTAGTACTCACGTGTCCCCGCCGCTCCGGACCCATCACCGCTGCCCTGGATGTCGCCCTCTATCGCTGTCGCCGCGTCCCCGGGGTGTCCCCGTCGCTACGGAACGTCTCTGCTGCCCGGGATCCTCGCTCTCCGTCGCCGCCATCACGTCGCTATGCACGCTGCTACGCACGCCGCTCCTATTGGATGACGGGAAGGCATGCGCGACAACGTGAGGACGACAAAGGAGAGCGCCGGCCATGCAGTGGATCCCAGCGCGGAGGAGTCATTCGCCCATCGGACAGCGAGGAGGCAGGTAAGGTCCCTCCCGGTGTCCTGTAAACTGTTCAGGACGCCGCGGTGAAATTTCACCGCGGCGGTCCCGAACAGCCCGACTGAGCAGCCGGGTTAGTTTCACTTTCGCTTCAGACGCCGCAGTCAGCTTTGATTGCCGCGTCTGAAGAGTTAATACAGGGCATCACCGCGATCGGTGATGTCCTGTATTAGCTGCGGGTCCCGGCCGTTGATGGCCGCAGGGACTGCCGCAATATGACAGGGTTTTAATGTGTATTTGCCGTATAAGACGTACCAACTTTTCCCCCCCAGTTTTGGGGAAGAAAAAGTGCGTCTTATACGGCGAAAAATACAGTATAATCAATTTTAAAAGGAGTTCTCCGGGAAATCTGTTTAACTTTCTGTAACCAGTTGATATGAAAAAAAAAATTTCTCCACTGAAGTACCCCTTTAAAGGGGTACTCCGCCACTAGAGATCTTATCCCCTATCCAAAGGATAGGGGATAAGATGTCAGATTGTCGGGGTCCCGCTGCTGGGGACCCCGGGGATCGCTGCTGCAGCACCCCGCTATCATTACTGCGCAGAGCGAGTTTGCTCTGCACGTAATGACGGGCAATACAGGGGCCGGAGCATCATTACGTCACGGCTCCGCCCCTCATGACATCACAGCCCCCCCCCCAATACAAGTCTATGGGAAGGGGGCGTGGCGGTCGTCACGCCCCCTGCCATAGACTTGCATTAAGGGGACGGGCCGTGATGTCATGAGGGGCGGAGCCATGACGTCACGCTGCTCCGGCCCCTGTATCGCCCGTCATTACGCACAGAGCAAACTTGCTCTGTGCAGTAATGATGGTGGGGTGCCGCAGCGGCGATCCCCGGGGTCCCCAGCAGCGGGACTGCGGCGATCTGACATCTTATCCCCTATCCTTTGGATAGGGGATAAGATGCCAGGGGCAGAGTACCCCTTTAAAGAAAAAGGGATGTAGTATAGTTCCCTACACGCTGGGTGGCCAGTAGTGGTGCAATGCAAAGAATAATCTGCTGGAAAATTATGAAAAGGTGCTGCAGTGCTTCATTGTGAGGGTCATTGGGGGTCTTATGGTCGAAACACGAGTATTATGGGAAAACTCAGATGCTCACTAAATGCCAGACACAGTTACCTTGTGTTATTCATCGATTTACACATAACAAGCATGATCTACGTCCCCTGCAGTAGCAGTCTGTGGATGGGGGGGGCAACATTCTTACATTTATTATCGATCCAGTGAAAAAGAAAAACATGTTTGTGGCTGGACTACCCCTTTAAGAAAGTGCATGTTTTGGCATTGGTTACTTGTTTATTAGCTAAACATACCGTCCTCACAAGTCATATACACTACACATGCTTGACGTGACCACCAAATCCACATCTTGCAGAGCAACAAGTAATCCCACGTCGGGGGCCACCTACCCCTGTCCTTTAATTTCTCAGTCTATAATAGGATTACAGGAAGACAAAACCATTTATGTTTAACTAAACTCATATTGTACGACTAATTTCCTAATAAGTAAGGAAACTAATTACAGTAATTATTTTTACTGAACTGTCACAAAAGGAACCATATGTGTTCCCCCTACAATTACAGGGAGAATTACCTTGTACTTCATTGTAAGTTATGGCCCAGCTGCAATGGTCTTTTAATCATGAAATGTTGTGATTCCACCTGGTATACTGGAAATTACATCTGATCTATGGGTCAATGATTAAAGGGCTATCAGAGAGGTTCTGCTTGACTAAGAAGTCATCTAAGTGGGGGCTTTACCAAGAAAGATTAACTAAAATAACTATGAGGTTATATGATGCAATTTACAGGCTTGATATTAAACAGCATCTGCAATGTAATCAAAGGTCACAATGAAGTAATAGGTAAAATATAATAAAATATAACAACATGATAACGGATAAAATGTCTGACATTTCTTTCTTTCTTCCCTTGGTATCTCAGAGTTGGCCCCCTACTGGATCTCTTCATACCCCACAGTCACCAACTAAAAATGTAGTGTCTCCACTTCACCTCCTCACGTTGCCCTTCTTCTGTTAGGGTCCCTCAAGGTTCTGTCCTGAGACCCCTACTCTTCTCTATCTATACTTTTATCCTAGGACACAGACTTGGTCCCCTCTTGAATCTCCTTATACCTAACCGGGTAAACATTTTGTGACTCTAACTCGCACTCTACATCCTCACCTTGTCTTCCAAATGTTGGTGTCCCTCAAGACTATCCAGGATTCCAGAGTGACAGCTATATCTTCTTCTCCTGTTTTATAAAACTCAACATGGAGAACGGGAACTCATTGGCCTAGATTTACTAATATGTTGAGACAAAAACTAAAAAAATCTTTCCCATAAGAACAGATCACAGCACTGCTTTACAGTTACCAATGCCTGTGAAGATATGAAAGCCGAGCCGTGATTAGAAGTTATGGGCAAAACCAGTCAGTTTTTGTCTCCAACAGATTGATAAATCTGGGCCAATATTTTCCCATCTCATTCATCAGAATGGGGAAGAAAAGGGATTTAAGTGACTTTGAACTCTATATAGTTGTTGGTGCCAGCCCAGCTTTCAGAGACTGTGATGTTCATTCACAACCATCTGTAGGGTTTACAGAGTATGGTCCAAAAAAATTGAAAATGTCTAGTGAGTGGCAGTTCTAGGTCAGAGAAGAATGGGCAGACTGGTTTGAGATGACAGAATGGCATCAATAACTCAAATAACCACTGTTACAACCATGCAGAATACCATCTCAGAACACACAATGCGTTAAACCTGTAAGCAAATGGGCTACAGCAGCAGAAGGCCACACTGGATACCTCTCTTGTCAGCTAAGAACAGGAAACTGAGGCTAAAATGACATAAGAACCAAAATTAGACAATGCAATACTGGAAGAGCTCTGCTGTTCTGATGAGTCTTGATTCCAGCTGCAACATTCAGATGGCTTGGCCAGAATTTGGCATACATAACATGAAAGCTTGGATACAGCCTGTATTTTATCAGTAGATCACGCTGGTGGTGGTGTAATGGCACACATTGGACCCCTCCTTAGTACAAACTGAGCATCATTTGAAAACACCATCCTACCTGAGCATTGTTGCTGACCATGTCCATCCCTTTATGGATCCATCTTCTGATGATACTTCCAGAAGGATAATGCCCATGTCACATCTCATACATGATAATGAGGTCACTGGACTCCAATGGCCTCCACAGTCACCAGATCTCATCCAAGAGATCATCTTTAGAATGTGATGGAATCGGACATTTACATCATAGATGTGCAGCAACTGCATGATGCCATCATGTCCATATGGACCAAAATCGTTGAGGAATGTTTTTGGCTTCTTGTAGAAAGAATAAAGGCAGCTCGGAAGGCAATCTCCCATTGCCTTCCGAGCTACCTTTATTCTTTCTACAAGAAGCCAAAAACATTCCAATCTAGTTCCAGAAAAGTGTACCTAGCAAGTGGCCAGTGAGTGTAAAGTCTCATCAGCCCAGTAGCATACCAGGAATACTGCATGCCACCATCTTTTAGCAGAAAATGGTCACTTAGCCACCAACATGGCCCCACACATCATATTTTTTCTAGCAGAGATTCCCGTCATGAAATCAAAAGGTACAAGAAGGTTCAGTATAAGTCAATTGATGCCATATTATTGATTTGTTTAACATGGATCCACAATATGGCTATGTGCATGGATCTGAGAGCCATTATGACAAGCGATCAGACAGTAGGTCATGGAAGGGCTTCCTTGGGGTGCACTAGCTGTCTGTTTCCTGGAATATTGCATTATATAACACTCTGAATGAAAATAGATTTCAGTGCCGTAACCCTACGCCAAATCCTTGCTTGCGCACTGTTCAAAATATCCTAAGCCTCAGGAAACAGATGTTAAAGTTCCATACATAGACTGGTCTTAATTTCCCACTTTCAGTACCTTGCATATGATTGTTAACACCAGTGGGCTTTGTGTAATAATAACATTTGATTGCCTCAAGGTTTTCACACATAACTTAAAAACTGGCATTGTCTCCGTGTCATATTTTCACTCAAAAGCTCCAGCGTGATATGTAAAGTGAGGCTAGAAGAAAAATAAAACAAGGGATAAAGTGTTAAGAAAGTGTCACGACTGCCAAGGTCAGATGACATTGAGTGTTATTGCTGGCCGCGGTCAAGACATTTCTACCCACTGACAAGTGAGATCCCGATGGAACAGTGTAGGTTGTACAATCAAACTGCAGAAGGTAGGAGAGATATTGGTACGGACTTGACTATCTGGATCTCATCTTGTTGCTCTTGGAGGTTTCCATAGAACATGTCTAGCCCTGGTGAGGCATGTTGGATCGTATGCAAGGATCACAGTAAATTAGTGGCTTTAATTGCCTTTTGTTAAGTCATCGGCTTTACACATCTAGTACCGGACACTGTGGGTGTATGGACAAATTGGCCTCTTGTGACAATGTTCTAGTACTTGGCAAACATTGTAGCTCCACCAAAAAGGCTATTTTGGATGTAGATACCAGACAAGACTAAGCTGTACAAGAATTTTATTTTATTTGCTTGACATGGGCGAAACTTTAAGCTCCAATGCAAAATCTGTAATAGGGCCCCCCACCTACCATTTGGGATTCATAATGAACTGTCCAGAGCAGGAGAGGTTTGCTATGGGGATTTTCTCCTGCTCTGGACAGTTCCTGACACGGACAGAGGTGTCAGCAAAGAGCACTGTGGTCAGACAGAAAGGAAATCAAAAAGAAAAGAACTTCCTCTGTAGTATACAGCAGCTGGAAGGAGATTTTTAAATAGAAGCAATTTACAAATCTGTTTAACTTTCTGGAGCCAGTTGATTTTAAAAAATTGTTTTCCACTGGAGTACCCCTTTTTATTTTTATGTTTTCGTTTTTTCCTCTTCGCCTTAAAAAAATCATAACTCTTTTAGATTTTCATCCACAGACTAGTATGAGGGCTTGTTTTTTGCGCAACCAGTTGTCCGTTGTAATGCCATCACTCACTTTACCATAAAATGTATGGCGCAACCAAAAAAATACTATTTGTGTGGGGAAATTAAAAAGAAAACCGCAATTTAGCTAATTTTGGAAGGTTTCGTTTTCACGCTGTACAATTTACGGTAAAAATGACATGTGTTCTTTATTCTTTGGGTCAATGCAATTAAAATGATACCCATGATAATATACTTTTCTATTACTGTTGCGCTTAAAAAAAAACGCAAACTGTTTAACCAAATTAGTACGTTTAAAATCCCCCTATTTTGAAGACCTATAACTTTTTCATTTTTCCGTATAAGCGGCGGTATGAGGGCTCAGTTTTTGTGACGTGATCTGTACTTTTTATTGATACCATATTTGCTTATATAAAACTTTTAATACTTTTTTTTATCATTTTTTTTTTTATGTTCACACCATTCACCGTACGGTATGATTAACATTTTATTTTAATATTTGGGATATTTTACGCACGCGGCGATACCAAATATGTATATAAATTGTTTTTACACCTTTTGGGGGTAAAATAGGGAAAATGGGACAATTTACGTTTTTACTGGGGGAGGGGTTTTTTCACATTTTTTTTTGCTTTTATTTTTTACTTTTTTTACTTTAATTTTTACACTTTAATAGTCCTCATAGGGGACTATTTATAGCAATCATTCGATTGCTAATACTGTTCAGTGCTATGCATAGGACATAGCACTGATCAATACTATCGGTCATCTTCTGCTCTGGTCTGCTCGATCGCAGACCAGAGCAGAAGACCCGTGGAAGGCAGCGGAGGCAGGTGAGGGGACCTCCGGCTGCCATGATGGATGATCGGATCGCCGCGGCCCACCGGAGCACCTGAAACCTTAAACTAATTTATGCAGGCTAAAGTCAGCAACTGCCGAGCTGAGAAGTTCATGACGAATCGAATCACTGTAAGTTCGCTCATCTCTAAAAGCAACCTGTTAAAGTCTTAAAAGTATTCAGGGAAACCCTCTTGTTGGATATCCAACACAAGCCCAGGGTCAAGAGCAGCTTCAGGTCATGCAAAGTGACACACTTGGACCCCCTGAATGATAGCTTCTATAGCTTGTATACTCTCCTGAGTGCCCTGCCTGTCTATGGGCTATATATGCACAACATTAAGTGACAGTAAGAAAATATCTAATAGATAACTAATATAAAATAAGGGGGAGAGGAACAAAGAAGGCATAGAGAATTATAAAGACTCATCAAGGAATGAGGATTGAATGAGAAGAACAATATACAAAATTAACTCTTCCATACATAAATACTGTCGACTTACATGGCAGAGGGGCTTTTAGACATCACACAGGTAAAGAGTCTGGGAATCACTTCCTTCCTACCCACTATGGCTTCTCTTTTGTTGTTCTTCACCCCTTCATGACCCAGCTAGTTTTAGCCTTTATGACCCAGTCCGTTTTTTCAAATCTGACATGTGTCTCTTTAAGTGGTAATAACTTTAGAACGCTTTTACCTGACAAAGGGGGAGATTTATCAAAGGATTTAGACTGGTTTTTCCTGTCTAAATTTGTCGCACAGAAAGTCGCAGTCTAAATATGTGCGACTTTTCTGCGACTTTTGCTGTGGAGGATTTTTAGAACATGATGCATGCAAGTCTATTTTGGAAAATGCATTGGTGCTGAATTTATCAAGTGCGACTTTTGTGCGACAAGTCGCATCTGCCCAAAATACGCTGAAATGTCAGACCATGTTGGAGCAGGTCTAAATGCAGTTTAAGCTGTAGACCCTGAAGTCTGAGCACAGAATTTATCAAGGGCTGTGAGACCTTTGATAAATTAGGAGCACAATAGACAGGAGACTACCACATACGCTGGTCTATAAGCATACCCAGAATAGACTAGATTAGGAAATGTCCCTCATTGTGTTTCAGAGATTGTTTTTTCAAGACATATTGGGGGACATTTCCTAATCTAGTCTATTCTGGGTATGCTTATAGACCAGCGTATGTGGTAGTCTCCTGTCTATTGTGCTGCTAATTTATCAAAGGTCTCACAGCCCTTGATAAATTCTGTGCTCAGACTTCAGGGTCTACAGCTTAAACTGCATTTAGACCTGCTCCAACATGGTCTGACATTTCAGCGTATTTTGGGCAGATGCGACTTGTCGCACAAAAGTCGCACTTGATAAATTCAGCACCAATGCATTTTCGTCTAAAATTGACTTGCATGCATCATGTTCTAAAAATCCTCTACAGCAAAAGTCGCAGAAAAGTCACACATATTTAGACTGCGACTTTCTGTGCGACAAATTTAGACAGGAAAAAACAGTCTAAATCCTTTGATAAATCTCCCCCATTGTACTTTATATTAGTGGTAAATTTTTGTTGATACATGAAGTGATTTTTGTGAAAAACTCTAAAATATTGTGAAAAATAGGAAAAATTTTCATTTCTCTATGTTTGAAACGTTCTACTTGTAAGAGAAATAGTCATGCCGAATAAATTTAGTTATTAATTCACATCCACAACATGTCTACTTTATGCTGGCATCATTTGTTAAACATTCTTTTTTATGACATTAGGAGGTTTATAATATTATGAAAAATTTTTCAAATTTTCCACGAAAGTTCAAAATCTTAATTTTTTAGGGACAAGCAGTCACACAGCCGGGTCCCAGGCCAAGTCAAAGCACAAAAAAGATAAATCACAGCACTAAAAAAGGTTGAAATGGTTAAATTTTTATTTATTTATTCCATCCAATAAGATGCAACGTTTCGGTCACCCAGCTTGAAAGCTTGAAAATGGCCGCACTGGGTGACTGAAACGTTGCATCTTATTGGATGGAATAAATACAAATTTTTTTCCCCATTTCAACCTTTTTGGAGTGCTGCAGTTTATCTTTTCTGCAAATATATGTATGTACTAGCTGAGTACCTGTTTTTCCTTCCTAATCCTTGTTGTCGAGGAAAATCAACAGAGGAAACTTTTTACTTCATATCCCGTCCTCATATATTGGTGTCATATCCTAACCCCATATCCCGACCTCCTATCCCGACCTCCAATCTTGACCTCCTATCCTGTCCTCCTTTCCCGTCCTCCTATCTCGACCTCCTATCTCGACCTCCTATCCCGACCTCCTATCCCGTCCTCCTATCCCGTCCTCCTATCCCGTCCTCCTATCTCGTCCTCCTATCCCGACTTCCTATCCCGTCCTCATATCCCGACCCATAATATGTGTACCAGGTATTGAAATATCTCCAGCCATTTGGAAGTTATGCAGTAACATATATTTCCCATAGACTTGTATGGCACTTTAAACAAAAACCCCGACCCTGGCAAATGGGGGTGGGTAAGGGTTAAATTACCTATCCTATGTTTGTTGTTGACATATAAGTAACATGTGTGCCAAGTTTCATGTTAATATCTTTAGCCGTTTGAACGTGATGCTGGAACATACACATAAACATACATACATACACACACACACGTTGCGTTTTATATATATATATATATATATATATACTAGCTGAGTACCCAGCGTTGCCCGGTTTTTCCTTCCTAATCCTTGTTGGGGAGGAAAATAAACAGAGGAGGAAGGTTTCGACTTTATATCCCGTCCTCATATATTGTTGTCATATCCCAACCCCATATCCTGTCCTCACATCCCGACCTCCTATCATGTCATCATATCCCGACCTTATATCCCATCCTCACATCCCGTCCTCACATCCCGTCCTCATATCCCGACCTCCTATCCCGACCTCCTATCCCGTCCTCCTATCTCGACCTCCTATCTCGACCTCCTATCCCATCCATCTAATCCCAACCTCCTATCTCGAACCTCCTATCCTGACCTCCTATCCTGTCCTCATATTCCGTGCTCCTATCTCGACCTCCTATCTTGACCTACTATCCCGACCTCCTATCCCGTCCATCTATCCCAACCTCCTATCTCAACCTCCTATCCCGTCCTCCTATCCCGTCCTCCTACCCAGTCCTCCAGTCCTCCTATCCCGTCCTCATATCCCGACCTCCTATCCCGACCCGTAATATGTGTACCAGGTATTGAAATATCTCAAGCCGTACGGAATTTATGGGGGAAGACACATTTCTCCTCACAAAAGGGGGTAGTTAAGGGTCAAATTAACTATCCTATATTTTAAGTGGACATATAAGTAACATGTGACCAAGTATTATGGAAATATCTCCAGCCGTTTGGAAGTTATGCAGTAACATTTATTTCCCATTGACTTGTATGGGACTTTAAACAAACTCCGCCCCTGGCAAATGGGGGTGGGTAAGGGTTAAATAACCTATCTTATGTTTGTTGATGACATATAAGTAACATGTGTGACAAGTTTCATGTTAATATCTTTAGCCGTTTGGACGTGATGCTGGAACATACACACATACATACACACGTTGAGTTATATATATATATATATATATACATACACACATACATATACTAGCTGAGTACCCGGCGTTGCCCGGTTTTTCCTTCCTAACCCCTGTTGGGGAGGAAAATAAACAAAGGAGGAAGCTTTTGACTTCATATTCCGACCTCCTATCCAGTCATCGTATCCCGACCTCCTATCCCGACCTCCTATCCCGACCTCCTATCCCGTCCTCCTATCCCGTCCTCCTATCCCGTCCTCCTATCCCGTCCTCCTATCCCGTCCTCCTATCTCGACCTCCTTTCCCGTCTTCCTATCTCGACCTCCTTTCCCGTCCTCCTATCTCGACCTCCTTTCCCGTCCTCCTATCCCGTCCTCCTTTCCCGTCCTCCTATCCCGTCCTCCTATCCCGTCCTCCTATCACGACCTCCTATCACGACCTCCTATCACGACCTCCTATCCCGTCCTCCTATCCCGTCCTCCTATCCCGTCCTCCTATCCCGTCCTCCTATCCCGTCCTCCTATCACGACCTCCTATCACGACCTCCTATCACGACCTCCTATCCCGTCCTCCTATCCCGTCCTCCTATGCCGAACTCCTATCCCGTCCTCCTATCCCGGTCCTCCTATCCCGGTCCTCCTATCCCGGTCCTCCTATCCCGGTCCTCCTATGCCGACCTCCTATCCTGACCTGTAATATGTGTACCAGTTATTGAAATATCTCCAGCCGTACGGAAGTTATGTGGGAACATACATTTTCCCATTGATTTGCATGAGACTTTAAACAAAAACCCCAACCCTCACAAATGGGGGTAGTTAAGGGTTAAATTAACTATCCTATATTTTAAGTGGACATATAAGTAACATGTGACCAAGTATTATCGAAATATCTCCAGCCGTTTGGAAGTTATGCAGTAACATGTATGTCACGATGCCGGCTGGCAGGAGGTGGATCCTCTGTGCCAGAGAGGGATTGGCGTGGACCGTGCTAGTGGATCGGTTCTAAGTCACTACTGGTATTCACCAGAGCCCGCCGCAAAGCGGGATGGTCTTGCTGCGGCGGTAGTGACCAGGTCGTATCCACTAGCAACGGCTCAACCTCTCTGACTGCTGAAGATAGGCGCGGTACAAGGGAGTAGACAGAAGCAAGGTCGGACGTAGCAGAAGGTCGGGGCAGGCAGCAAGGATCGTAGTCAGGGGCAACGGCAGGAGGTCTGGAACACAGGCTAGGAACAAACAAGGGAACGCTTTCACTAGGCACAAGGGCAACAAGATCCGGCGAGGGAGTGCAGGGGAAGTGAGGTATATATATGGAGTGCACAGGTGAACACACTAATTAGAACCACTGCGCCAATCAGCGGCGCAGTGGCCCTTTAAATCGCAGAGACCCGGCGCGCGCGCGCCCTAGGGAGCGGGGCCGCGCGCGCCGGGACAGGACCGACGGAGAGCGAGTCAGGTACGGGAGCCGGGGTGCGCATCGCGAGCGGGCGCCACCCGCATCGCGAATCGCATCCCGGCTGGAGGCAGTATCGCAGCGCACCCGGTCAGTGGATCTGACCGGGGCGCTGCAGTAACGAGGATGAGGCGAGCGCTCCGGGGAGGAACGGGGACCCGGAGCGCTCGGCGTAACAATGTATTTCCCATTGACTTGTATGGGACTTTAAACAAAAACCCTGACCCTGGCAAATGGGGGTGAGTAAGGGTTAAATCACCTATCCTATCCTATATAAGTAACATGTGTGCCAAGTTTCATGTTAATATCTTTAGCCGTTTGGACGTGATGCTGGAACATACACACATACACACATACACACACACACACACACACACACGTTGAGTTTTATATATATATATATATATATATATAGATAGATAGATAGATAGATAGATGATACAGTCATGGCCGTAAGTGTTGGCACTCCTGAAATTTTTCTAGAAAATGAAGTGTTTCTCACAGAAAAGGATTGCAGTAACACATGTTTTGCTATACACATGTTTACTCCCTTTGTGTGTATTGGAACTAAACTAAAAAAGGAGGAAAAAAAGCAAATTATTCATAATGTCACCAAACTCCAAAAATGAGCTGGACAAAATTATTGGCACACTTTCAAAATTGTGGAAAAATGATATTGTTTCATGCATATCACATGCATGAAACAATATCATTTTTCCACAATTTTGAAAGTCACCTTTAAACTCACCTGGGGCCAGTACAGGTGTGGGCAATATAAAAATCACACCTGAAACAGATAAAAAGGAGAGAAGTTCACTTAGTCTTTGCATTGTGTGTCTGTGTGTGCCACACTAAGCATGGACAACAGAAAGAGGAGAAGAGAACTGTCTGAGGACTTGAGAACCAAAATTGTGGAAAAATATCAACAATTTCAAGGTTAGTCCAGCTCCTGCACTCGTGTCACAGCTGCGCCATAAGCATACGGCGCTGTGCACTAAGTGATGCTATCCAGCGCCGTACATTTACGGCACATGTCCTTAAGAAGTTAAATGAAATGCTATAGCAGGAGACCCAGGAGGACCCAACTGCTAACACAGAGACATAAAAAAGCAAGATTACATTTTGCCAAAATGAACTTTATTAAGCCAAAATCCTTCTGGGAAAATGTCTTGTGGACAGATGAGACCAAGATAAAGCTTTTTGGTAATGCACATCATTCTACTGTTTACTGAAAACAGAATAAGGCCTACAAAGAAAAGAACACAGTACCTACAGTGAAATATGGTGGAGGTTCAATGATGTTTTGGGGTTGTTTTGCTGCCTCTGGCCCTGGGTGCCTTGAATGTGTACAAGGCATCATGAAATCTGAGGATTAGCAATGGATTCTGGGTCGCACTGTACAGCCCAGTGTCAGAAAGCTGGGTTTGCATCTGAGATCTTGGGTCTTACAGCAGGACAATGACCCCAAATATATGTCAAAAAGCCCCCAGAAATGGATGGCAACAAAGTGCTGGAGAGTTCTGAAGTGGCAGCAATGAGTCCAGATCTACCGCATTTTTCGCCATATAAGACGCACTTTTTCTTCCCCAAAACTGGGGGAGTTGGTGCATCTTATACGGCAAATTCACATTAAACCCTGTCCTATGGCGGCAGTCCCTGCGGCCATCAATGGCTGGGACCCGTGGCTAATACAGGACATCACCGATCGCGGTGATGCCCTGTATTAACCCTTCAGACAGGGCGATCAAAGCTGACCGCCACGTCTGATGCGAAAGTGACACTAACCCGGCTGCTCAGTCGCGCTGTTAGGGACTGCCACGGTGAAATCGCAGTGTCCCGAACAGCTTACAGGACACCGGGAGGGACCTTACCTGCCTCCTCGGTGTCTGCTCCGTGCCAGGATCCCCTGCATGGCCGGCGCTCTCCTTCGTTGTCATCACGTTGTCACGCATGCCGTCCCTTCATCCAATAGGAGCGGCGTGCGTAGCGATGTGATGATGGCGACGGAGAGCGAGGATACCAGGCAGCAGCGACGGGGACACCCCGGGGACGCGGCGACAGTGATGGAGGGCGACATCCAGGGCAGCGGTGACGGGTCCGGAGCGGTGGGGACACGTGAGTATTACCTCCTATACCAGTGGTCTTCAACCTGCGGACCTCCAGATGTTGCAAAACTGCAACTCCTGGCTTGCTGGGAGTTGTAGTTTTGCAACATCTGGAAGTCCGCAGGTTGAAGATTCAGAATCTTTTTTTTCTAGATTTTCACCCTTTAAAATTGGGTGTGTCTTATATGCCGGAGCGGCTTATATGGCGAAAAATATGGTAAATCCTATTGAACACCTATGGGGAGATCTTAAAATTGCTGTTGGGAAAAGGCACCCTTCCAATAAGAGAGACCTGGAGCAGTTTGCAAGAGTGGTCCAACATTCCGGCTGAGAGGTGTAAGAAGCTTATTGATGGTTATAGGAAGTGACTAATTTCAGTTATTTTTTCTAATGTGTGGTGCCTTGGGGGGGTGTATGACAGTTGGGGTGTTGCTGTGAGGTATATCACGGTTATAATTAACTCTTGTCAGTCATGACGCTAGGGTGAGGGTTAAATGCTGTATGGCTTGGCCTATCGCCACCCTTCCCAAGAGCAATAGGTAGATGCAGAATAAAGTATTGTCCACAACCAGAGCTTTGCTGAAAATTTGCGTAAACTTTACTGAAGATTTTCTGTAACATGCGCATACAGGAACAGTCTTTATAACAAAGTCTATGTACAGCTTAGCTGAGATTGACGTATGGTTGGGAATTTTGTAAGTTCTTTAGCTTAGTAGGATTTAGTATGCGCAGATCTGCTGGATTTAGGGTTATGTTTAGGTCCAGGGTCCTTGCTAGAAGTAGCGGGGAAGTTTGTAAGAACTCAATGTTTGATTCGATCCGAGGCCGGCAGGCTTTGGCCCAGTGGTTGCCGATGACAGCTGCGCAGATCTTTACTCATCAGCAGCCCACGAGGAAAGAGATGCTGCTTGCTTTGCAGCTCAGGAACAAGAGAGCGTCTATTAGCTGCAGCTCCCTTATATGGGCAGGGGCTGGCCGTTTTAGGATTGGTCTCCACCATCTGTCAATCAGCTTTACAAGGTATTGTGGGTATCACATGACCCAGAACCTCCAAAGGTCCTTTTACCTACCATAGAGACTAAACCACAGTCACATGACATGCAGGTCCTGCGACGCTATGCAAGGTAAGTATACACTTTCTATACAGTATTTACATTTATTTTAGCAATATATTAACTATATGAGGGGTGACTAGGGGATGACTAAAGAAGCGGAACCCCACAGTTACTAGGAACTCTGACTTTGGGGACCCCTAACCAAGGTACGGTATGCAATACGGTACCAAGACACCACAAACCCCCTTACTTAACCCATTAAGGACCATGCCATTTTACACCTCAGGACCAGAGCGCTTTTTGCACATCTGACCACTGTCACTTTAAACATTAATAACTGGAATGCTTTTAGTTATCATTCTGATTCCGAGATAGTTTTTTCGGGACATATTCTACTTTAACATAGTGATAACATTTTATGGTAACTTGCATCCTTTCTTGGTGAAAAATCCCAAAATTTGATGAAAAAATTTTGTATTTTTCTAACTTTGAAGCTCTCTGCTTGTAAGGTAAATGGATATTCCAACTAAAAAAAAATTTTATTCACATTTCCAATATGTCTACTTTATGTTTGCATCATAACATTGGCGTGTTTTTACTTTTGGAAGACACCAGAGGGCTTCAAAGTTCAGCAGCAATTTTCCAATTTTTCACAAAATTTTAAAACTCACTATTTTTCAGGGACCAGTTCAGGTTTGAAGTGGATTTGAAGGGTCTTCATATTAGAAATACCCCCCAAAGTATTCAAAATAACATTCAGTCAGCGTTTTAACCCTTTAGGTGTTTCACAGGAATAGCAGCAAAGTGAAGGAGAAAATTCACAATCTTCATTTTTTACACTCGCATGTTCTTATAGACCCAATTTTTGAATTTTTACAAGGGGTAAAAGGAGAAAATTTATACTTATATTTGTAGCCCAATTTCTCTCGAGTAAGCACATACCTCATATGTCTATGTAAAGTGTTCGGCGGGCACAGTAGAGGGCTCAGAAGCGAAGGAGCGACAAGGGGATTTTGGAGAGTACGTTTTTCTGAAATGGTTTTTGGGGGGCATGTCGCATTTAGGAAGCCCCTATGGGGCCAGAACAGCAAAAAAAAAAACATATGGTATACCATTTTGGAAACTAGACCCCTTGAGGAACGTAACAAGGAATAAAGTGAGCCTTAATACCCCACAGGGGTTTCACGACTTTTGCATATGTAAAAAAAAAAAATTGTTTTCACCAAAATGTGTGTTTCCCCCCAAATTTCACATTTTTGCAAGGGTTAATAGCAGAAAATACCCCCCAAAATGTGTAACCCCATCTCTTCTGAGTATGGAGGTACCCCATAAGTTGACCTGAAGTGCACTATGGGCAAACTACAATGCTCAGAAGAGAAGGAGTCATATTTGGCTTTTTGAGAGCAAATTTTGCTCGGGGGGCATGTCGCATTTAGGGAGCCCCTATGGTTCCAGAACAGCAAAAAAACAAACAAACACATGGCATACCATTTTGAAAACTAGACTCCTTGAGGAACGTAACAAGGAATAAAGTGAGCCTTAATACCCCACAGGGGTTTCACGACTTTTGCATATGTAAAAAAAAAAAAAAATTCACTAAAATGTGTGTTTCCCCCCCAAATTTCACATTTTTGCAAGGATTAATAGCAGAAAATACCCCCCCAAATTTGTAACCCCATCTCTTCTGAGTATGGAAGTACCCCATAAGTGGACGTCAAATGCACTGCAGGAGCGCCACAATGCTCAGAAGAGAAGGAGTCACATTTGCAAATATTGCTGAAATGGGGGGGGGACATGTCGCATTTAGGAAGCCCCTATGGTGCCAGGACAGCAAAAAATAAACACATGGTATACCATTTTGGAAACTGCACCCCTCAAGGAACATAACAAGGGGTACAGAGAGCCTTAACACCCCACAGGTGTTTGATAAATATTCATGAAGTGGGATGTGAAAATGAAAAATTTTTTTTTTTTACACTAAAAAGTGGTAAAAGGAGAAAATGTCATTGTAAATGTGTAAATACATTTCTTTGGAGTAAGTACATACCTCAAGTCTGGGCGTAAACAGCGTGCACACCGGTCTCAGAGGTGCCGGAGATCAGTCAGGGTCCTTGAGCTTTGGCTTTCTCCTACGGAGCCAGAACAGTGGGACCCCCCCTCAAGGGGCATTACATGGGGTAAATAACTGGGGTACACTAACTAAAATGGGGTACAGTGGGACATAAAATTATAAAACAGATTATGTTCCCAGAATGATGACCCAGAGCACAGCCAAAACAAAAAAATATGCCCGCCCCAAACCCTATACTCTGAATCATCATTCTGGAATGTGATATGTGTGGCCGTCCCTAACTTGTTGCCTCAAATGCGCACCCGCTCAGGTGGAGAGAGCGCTGCGCATTTGAGGCAACATAAAAAGTCCCCGATGATAGTGACTCAGTGACCCATGACCCATTTTTTATAAAAAATACCCCCAGAGGTCCTATCAGTTTTTTTTTTTTTGGATTAAATATTTTTTGGGGCAATTTAGTGGTTTTATGGGGTTAAAACTTGGAATGTACTCTGGACTTGGTACATTTGGGTCAAATTGTGGAAAATTTAAATGAAGAGGAAAAATTTTGAACTCCATGGAAGTGTGATACTCCCTGAAACAATCCTTAATGCAGAGGCCCGGATTATCTGGGCAAGTGTCACATTGAGTGGTGGTATCCTTCCGTATCCCCCTCTTGTAACACACTCTGCATCTTTTCTGGGCTCGTCCCTTCTTTCCAGTGTGGGGAACCTCACCTGGAAAGTGTTGGCCTGGGACGATCCTGGCACCTATTACTTCAGTTCCTTGGGAAGTCCGGCCTGCTCTTTCCCGGTCGCCAAAGATCAGGACCTTTAGGACTTCTTCTTGGAACTGAAGGTATGTCCCTGTGTTGCCAGCATACTGGGACAGTACAAAAGAGTTGTACATGGCAACCTGTACCATGTAGACCGCAACTTTCTTGTACCATACCCGTGTTTTCCGCATGGCGTTATATGGCTTGAGGACTTGATCAGAAAGATCAACTCCCCCCATATACCGATTGTAGTCCAGAATACAATCGGGCTTGAGGACCGGTGTTGTGGTACCTCGCACAGGGACAGGTGAGCTGCTGTTGCCATGAATAGTGGTCAGCATAAGGACATCCCTCTTATCCTTAAACTTGACCAGCAACAGGTTTTCATGGGCAAGGGCACGGGACTCACCCTTGGGAATAGGTGTCTTAACAAAATTTAGAGGGAGGCCTCTCTGGTTTTTCCGCACGGTCCCACAAGCCAACGTGGATCTGGCGGCAAGGGATGTGAAGAGAGGGATGCTGGTAAAAAAGTTGTCCACGTACTCGTGGTAACCCTTATCCAGCAATGGGTGCACAAGCTCCCAAACGATTTTCCCGCTAACACCCAGAGTGGGGGAACAATCTGGGGGTTCAATACGGGAATCTCGTCCCTCATACACTCTAAACTTGAGAGTGTACCCGGAGGTACTCTCACAAAGTTTATAGAGCTTCACGCCATACCGCGCCCGCTTCGAGGGAATATACTGGCGGAAGATGAGTCTCCCCTTAAAACTGATAAGAGACTCATCAACCGAGAGCTCCCTGAGGGGTACATAGGCCTCCAAAAATTTGGCCCCTAAGTGATCGATGACCGGCCTCACTTTGTAAAGCCGGTCATTGGCGGGATCACCTTGGGGTGGACATGCCGCATTATCTGCATAATGCAGGCATTTCCAAATGGCCTCGAACCGCCTCCGTGCCATGACCATACTGTAAAGCGGGGTCTGGTAGAGGATGTCCCCGCTCCAGTACTGTCTGACACTTGGTTTTTTGACCAGGCCCATATGCAACAAGAGGCCCCCAAATGTCCTCATTTCTGCTGCATCAATGGCGCACCATTCATTGGACCTGGCCAAAAAAGAATCAGGGTGGTGGGCGATGAACTGCCTGGCGTACAGATTCGTCTGCTCCACCATGTGATTGACAAAACTGTCACTGAAAAAATAACTGAAATAGTCAATTTCAGTGAATCCAGAATTGTCAATCCGGATTCTGGAGTCGCCAACAAACTCCGGAACCCGTGGCTGATAACCCTCTGGGGGTCTCCAGACAGGTTCACCGGAAGGGGGCTCCGGTAAACTTGTCTGGGGGGGTCGGACTCCTAGTACGAGCGGCATCACCACTCGCACTAGTGCCAGCCACTGGGCCACTATCATGGGGGGTGCGTGGCCTCGCCTGGCGGCGTCTCCGCTGCCGTGCAGGGGGCTCATCATCAGTACTAGATGATGAGGAGGACGATGAAGAACACAGAAATGTTGGATCTTCATCGTCCTCACTGACAGATTCGGAGTCGGAGGCAAGAAAAGCGTAAGCTTCCGCTACCGAAAATGCCCGGCGAGCCATCGCCTTTTTTTCTACGGTGGTGGGGGGGGGGGGTGGCGGGGGGGGGAGGGTAGTGTGTGTGTGTGTGTGGGGGGGTTATGTAATGTGTGTGCTTGGTGTATACTATATATAACGGTGTGTGATTAGAAATCACACACCGTTATATGGGGGGGAAAAAATGCTGCAGCCCAAAAAAAAAATGGGGGGGCGCTAATGCAGTGCCCTGAACCCCTAATAGGGCCCAGGTCACACTGAAAAACTGCAGAAGACCCTTGGGGACCAATTAGGGGTTCAGGGGGGGGGAATTTAAAAAAAAACTTTTTTGAACTTTATTTTTTACTATTTACCCTACCTTTCCCTGGGCTGTATGCTTTCCCTGATCTATGGGGGGGGCTTCTTTTCTTCTCTGGGGGTCCGATCTTGGCAGAGGGGGGGTCTCTGTCTTCCTCCAGCAGCTCTGACCGCTGACTGAACTCAGCCAGCGGCGGAAGCTGCGGGAAGATGCTGTTAACCCCTCCCCTGCCGGCTGCTATTGGCTGGACGATCGTCCAGCCAATAGCAGCGATCCTGGGGGGGGGGAGGGGGCGAAATCGCCACCTCCCCATAGATACAGTGGGTGATAGGGGGTGTATCATACACCCCCGATCACCTTGTATCTCCGGGTCAGCGGGTCGCACGTGACCCGCATCGCCGGAATAGCCGCAAATCGCATGTGTCAATTCACATGCGATTTGCGGCGATCTCCGACATGGGGGGGTCTAATGACCCCCCTGGGTATTTGCACGGGATGCCTGCTGAATGATTTCAGCAGGCATCCCGGTCCGATCCCCGCCCGGCGCACGGCGGGGACCAGATCTGCCCATGACGTAAATGTACGTCCTTGGTCCTTTAGACCCAGGGTGTCGGGACGTACCGTTACGTCATGGGTCCTGTAGGGGTTAAAACAAGTCGACCCCGACGCCTGTCCCCTAAGGCAGAGGAACTAGGACTAAGGTTAAATTGATCATGCATTATATACATCCGGACAAAACTTTGTATTTTCTCTGACTAGCATTATCTCACTAGACAATTTAAAGATTTCTATACATTTATGAAGCTCTCTAGACATTTCTTAAGCTTCCTAGACATTTCTAATGCTCTCTAAAACATTTCTCAAGCTTTCTAGACATTTTTATATCTCACTAAACATTTTTATATCTCACTAGACATTTTTATATCTAACTAGAAATTTTCTTTTCACCATTTAAGTTACCTGCTTGTACACGAAAGTTATATTGGCTTGCCTGAGGCTTTCTACCAATAAGCTAGCTACTAAGGTCTATTGGCTACACACTCTTACTCCTAGAACACAACAGTATAACCTTACCTAGGTTACCTTTAATAAATACGTGCATCAATTTTTTTGCTCGCAAGAGCACCTGCTCGCCGGGCAGGGCATCTCACACACGTAGAGAAAAGAGAAATTAGTGTACATAACAGTGGCAGGAATTGGATAATGAATTAGGCTACAATTCCTAAAGTGTTGTTTTTTTTTTTCTCTTAATGTGAGATATATTTTACTTTGGTGTACTAGGTTAGAATGAGATAAGTACATTTTAAGTGATTTATGTGATGTACTATGTGTACAGATACTATTTGGAAGATCAGTCTTGGCATCTTAAGGGCAGTTTACCCTGAGTTGACCATTGAGACCGTCGCAACATCACCTCGCGGCTGGCAGGAGTCTCTTCAAGTGACAGTTCTGAGGAAACTTCAGTCCCCGAGGAACCAGCTTGAGGGCTGGAAGCAGAAGCAGCATCTTCGGTTGGACTGGGAGATTTCCTAAAGTTAGGTGGAGGAGATCCTGCAGGACTGGGAGCGGCCACGGGAGAGGTTCTGGTGCTAACTGGAGCGACTGGTTGCAGCTGGCTGGGTGGAGCAACTAGTGGTGGCTGGCTAGGTGGAACGACTAGTGGTGGCTGGCTAGGTGGAGCAACTAGGGGCGGCTGGACTGCAGCTGGACCAACTAGGGGCGGCTGGACTGCAGCTGGACATGGCATACTCCAATACATGACAGGCTGTTGCAAGGAGAACAAGGGAACATCCATGGTGGGATGAATTCCTTCTCCTGGCACGTATTTTCTCACTGGCCTGGCCGGAGGAGGAGTAGGAGGAGGTGGCCCAGGCAAATCTTCTTTTCAGGCACGCCTTTATCCTGTTTCTGTGGACCACCTGTGGCTCAAACCCTTCTTTCTGTATCTCATACACATCCGTGTCGGGATAGGGCATTGCAGTAACAGTATAGGGTTCTGTCTCCCATAGAGAATCTAGCTTATGAGTCCTGGGGAACTTCCTGAGCCACACCTTGTCTCCGAGCTGCAAGGGCTGAGCTGAGGCATGCCGATTATAGTCTCTTTGCTGTCGGTCCTGGGCCTCGCCCATTTTCTTCTCCACAATGTCTCAGGCCTCTTCGATCCTCCTTAGATGTTCAGAGACCCAGTCCTGTGAGACTTGAGGGGAGTTGTTGAAAGGGGCCTGCAACCCAAAGGTTCTGTCCTTCGGTAATTGACCATGTCAGCCCATAATCAGAAAGAAGGGAGTATACCCTGTAGAGCAATGGATAGTGTTGTTGTAGATTTCCAGTAGCTCGGGCAGTAATCGGGGTCACTCTTTGTGTTTCGAGACAGAGGCTGCTCTGAGCATCTGGATGAACACCTGGTTGATTCTTTCACAGAGCCCATTCCCTTGAGGATGGTAGGCTGTCGTTCGGAGCTTCTTGCATTCATGCAGCTGGCAGAGTTCTTGAAACAACTGAGCTGCGAATGATGTTCCTCGGTCCGTAAGGACTGATTCGGGACACCCCAAAGGCTGTATCCAGTGACTGTAAAAGAGTTGAGCCACCGTCTTGGCGGTCAGATCCTTGACGGGAACAGCAACCACCCACTTAGAATAGTGATCCACCATGGTCAGGGCATAGCAGTAGCCAGATCGAGTGGGAGTCAGTTTCACGTGGTCCAGAGCAACCATTTGGTTAGGCCTCTCAGTGTGGATGGGGTGCAAGGGTAGTCTTGCATCTTTACGAGGGTTACGGATGACATTGCACACAGTGCATTCAGCATACCACTTCTCAATATCTCCCCGCATTCCTATCCAATAAAATCTTCTCCGGACAGTGGCCTCCCCCGAAATGCCCTGACTGGTCGTGATATGCATTAAGGACCATGGCTGCATCTCTTCTTGGGACTAAAATTTGGTGCAAATGTTCTCCAGACACCGGGTCCAGGGAGTTTCTGTATAGCAGTCCATTGTGGAGGAATAGGCGATTTCTCTGTCGCCATAGCCGCTTCAACTCAAAGTCCCCTTGCTGTTTGTGGAGTCGAGTGGGTATCTTCTTGTGGAGGCAATAGTCCAAGAGGTCCCCTATGACCCGACTCTCATCCTGAAGAGTCTTCCAGGTGTATAGATCTTCACGGACTTTGAGAGGTCAAGGTTCGTCACCCTCTTGGGCAGCTAGAGCATTCTGGCTCACGAACCGCTGGTAGAAGGGTGCGTTCTCCACATCTCTTCATTCATCCTCCACAGGGGGTGCTTCACCTGGAGCCATACGTGAGAGAGCATCTGCATTAACATTGGATTTCCCACTGCAGTACTTAATGATAAAGTTGTAATTGGCCAACCGGGAGGCCCAGCGTTGCTAAATAGCCCCCAACTTAGCATTGTTCAAGCGGGCCAAGGGATTGTTGTCCGTATAGACTGTGAAGGGAGTGGCTGCCAGGTAATCCTTTTTCAGTAATGGCCCAGACCAGGGCCAGGAGCTCTAACTTGAAAGAGCTGTAGTTGGCATCGTTCCTATCCGCGCCTCGAAGATGTCGGCTAGCGTAGGCTATTACTCTCTCTTAACCATCTTGTATCTGAGATAAGACAGCTCTCAGACCTTCGAAACTGGCGTCGGTATATAAGCGGAACAGATGACCGTAGTCAGGGTATGCCAAGATAGGGGGTTCTGTGAGAAGATACTTCAAGGCTCGGAAGGCAGGTTCTTGATCTTCAGCCCACTGTATTGGGAGCCTCCCGTTATAATTCTCCTTGGCAGTACCTCTCAATAGTGCAGTCAGAGGACCGGCAATTTGTTCAACGTGTGGGATGAAACATCGGTAGTAGCCGGCAAATCCTACAAAACTACGGACGTCCCGCACTGTCTTGGGTGTAGGCCAATCCCTCACGGCACTTATTTTATCTGGATCAGGTTGGACACCTTCGGCACTTACGACATGTCCCAGATAGTGCACTTGGGGGTTTCAACAGATGACACTTGGAAGGCTTGACTTCCAATTTGTGCTGTATAAGGTCCTGGAAGACTTCTTTAAGGTGGTCCAAATGTTCCTGATACGTTCGAGAATAAACAATGACATCATCCAAGTACAGGAGGATACTTTTAAAGTTGAGGTGCCCCAGACATCGTTCCATTAGGCGTTGAAAAGTGGCGGGTGCATTACAAAGCCCGAAGGGCATGCTTTTGAACTCGAAGAGTCCCATCGGTGTCACAAACGCCATCTTCTCCTTATCTTCCTCAGCCATTGGCACTTGCCAGTACCCACTAGTCAAGTCTAGCGTAGAGAAATAGGCTGCAGATCCCAACGCAGTCAGAGATTCTTCAATTCTGGGAAGAGGATGGGCATCCTTGTGGGTCACATTGTTTTAACTTTATATAATCCACACAAAAACGGATAGTTCCATCCTTCTTCTTCACAAGAACCAAAGGAGCCACCCAAGGACTTTGGCTTTCTTGAATCACGTCAGCCTCCTTCATCTCTTCCAACATTTTCTTTATGGTCTGATACATTCCAGGTGCCACCAGGCGGTACTCTCTTTGATGGGGAGTCTGTCGCCATTAAGGATCCGATGCTGGATCATCGTGGTCCGGCCAAAGTCAGTGGGAAACTTGCTGAAGGCTTCATGGTACTGTTTGGCTACTCGAAGGATCCCTTGCACTTGTTCCTCGGGAGTTCCTCCATCCCCATTTTGTAATTGTGCCCACCAGGGTTCCATGGGGTCCTTGTCGGTTCCTTGTCGGGCAGCCTGCGTCCTAGAGACCACGTCCTTGGAGTCCAAGCGATTCAGCCGGGCCACCGGGGTATACTTAGGTAGCCTCGAAGCGACTTCAGAGAGATTACCAAGTCTCACCGGAACTCTTCCATTTCTTACTGTCACCAGACTCTTAGCCGCTCGCACCAGTGGGTAGTCTTCCAACAGAGTAGGCTCCAAGAGTGCTTGATAATCCTGATTCTTCACCCCAGGTCAGGAGCGGCACCAGATAACTGTCTCTGTCTGTGGTTGCAGGGTAACAGCTCTCATGTCTTGGATCCTTACACGACAGGTCTCACCCTGATGATTCACGAACTTTCGCTCAACTTGGAGTATCTGGAGGTGATGTTGCGCGGCTCGCCGGCCTGGTGGTGACATGTGAGGGAGAGATGCATGAAGTGAGTTAACAATGTCATCAAACAATGCCTCATAATGTTCATGCCTAATATGAATTCCGCTGCACCCTCGTCATTAACATTAGTAACAATTACACCTTGCTTTAAAATATGCTCCCCCACCTGTATTGTGGGCTCCCAGTAGCCATGCCTGGGTACTGGTTTCCCGTTCCCTGCAATCACACTAAATGTTGTCTCTCCAGGTTCACATAACCTTTCAGGCCCCCAATACCTGTAGAAAACCCCTTGTGGAATTGTGGACACCTGCGAACCAGTATCTATTAAAGCCTTCAGCTTGACCCCCTCTACTATCACCTGTACATAAGAGCAAGGAGCAATATACATAGAGATTCCCTTCTTGGTGTTAGTTGATTCTGGACCTTCCACTGTTACTCCTGGGGTGCGGTCCTCGACCCTCAGGGGACGCCCGTTTAGCCAGCATTGGCTCTTCCAGTGTCCAATTTTACCACAATGGGCGCAGGCCTTGGGGAGTTTGACCGGCCTGCCATTTCCTTGAAAGCCTTAGCTAATTGTTCAATGTCCTGTTTTATGTCTTGCAAGTCAGCAGTCCATGGACTAGGGGGAGGTGTAGCAAGGACAGGCTGTGACAGGGCCGAGAATTGGGGCAAGGCCACCTGGGGTTCTGAAACAGGGATGCTAGCTTCCTCTACCTGGGACCCAGACTCAATAACCTTGACTGCCAGTCTTTTAAAAGCTGGGAAGTCCATAGCAGGATATTGCACCGCTAGCATCCTAAGTTTGGCCTTGTCCCACTTATTCTGTGCCCCCTCTATAAACCGGTCCATCAGGACTCTATTGCCATCCAACTTCTGCACCGCCTCTAACGCATTCTGCAAGGCTACCGCATATGCACAGAGAGTCTCACCTGGTTGCTAACATCGCTCATACAATCTGAGACGTACCTCAGAGGGGGGAATGGGACTCAAACACTTGAGAGAGCCCCTCGAAGATCTGTCCCACTTTGGCCTTGTCGGCCACTGGCCAGGTGCGGAGTTCCTACAAGGCAGGTCCCTGGAGCGGTCCCAGAAGCAACTGTACCTGTTGATGAGGAGGGAGTGCATAAAACCCGAAGAGGCTGTAAATCTTTTTTTTTTAAATCTCTCAACTTGAAGGGATCTCCGTTGTAAGTGGGAAGAACGGGGTTTCCCAGGAAGACAGGTGCAGCAACAGGGGCTCCCAACATGTAGGGAGCAGCTGGGATTGAATTAGGTTGATCCTGACTTGCTCGGGGTGAAGGTCCTGCCGTCGGTGTCACAGGAAGACCATGTCACTGAGGGTCAGGCAGCATTGGTGTGGATGGCAACATCCTTCTGACTTGCGGTGGGAACCTCATTGGTGGGGTCCCAGAAGTACCGCCATCCTGTCGGTCGGGTGGCGGTGATGGTGTTGCAGGCTCTGACATTCTTTTATTGAGTGCGTTGGCCCTTTAAATGAAACTCGGACTCAGATGTCCCCGACTTTGGGCTCCGGCAAGATGGCCACCGCCGCACCGCAGACTTTGGTGGGCGGAGTTTCTGGATTAATACCACCAGACCCTGCTACACCATTGCCTAACCCGGCACCACATTCACAGAAGATGCTAGAAATGCCTGATATGTTCAAATTGAAAGGGCCACGTAGAGGCACAGCCATCTCTTCATTAAACGGCATGGATACTGCTGATTCTGGAAAACACTTGAGACAAAACAAATATATCTATATTTCCCCATTAGATCTCAGGCCTGCTCCTATCAGACACTGATACATGACTAGAGTTATTATTAAAACCAAAGAAAGATCTTGCATGTTGAGTCTCTTAAAACCTACAGTTTCTTCTCACTGAATTCCTGGTACAGTTTTTGGAGGAAATGTATCAAGGTCTTTACCCTTTTTATTGCATGTCAAATTTGCCCTTTTTGCCCATTTTAACAGTGAGCATTTTTTACACACCACAGCATTTGTGTGTATTGTAGAAGTTTTTTTTTTTTTTTTTTTGCCTTGGTTATCATTTGTGACTTTTGTAAGAAAAAGTCGCTTATTTATGCGCAATGGAGTCTGACCACATGGTATAAAGAGTCTATATCACGCAATAACAGTGTGTCTCCAGCTGTTCCACAAGACTGTTGAGACCCAATTAGCTCCTAGCAGGCTATAACTACCCCTCCCCCTTATTACAATAATTAATTAAATAATAACTGACACAACAACAATTCAACTTTTTATGGGTGGGGATCGGCCACAGCTTTATTTATAAAATTACTTATATAAATAACAATTTAACTGTAACAAAGACACTGATTGGCTTCTTGCCAACCCGAGAGGTGCTGCCACACTGTCCTGTGTGGAGGTCTACCCCGGGTTGACCCCGCTTTCACCGTCTTCTTACCGCCAAGCTGTGACTTACAATAAACAGAGATACAAAAAGGGAGGGAGGGAGGGCAAAACTCCGGGTCCTGGGCAGATTGAGGGGGAAAGGAGGCACCACAGCTATAAATACCCAGGGGAGGGCCCCTGAAAGCCCGGGAAACTATTAGACCCCTGATTGGTGCACTCCTTCCCCCCCACCCATGGGACATACCACTATAGTTACCAACAAGTTTTTACAGACGGGGGAGGGGGCTAAAAACCTTGCCTGTATATTTCTTAACCCCTTAACTGCTCACCAGTCAGGGGGCAAGCTAGTTATGCACAGCTTGCCCCTCCAGACTGTTGAGACCCAATTAGCTCCTAGCAGGCTATAACTACCCCTCCCCCTTATTACAATAATTAATTAAATAATAACTGACACAACAACAATTCAACTTTTTATGGGTGGGGATCGGCCACAGCTTTATTTATAAAATTACTTATATAAATAACAATTTAACTGTAACAAAGACACCGATTGGCTTCTTGCCAACCCGAGAGGTGCTGCCACACTGTCCTGTGTGGAGGTCTAAGCCGGGTTGACCCCGCTTTCACCGTCTTCTTACCGCCACGGAGGAGACCAGTTAGCCCTACACTGGGCTCCGACCCCCACCCAAGAGATACTGGATAGCCAACACCTGGGGCCACTTCAGCCCCCCGGACACACCCAACACATTTCCTCTCCAGGAAATCCGCCCAACACATTTCCTCTCCAGGAAATCCGCCCAACACGTTTCCTCTCCAGGAAAACCGAGGTACCTGCCGCCAGGACCTATTTCTTATATAAATTTGTATTCATTCATTTTATTGATTAATATCTTTTTTTTTTTTTTTTTTTTTTTTTTTTTTAATAACTCTTGTGCGAACACATCTCTCAGACTCACCCATACATCGAAGAGAGCCGCAGCACTCGCACCACCTTGCGGAAAACCACTCGCAAAACATAACACATATGGGAAACATCAAACTGGGCGAAAATAGCAACGCAACATGCAGATCGCCAGCGCCCCACGCGCTGCGCTACCCTCTCCGGAAACCAAGCCATCTCCGCCGGCCCCGATACAAAAGAGGGCGAATCTCAAACTCACAACACCCCATCCTATCAAAGAAAAGCAAAACCCAAAACAGACAAAACTTGAAACTGAATAATCGGGGGCGTGGAGCAAAAAAGAAAAAAGGGGGGGCGCCCCACAGCTGCCCCGTCAAGCAATAGGACGACAACCCGAAAAAAAATAAAAAAATAAATAAACTGTTATTCGCTGACCCCCATGCAGCACAAGCTGCGCTACCTGGATCGCCGGAGCAGTCTCGGACAAAAAAGGGGGCCTTTAATTTTTATAATTTATTTATTTTTTATTTTTTTAATACTGTGTCGCAAATTGCACAAACTAGGCACCCAAAAAAACAGACACCCCAGTCCCAGATGAGAAGAAAGGAAGTGCCCCATCCAAATAGCCCCGAAAAAAGCCAGCGCAAACCTCGGATGAGCAAAACGACGCAAAAGCGACAACTAAAAATCCAACCCGCAGCTGCCACCAAGTGACCCAAAACTGAAAAACCGTTCGCCTACAGCAAGGCCACCCACTCGCGGGCCCAGCCCCTAGGTACGCACCAACATCCCACCAACCGCAAAGTAGAAAAGAAAAAATTACCCCCCGCCATGCGCCAACCGCACCCCACTGGGTCGCAGAACAATGGGAAAGCCACCCACCTGTATTCTCCTTTTTTTGAATAGAAGGTGATTCACATGAACAGGTGAAGATACCCGGCGTCATGTACTAAGAATGTTATTTGGATGCACAGAGAACACAGCCCAAATCTCGAACCTCCTTGGAGAGGTGACACAGCAGTCAACCTCCGTCATCACATGAAAACGAAATAGGAATAAACATCAGAGCCCGGAAGGTTACTACAAAGGGCATTCCAGGTACCAAAAACAAATCCCCTATCCACAGACACATTTGGAACCTCCGGGACCCATCTCCACTGTAGACATCCCGGCCACCACACCACCAACCACTCGCAAACTCCTTATCGTGAGTGTGACCAAGTCGCAGGAGCCACCAAAGCGGACCAAGAAATACACACCAAACTCCACGATGACCCACGGGCCAGCCACACAGGCAAACCTTCCGACTCCGCCCAAGGGAGCAACCTCCGGAACCACTGCCAGAGAAAAACGAGACAAAGCGTCAACACCCAATACCGACCCCAGGGAGCACAACCCCAAAATAAATAGTAACTCCAAACAGCGAAGCACTAGGCACAACAAGCCGAACACAAGAAGAAATCCGCAAGAGTAATATCAGTGACAACTCCCCGAATGTCAGACCGACAACACGCCACGATCACTCAAAGCACCCCAGAAAAGAAGAAAAGTAACACCAAATTAGAGCGCTACCAAGCGCAGGGGCCAAGCCAACCCACACAGTATCGTTACAAGTCCAGAACATGAGCTGCCGAAGCAGGCACCCAAAGTCCCACAACTAATACCAAGGCAAAAGCGCTAACAAAACCCAAGCATGGCAGAAACCCACTGACTACCAAGACCCAGGGCTAAACCACCCAGCAACACCACTGGGAAACCAAACCACACCAACAACCAACCAAACCGGCCACATCCGGAAACAGAGCGAGCTTCCCGTGAGCTGCAACAGGGGACAGAAAGCAGGCCTGTCCACTGCACGACACATGAAAAAACCCCAACCAGCCGAAACGTCAGCCCTTAGTGCACCCGGGGCACATATGCGGGGGCACAGATACCACACACCCTCGGCGGCCAGAGACAACCTGGAGGAAAAAACTCCGCCCGGAACCATATTCCACATGGAACAATCAGGAAACCAGCAAGGACCGTAACCGGGGCACCTAGCGAGCCCCGAAGAAACCAAAACAGAGAAAAACGCAATCACACCCTGACCACAGGAAAGCAGCAGACCAACGCCAACGCGGCATGCAGAACCCACGCTAATCTACTCAGTATTGTTCCAATTTTAACATATGTGCTGCCGAAGCGAGCACCAAATATGGAACGCTTCACAATTTGCATGTCAGCCTTGCAACAACAAACCACACCCCCACAAGCGCAGAGCACAGGAGAATCGCCCTCCGGAATACCACCACGAACAGAAAAACTCACAAGGCAAGGCAAACAGAGACTCAAGCGAACCTACCCCCGGAGACTCAAGCGAAACCTACCCACCGAACACATCAGCTAAAGCACCCAAAACGACATACAGAAGTCCCATGCCTACCAGAGATTGGGAAAATACGGAGAGATTAACCAAACAAAAGGGGGAGAAAACCCAAAGAAACAAAACCGTAACTGGGCGGCACCCACCGAATCAGGAAAAGGAACAAGCCGCAGGAGCCAAGTCTGCCAAACCCCGGCCACCCAGAGCGTAAGGCCAAAAGAGCACTCACTGCAGAAATAATTTTTTTTTTTTTTTTTTTTTTTTTTTTTTTATGATACCCTACCAAAGCACCCTGAAATAGAGGAGGAAAGCAGGATTAGAACTCTGGTCTCCCACACAATACACATTCAACTGATGGCTGCTCAGACCACTGACCTACAGCCAGAACCCAAGAAGAGACGTACTCAACTCCCAACCAGAGACCAAACTCAACATACACACAGAAACAAAAGGACGAACACTGCACAGAACGCAGCCATAAGCACACTAACCGGGGAAGGGGCCAAGCCCCGCATCAGAAAACCCACCAATTCCAGAAGATGGAGAAGCCAACAGCTGGAAGAACCACTTCACCACCGCCGCAGGCGTGGGACAAGGCAAGTCGGAGACCGCCGGGTCGCGGGCACTCCGCCACCACACTCACTACCCCTCCACGGGGGGCATTGGAGAGGCAGGAGGAAGAAGGGGGGGGGAGATCTGGGAACACGGGGCGGAGAGGTGATGGGGGGGGGCAGATGCAGTGGGCAGGGGGGGTGTGGTAAGGGAAGAGGTGCCAGCGTGGGCGGAGTGAGAAGCTGGGTAAATGAGAGGGGACGATGGGAGAGCTCAAATAGTTTGCGCCGTAATCCGAAAGAGCCCGCAGTACCCTGCCCTTTTCTCGGATTGTTTTTTTTTTTTTTTTTTTTTTTTTGTGAACGCCGTTTATTAATACATACAGTAGAAAAATTGACCGAATATGCTAAACAGAAATGTCATATGTGTATTAAATTACCAATATTATTTATTACGTATATCACGTGTATAATGAAATTTAATATTTATTTATTTCTTTTAATTTAAAATTATTTTATTTGAATTATTCATTTATTTATATTTGCGTGCACGCCATAGACGGAACACTTCAAATGACGACATATTGTTATACCCCAGACATGCACGCATGAGGGGATACCACATACATGCATGTCTGCAACACATATTTTTATTTTATTTTTTTATTTATTTATTTATTTATTTATTAGTTATACCTATATATATACATACACATATATACACTTTTATTTATTTATTTACTTTTATTTTTTTTTAATTATTATTATTTTCATATATATATATATATATATATATATATATATATATATATATATATATTTGTATTATTTATTTATTTATTTATTTTTGGGATGGGGAAAAGGGGGCAAACCAAACTTTTATTATTGAAGGGTTAAATGACCTTTATTGACTTAATTCTTTTTATTTTTTTTATTTATTTATTTATTTTTTTGTTTGTTTGCAATGTTATAGCTCCATAGGAGCCATAACCCTGCACACACTGCTCCTAACACTGATCACTTGCCATGTATTAACATGGCAATGATCGGTGCCATCAATGATTGATTGCTCAAGCCTGAATTTCAGGCTTGGAGCAATCAATCAACGAGCGGACGCGCAGGAGGCAGGTAAGTGACCCTCCTGCTGCGTCCCAGCTGATCGGGACAACGCGATTAGATCGCGATTGTCCCGGTCAGCCGGGATGGTTGAAAGCACATCTTCAGACGCGGCGATGAACTTAGATCGCCACGTCTAAAGATGTAATGCCGGACATCTGCCCGATCGGCGATGTCCGGCGTAGCATGGGTCCTTGTTGCTAAGAGCAACCGGGACCCCACGGATATAACGCGCGCTCACCTTGAGGAGCGCAAATGGACGTTAATAAGCGTCCATTTGCACATAGGGAGTTAAAACAGCAGCAGCCCCCCATGGGCCGCTGCCTCCAGAGCCAGGGGGGGGGGGGGGGGGGGGAGACAGAGGGGACCGCAAAGAGGAAAGAGAGATGGAGGGGGACAGGGGGGGGACAAGGAAAACAGCAGAGCATGCTCATAAGGAGCACACCCTGAGGGAGGGATACAGGCACAGGCAGGGGAGAGGGCTTTCGCCACGGGCAGGGAAGGGGGCAAAAGGAACGGGCGGGACAGGGCTCACAGGGACTATAGTGGGTAGGAGAGCGGGACTGTGAGAGGTCCGCCAGCCTCCCAAACCCGCCTCGGGTGCAACAGGAGGGGAGGCCAGCTCAGCCATAAGGGAGCATGCCAGCCCTCACCCTCCTGCTCCATCCAGGCCACAAATAAAAGGAAGACACATACCAGCCAGCAGTCAAAACTCCGGGTCCTGGGCAGATTGAGGGGGAAAGGAGGCACCACAGCTATAAATACCCAGGGGAGGGCCCCTGAAAGCCCGGAAAACTATTAGACCCCTGATTGGTGCACTCCTTCCCCCCTACCCATGGGACATACCACTATAGTTACCAACAAGTTTTTACAGACGGGGGAGGGGGCTAAAAACCTTGCCTGTATATTTCTTAACCCCTTAACTGCTCACCAGTCAGGGGGCAAGCTAGTTATGCACAGCTTGCCCCTCCACTACAAATACGGGCATGCTGGGAGTTGTAGTATTGCGACATCTGGAGACACGCTGTTTGGAAAAAACTGTGAAAAAAAACCAAAAAGGTAATAAATGTGAACAAGCCCCTCCCCTAATAAAAGTTTAAATCATCCCCTTTTTCCCCCTCTTTGTACATAAAATAATGTAAACAAAAAAATATATAAACATATGTGGAACCACCACATGCGTAGATATCAAAACTATTAAAATATAACATTATTGAAACAGCACGGTGAATGACATAAAAGTTAAAAAAAATACAGGATTGCAAATTTTTGGTCACGTCATATACCAGAAGAAAAGTAATAAAAAGTGATCAAAAACCCCATCAAAATAAAAATGGTACTGATAAAAACTACAGATCACGGCACAAAAAATAAGCCTCATACAGCCCCGTATGGGGAATAAGAAGGTAATAGGGTCAGAAGAGAATATTTTAAGCAAACAAATTTTTTTTAGGCAATAAATTAAAATAAAACTTTATAAATTGGGTATTGCTGTAATCTCATGGACCAACAAAATAAAGATAATGTGTCATTTTCACTGATAAGTACACTGCATAGAATAACACCCCCAAACACCCTCCTCACCAGCCCCCCCCCCCCCCCCCCCCAAAAAAAAAAAAAAAAAAAAAGGGCCAAATGTTTTTTTTTTCCATTTTCTCCCCATAGGTTTCACCATAGATTTAGGGCTAAGATGAGTGATGTCATTACAAAGTACAATTGGTGGTGCATAGAACAAGCCTCAAATAGGTCTGTAGGTGATGAATTAAATGGGTTTATATAAAATATGGGGATTGGACATGAAAATTGACAAAGCAAAAGAGCAGTGGAGCGGGGTTCATACTCCTACCCTACCTATGTTGTTCACTGCTCACTGTCCCTCACAGAGATCTTCTCTGAATATCTACAGTATCTCTAAAATGGCTGCTGAAGCTATGCGACTATAGGCTTTATAGTGGCATTATCCATATCCTGTCTCCTGATTGGCTGGGAGAGCTGACAGCAAAGCATAATGGGCTACCCTGAAGAAATGAGCTACTTTCTCTTTTCTGCCATGTGGTTGATTCAGGTCCAGTCGAAACTAACCAGGTAAGGTTTGAAGTCGCAACAATCCAAACCCAGGTTTGACAGGTTCATTTCCTTTCTACTCTACTGAGGAATACACCCTGCTCCAGCCAAAGCCAAACCTGCTAAACCTTTGTTAAAGGGGTTATCCAGGAAAAACGTTTTTTATATATCAACTGGCTCCAGAAAATTAAACAGATTTGTAAATTACTTCTATTAAAAAATCTTAATCCTTTCAGTACTTATGAGCTGCTGAAGTTGAGTTGTTCTTTTCTGTCTAAGTGCTCTCTGATGACACGTGTCTCGGGAACCGCCCAGTTTAGAAGCAAATCCCCATAGCAAACCTCTCCTACTCTGTGCAGTTCCCGAGACAAGCAGAGATGTCAGCAGAGAGCAATGTTGCCAGACAGAAAACAACAACTCAACTTCGGCAGCTGATAATTATTGAAAGGATTAAGATTTTTTAATAGAAATAATTTATATATCTATCTGTTAAACTTTCTGGATCCAGTTGATATATATAAAAAAGTTTTTTCCTGGAATACCCCTTTAACCCCTTAAGGACGCAGGACGTAAATGTACGTCCTGGTGAGGTGGTACTTAATGCACCATGACGTACATTTACGTCCTAAGCATAACCGCGGGCATCGGAGCGATGCCCGTGTCATGCGCGGCTGATCCCGGCTGCTGATCGCAGCCAGGGACCCGCCGGCAATGGCCGACGCCCGCGATCTTGCGGGCGTCCGCCATTAACCCCTCAGGTTCGCGATTTAAATGAACGATCGGATCGCCCGCAGCGCTGCTGCGGGGATCCGATCATTCATAACGCCGCACGGAGGTCCCCTCTCCTTCCTCCGTGCGGCTCCCGGCGTCTCCTGCTCTGGTCTGTGATCGAGCAGACCAGAGCAGGAGATGACCGATAGAACAGATCAGTATTAGCAAACATGGTATTGCTATGAATAGTCCCCTATGGGGACTATTCAAGTGTAAAAAAAAAATGTAAAAAAATGTAAAAGTAAAAAAAAAGTGAAAAATCCCCTCCCCCAATAAAAAAGTAAAACGTCCGTTTTTTCCTATTTTACCCCCAAAAAGCGTAAAAAACATTTTTTATAGACATATTTGGTATCGCCGCGTGCGTAAATGTCCGAACTATTAAAATAAAATGTTAATGATCCCGTACGGTGAACGGCGTGAACGAAAAAAAAAAAAAATAGTCTAAAATTCCAACTTTTTTAATACATTTTATTAAAAAAAAAATTATAAAAAATGTATTAAAAGTTTTTTATATGCAAATGTGGTATCAAAAAAAAGTACAGATCATGGTGCAAAAAATGAGCCCCCATACCGCCACTTATACGGAAAAATAAAAAAAGTTAGAGGTCATCAAAATAAAGGGATTATAAACGTACTAATTTGGTTAAAAAGTTTGTGATTTTTTTTAAGCGCAACAATAATATAAAAGTATATAATAATGGGTATCATTTTAATCGTATTGACCCTCAGAATAAAGAACACACGTCATTTTTACCATAAATTGTACGGCGTGAAAACAAAACCTTCCAAAATTAGCAAAATTGCGTTTTTCGTTTTAATTTCCCCACAAAAATAGTGTTTTTTGGTTGCGCCATACATTTTATGATATAATGAGTGATGTCATTACAAAGGACAACTGGTCGCGCAAAAAACAAGCCCTCATACTAGTCTGTGGATGAAAATATAAAAGAGTTATGATTTTTAGAAGGCGAGGAGGAAAAAATGAAAACGTAAAAATTAAATTGTCTGAGTCCTCAAGGCCAAAATGGGCTGAGTCCTTAAGGGGTTAAAGGGGTTGTCCAGGATTCGAACATCATGGCTGCTTTTTTCCAAAATCCCTATCCACTGATGTGTTATTTTGTGTTGTATTACAGCTCAGTCCCATCCACTGCATCAGAGCGCTGCAACTTGAGTTACAATTCACAAACAACCTGTAGCCAGCAATAATATTATAAACGTGGACAACACACCTGTAAATTCTTATGCTTCCATCTTGGATGTGTTTCCAGTTATTTTCAGTACATAGAATGGTGAGTCATTACATAGTCATTACAAGTTAACCCTATGTGTCTGGCTGTTTTTGCACACTACCATCAAGGGTACTCTGAACGCCACCGGCCAGCGTACATACTCGCAGGGAGTGCCTAAGGGAAACTATCAGCATAAGTTATGTTCAAAACACCCATGTTACTTTGGCAGCCTAAGGAGTGTAGAACATTGACCCAGATCATGATAAGCCTAGGACAACAACTCTCAGCATCTCGATCGGTTTCTCTGTTTTTCATCTGCATTCACTTCATCCAATCACTGCAGGCTGCTCTGTAACCCCTCCTTCTCTGTTTTCCTGCTGCAGTCTGATAGGACAGGAGTGTGCACAGAGGAGTTTTAGTCCTGCCCTCACTTACTGGACTTTGTCCCAGTCTGTGCTTCAGCTGACAAAGAATAGGACCTCCAACACGTCAAAGGGATTCGAAGGGCATGACACACAAGTAAAGGGATCTGGGGGTTTATTCACCCATGATGCAAGGCGTTTCACAGATAGACTGCTTCATCAGGCATGATGCCTGATGAAGCAGCCTATCTGTGAAACGCGTTGCATCATGGGTGAATAAACCCCAGATCCCTTTACTTGTGTGTCCTGCGCTTTGAATCCCATTGACACGTTGGAGGTCCTATTCTTTGTTACACTTTATTTGGACGTGGAGCAGCTGCAGACGCCGTACTATCTATGCCTTTTTCCATTGTTGCACTTGGTTGAGTGTAATCTGCTGCGGTAAGTGCTAATTTTGCTCAACTGAAATCTGTGCAACAACGGTATCACACTACGGAGCGCTGTCTGTCCTTTGTTTCAGTGTGCTTCAGCTGAGGCAAAGATGATGCTGCAGCTGGACAGGATTATGTTCTGGATGGTATGGGGAACCCTAGTGGTCTTTTTTAAGTCATGATTTCTATAAAAAGAAAATAACTTTTTTTTTTATGAATTATATTAGAAAGGTTAATGTTTTGCCAAGATGTACAACATATAAAAAGTTTATGATTCTGTCAGTGCCCATTTAAAGGGGTACTCCGCCCCTAGACATCTTATCCCCTATTCAAAGGATAGGGGGATAACATGTTTGATTGTGGAGGTCCCACTGCTGGGAACCCCTGCGATCTCTCCTGCAGCCCCCCGTGTCATCTGCTGCGCGGAGTGAAGTTCGTGTCACGCCCCCGCGACTGTCACGGAGTGCTGCAGGAGAGAGATCATGGGGGTTCCCAGCAGCGGGACCCCGGTGATCAGACACCTTTGGATAGGGGATAAGATGTCTAGGGGCAGAGTACCCCTTTAAGTCCTCGTGCAAAAAAATCACCTCTATGGTAAAATCTCCTCGGTGTATAGGTAAGTAGTAGCAAGCAGTGCACACAGAAAGGATCGTTCCACCGCACTCACAGGAATCCTAATTCTTTATTCAGCATTATATAGCAAACGGATGGTATCTGGACACGTACAGGTATGGCCAACGGCCGTTTCACATCTTCTGAAGCTTCATCAGGGCTAATTATTCTTCTGAGGTGAAATAATACCGAAAATAAGTAATAGAAAAATAAAGCGCAAAAATATTGTACAGTGTATCATGGAACGCTACAGTAGATAAGTACAAGACAGTTTGTATTTTTAAACTCATAATCCCCATAAAATGTCCAACTAGCCCAATCATCAAGGTCACCTTGAAAATAGTCTGGGGTCTGATACATTTTTGGTCTCTGTTGTCTCAATAATTTAAAGATCTGGTATAGGGTCTGAACTAATAATATGGGTTCGGTGTCTCAATGAGTTAAAGGGGATATTCAGATATAATTTCTTACAAAAACAGGTTATGTGTGGTATTACAGCTTGGCTCCATTCACTTTAATAGAACTGGGCTGCAATACCACACACAACCTGAAGACAGGTGTGGTGCTGTTTCTGGAAGAAATCAGCTCTGCTTTTCTAATCCCGGATAACCACTTTAAGAGGTTTGACCTCAGGTCTAAATGAGTTTAGGGGTCTGGTCTTGGGACTGAGACAATATAGGACTCTGGGATCTTAATATAAATAGTATAGTTTTCGATCTAACAAATAATAAATAATATTAACAAAAATATAGTTCTTAAAAAACATCTTTACTGTTGTTGTTTAGCTCAGACTTTCACCTAATGGCAGATTCAGGTAAGCTGACCTATACTAAAGCTTGTTGAGTTTTTCTGTTCTCCAGTATATGTTTTACATGCTGTAATCCATTTTGTCCACTAGATGTCACTATGAGGTAGCAAAAATACACATTTGACAAATATTGAGCACAGTGTTTCCCAACCAGTTTGCCTCCAGCCGTTGCAAAACTATAACCCCCAGCATGCCCGGACAGCCGAAGGCTGTCCGGACATGCTGGCGATTGTAGTTTTGCAACGGCTGGAGGCACACTGGTTGGGAAACACTGATTTATGACAGTTATTGACAGTGGGAATGTTTTTTGTTTTGCTGTCTATACACAGTATTTAGATCCTATTTATGGAATATTTTATAGAAAAGTTAGCAATTTTTTTAGCCTCATAGTGATGCTTAAAATCAATGCCCACTCTTCACCAACATGTTTTAGCCCGAAAATGTGGGCCAATCAATTTGCTGTTTTTATTTTTTCAGAAATCTAAAACATTTTTGAATTGGAATCCTAGGAAGACAAAGAGGATGTCTTTTAAAAACAGCACCACTCCTGTCCTCAGGTTGTATGTGGTATTACAACCTGGCTCCATTGGCTTTAACGCAGCGCTATCTATTAGTATGCAAATTAGCTTTCCCGATCGCGCACGAACAACTGGTATCCAAAGTTCTGAAAAGAAGGGACACAGTGTCCTTAGCTATTAAAGGGGTACTCCGGGGAAAACCTTTTTTCTTTTAAATCAACTGGTGGCAGAAAGTTAAACATATTTGTAAATTACTTCTATTAAAAATTTTTAATCCTTCCTGTACTTATTAGCTGCTGAATACTACAGAGGAAATACTTTTTGGAATGCTCTCTGATGACATCACGAGCACAGTTCTCTCTGCTCTCTGTTCTCTCTGCTGACGTTATTATAATAATAATAACAACGCTTTATTATTGCAGTGCTAACCACTAAGCCACCATGCTGCCCTTAGCATACATCTGCTATGCATGGTTGCTAAAATGGACAGAGATGTCAGCAGAGAGCACTGTGCTTGTGATGTCATCAGTGTTCCAAAAAGATAGGTATTTCCTCTGTAGCATTCAGCAGCTAATAAGTACTGGGAGGATTAAGATTTTTTTCTAGAAGTAATTTACAAATATGTTTCACTTTCTGCCACCAGTTGATTTAAAAGGAAAAAGGTTTTCACTGGAGTACCCCTTTAATGCCCCCTAGTGATGGCTTGATAATACATAGGATTTTTAAGCAAAAGTGAATAGTCATTAGATGATATTTACAAACTGTCATAACTTTTGCTATGGAGCAGCATGGAAATGACAGTGCCCATTTAACTCTTGATGCAGCTTATTACAGCGAAAAATTACAGCTCAAAAAATTACAGCTTATTGTAACTCAAAAAAGAAAAGCTTTGATACACAACTTAGAATTAGGAGAAGCAGATTCTAGTCATTGTCCCTTTAAGTTGATGGGACTTTTTCAAACTACCGTATTTATCGGCGTATAACACGCACTTTTTAGGCTAAAATTTTTAGCCTAAAGTCTGTGTGCGTGTTATACGCCGATACACCCCCAGGAAAGGCAGGGGGAGAGAGGCCGTTGCTGCCCGCTTCTCTCCCCCTGCCTTTCCTGGGGTCTAGAGCGCTGCTGTCGGCCCTTCTCAACCCCTGGTTATCGGTGCCGCTGCCCGTTCTGTCCCCCTGACTATCGGTGCCGGCGCCGATAGCCAGGGGGAGAGAAGCGGTGCCGACAGCCAGGGGCAGAGAAGGGGCAGCGGCACCCATTGCCGGCACCGCTGCCCCGTTGCCTCCCCCCATCCCCGGTGGCATAATTACCTGAGTCGGGTCCGCGCTGCTGCAGGCCTCCGGCGTGCGTCCCGGCGTCGTTGCTATGCGCTGAACGGCGCGGCGCATGACGTCAGTGCGCCGCGCCGTGCATAGCAACGACGCTGGGGACGCACGCCGGAGGCCTGCAGCAGCGCGGACCCGACTCAGGTAATTATGCCAACGGGGATGGGGGGAGGCAACGGGGCAGTGGCACCGGCAATGGGTGCCGCTGCCCCTTCTCTCCCCCTGGCTGTCGGCGCCGCTTCTCTCCCCCTGGCTATCGGCGCCGGCACCGATAGTCAGGGGGACAGAACGGGCAGCGGCGCCGATAACCAGGGGGTGAAAAGGGCCAACAGCAGCGCTCTAGACCCCAGGAAAGGCAGGGGGAGAGAAGCGGGCAGCGACGGCCTCTCTCCCCCTGCCTTTCCTGGGTGTATATCGGGGTATACACGCGCACACACGCACCCTCATTTTACCATGGATATTTGGGTAAAAAACTTTTTTTACCCAAATATCCTTGGTAAAATGAGGGTGCGTGTTATAGGCCGGTGCGTGGTATACCCCGATAAATACGGTATGTTGTATAACAGGAATATACTTAACCCCTTAAGGACTCAGCGTTTTTTCGTTTTGGCATTTTCATTTTTTCCTCATCATCTTCTAAAAATCATAACACTTTTGCACAAATTTTGCACATAAAATTCCATATGATGGCTTATTTTTTGCGCCACCAACTCTACTTTGCAGTAACATTAGTCATTTTACCAAAAAATGCATGGCGAAACAGAAAAAAAAAAAATTCAGTGTGCGACAAAATTGAAGAAAAAAAATTCATTTTTTTAATTTCGGGGGCTTCCGTTTCTATGCAGTGCATTTTTCGGTAAAAATGACACCTTGTCTTTATTCTGTAGGTCCATACAGTTAAAATGATCCCCTACTTATATAGGTTTGATTTTGTTGTACTTCTGAAAAAAATCATAACTACATGCAGGAAAATTTATACGTAAAAAATTTGCATCTTCTGACCCCTATAAAACTTTTTTATTTTACCGCGTATGGGGCGGTATGAGGATTCATTTTTTGCGCTTTTTATCGGTACTATTTTTGTATTGATCGGACTTTTTGATCGCTTTTTAATCATTTTTTCATTATATAAAAAGTGACCAAAAATACGTTATTTTGGACTTTGGAAATTTTTTGCGCGTACGCCATTGACCGTGCAGTTTAATTAATAATATATTTTTAGGGTCGGACATTTCCGCACACGGTGATACCACATATGTTTATTTTTATTTTTATTTACACAGTTTTTTTAATGGGAAAAGGGGGGTGATTCAAACTTGTATTAGGGAAGGGGTTAAATGACCTTTATTAACACTTTTTTTTTTTTTACTTTTTTTTTGCAGTGTTATAGCTCCCATAGGGACCTATAACACTGCACACACTGATCTTTTACACTGATCCCTGCAAAGCCAAACGCCGATCGGACGCGACGAAGCAAGATAAGGGGGCATAGGCGTGTGCACTGGGTGTGTCGGGTGTGCCCAGGCACACCCTAATCAAGCCCAGGGGGGCATCCGAGGCCACCACTGAGCAGCCCGTAGAGGACCTCCCGTCACATTTGGGACATCCCTGTGTCCCGAAAGATCTTTTCGGGACACAAAGATGTCCTGGTTACCTTTCTACAGCGGCCCCCGTGTTAACTTTAAATACACAGGGGCCGCCGGGAAGTAGCGTACGCAGGGACGTCATTGACGTCCCGTGCGTGCGCCCATAGCAACGGAGAAGTGGAGATTTAAGGAAGAGGATGCGCGTGCCGGCCGGAATGGTAAGTGACCAACACGAGCTGGCAGCACGTCGTCTTTAGTGTTCCGACTACCGGTCCTCCAGTCCCGGGACCTACTGCTATGGTCTATAGGCCATAGCAGTAGATCGTGACCCCGGACCGGAGGACCGGTGGTCGAAACACTAAAGTGGGGCAGTACACAGACATACAGCCTCCAGCCATACACTGTATATGGCTGAAGGCTGTATGTCTGTGGGGAAACTGTACTGCACCTAATGTGGGGGAACTATACTGCACCTAATGTGGGGGAACTATACTGCACCTAATGTGGGGGAACTATACTGCACCTAATGTGGGGGAACTATACTGCACCTAATGTGGGGGAACTATACTGCACCTAATGTGGGGGGAACTATACTGCACCTAATGTGGGGGGAACTATACTGCACCTAATGTGGGGGGACCTATACTGCACCTAATGTGGGGGGAACTATACTGCACCTAATGTGGGGGAACTATACTGCACCTAATGTGGGGGAACTGTACTGTACCTAATGTGGGGGAACTGTACTGCACCTAATGTGGGGGAACTGTACTGCCAACCTAATGTGGGGGAACTGTACTGCAAACCTAATGTGAGGGAACTGTACTGCCAACCTAATGTGGTGGAATTTATACTGTACCTAATGTGGGAGAACTATACTGCACCTAATGTGGCGGGACTTATACTGCACCTAATGTGGGGGAACTATACTGCACCTAATGTGGGGGAACTTATACTGCACCTAATGTGTGGGAACTATACTGCACCTAATGTGGGGGAACTATACTGCACCTAATGTGGGGGAACTATACTGCACCTAATGTGGGGGAACTATACTGCACCTAATGTGGGGGAACTATACTGCACCTAATGTGGGGGAACTATACTGCACCTAATGTGGGGGAACTATACTGCACCTAATGTGGGGGAACTTATACTGCACCTAATGTGGGGGAACTTATACTGCACCTAATGTGGCGGGACTTATACTGCACCTAATGTGGGGGAACTATACTGCACCTAATGTGGGGGAACTATACTGCACCTAATGTGGGGGAACTATACTGCACCTAATGTGGGGGAACTATACTGCACCTAATGTGGCGGGAACTATACTGCACCTAATGTGGGGGAACTATACTGCACCTAATGTGGGGGAACTATACTGCACCTAATGTGGCGGGACTTATACTGCACCTAATGTGGGGGAACTATACTGCACCTAATGTGGGGGAACTATACTGCACCTAATGTGGGGGAACTATACTGCACCTAATGTGGGGGAACTATACTGCACCTAATGTGGGGGAACTATACTGCACCTAATGTGGCGGGACTTCTACTGCACCTAACGTGGGGGAACTATACTGCACCTAATATGGGGGAACTATACTGCACCTAATGTGGGGGAACTATACTAACTGTGTGTATGTGTGCGTATATATACATATATATGCACGCGCGCGGCGTGAGTTTGTGCTTTAGGGTGCACACCCTAATGCAATAGGCTGCGCACGCCTATGTAAGGGGGTCTCCGCTCTCATCCTAGCTGATTGGGACATCACGATTTTATCGCGATAGTCCCGATCAGCCCGACTGAGCTGCCGGGAAGCTTTTACTTTCCTTTTAGACGTGGCGATCAACTTTGATTGCCACGTCTAAAGGGTGAATAGCGCACGGCCCAACGATCGGTGCTGCACGCTATTAGCCCAGGGTCCCGGCTATCATTAGCTGCCGGGACCAACCCGGTATGATGCGGGTCACGGCGTGACCCCGTTTTAAATATCGGGACCGGGCGCAGGGAGTACAGGTACGCCCTGCATCCTTAAGAGGTTAAAGAGTATCTTTCATGATCTTGATAAATGTTATAATCCTCCCAGTTCACTGCCCCATCATGATAAACCACCCCCTGCCTTTATTTTTTATTATTTTTTAGTTTTCTACCTTGATATTGCTCTGTATTTTCTGCTCAGTCTATTTTTCTGCTCCCGTTATCGCCCGTTATTAATAAAACCTGTTATTTTGTGACAGGGAAATGAACTGAAGAAATAGTGCATGCACTATTTCTCCCGTTACTATTGCCCGTCACAAAATAACAGGCTTTATTAATAACGGGCGAGCCGATAACGGGTTAAAACGGCAATTAGAAAAATCTATAATGGGATTTTCAGATGGCCGTTTAACGGCCGATTTTCAAGATCTTTATGATGGACATTCATTGCGGATTAATTTTTATAGTGTGAAAGGGGCCTTACTTTCCTGTAGTCCCGGCATCTATCTCATTTAGGCGGCCCCCGCTTTGTCTATTGAGAGTTTCCGAAAATTGTTAATTTTTATTTTCTACGTAGTTCCAAGCGCATTTTGCTATGTATCTCGTCTGGCTGTTTCATTGTTATTTATATGCCTGAAATCCTGCTCATGACTTTGTATCAGAAACCAAAAAGAAAAAGTACAAAACCCAGTTGCGGAGTAATACATCTCAATGAATACAAAAAAGATAACAGAACATGTCGGTAGCATCAATAAAACAAATGTGAACAGGAAGAAAACATGGAGAAATACCGACTTCTGCAAACACCTAGAGATATACAGCAGTTATATAGGAGCTCTATGTTATTCTGTACGCTTTATTTTTGTGTTCATCCAGAGGAAGACAAATCCTTTCCTTGTTTTAGGGAGAAAAATTCCTTCCTTCCTGACTGGTGATCAGAATAAATCTCTGGTTCACTGACCCTTCTCCAGGATCTGGTGACAGTAACCTGTAATGTAATGTTATTACTGTCTAGAAATGTATGAAGGCCCTATTTGACTTTTGGGTTTGGAGGGGGGTTCAGAGAAGCCTGTGGCAGGACTTAGGCGTCTGGGGGGGGGGAGGGGGGGTTGAGGGGGCAAAGGAGCTTGGAAGACAACTTTGGGGTCTGGGGACGGGCTCAGAGGAGCCTGCCACAGTTACAGAAAGTCATGAGTTTAAAGCGCAACGGTCATGAGGTTTGGGGCATATAACCTAACCAGGGCCTTTTGAAGGAATTTGGGGGCCCCAAGCAAAATGGACATGGAGGCCCTCCCCTTTGATGTTCACGCACGTCACGCTCTAGGGCCGGCGTCAGGACATAGTAACGCCGGCCCTTGAATTCTGGGTGTGCAACGTGAGCGAACGTCGATACGATGCACATAAGGTGCAGCAGAGTATTAGGTGCAGCATAGTTCTCCCCACATTAGGTTGGCAGTGTTCCCCACATTAGGCAGGCAGTGTTCCCCCTTAGTAGGCAGGCAGTGTTCCCCCCACATTAGGCAGGCAGTGTTCCCCCCACATTAGGCAGGCAGTGTTCCCTACCCATACCCCCTGTCCAACCCCCCCCCCAGGGCCATTTTTTTTTGGTGGGGGTCTGACTGCTGAGACCCCCACCGATCACCTCAGTTGAAGTGGTTCTCCAGCTGTTGGAAAGCTAAAACTCCCATCATGTCTGGAGAGCCTCTGGCAATGGGAGTTGAAGTTTTGTAACAGCTGGAGAGACTACAGCTCTGATGGGACAGTCAGGAGAATACACAATGATATCAGTGACCTGAGTGATGTCTTCTGCCTTGAGTGACATCTTCTCTGTTATCTTTTCTTCTTCATCAGGTCCAGAGACCAGGTCTTCCTCCAGCTCCATCCTCTCTGCAGCGTCGGACATCCAGACATCATTGGCTCCTCACTGTCAGCAGATCCTAATCCTCTGCATGAAGACAGTAAATCATTATAACCTTGCCAGAAAGTTAACCCTAAATATAATCATGCCCCACACTGTACCCTGAATATAATACTGCTATACACTGTACCCACTAAATATAATCCTGCCACACAATGTACCCTGAACATAATACTGCTATACACTGTACCTTGAATATAATACTGCCACACACTGTACCCCTGAATACAATACTGCCATACACTGTACCCAGTAAATATAATCCTGCCACACACTGTACCCTGAATATAATACTGCTATACACTGTACCCTGAATATAATACTGCCACACACTGTACCAACTAAAATTAATACTGCCACACACTGTACACTGAATATAATGCTGCCACACACTGTACCAACTAAATATAATACTGCCACACACTGTACCCTGAATATAATACCGCCCCACACTGTACCCTGAATACTGCCCCACACTGTACCCTGAATATAAAATACTGCCCCACACTGTACCCTGAATATAATACTGCCCCACGCTGTACCCTGAATATAATACTGCCCCACACTGTACCCTGAATATAATACTGCCATACACTGTACCCTGAATATAATACTGCCATACACTGTACCCTGAATATAATACTGCCATACACTGTACCCTAAATAAAATACTGCCCCACACTGTACCCTGAATATAATACTACCATACACTGTACCCTGAATAAAATACTACTATAACCAGGGGGGGTTATGGGGGGGTGATGAGGAGAGGTGCAGGGGGGGCACCTCTCATCACCCCCATAACACCCCCCTGCACCTCTCATGACCCCCATAACACCCCTGCACCTCTCATGACCCCCATAACACTCCCCCCTGCACCTCTCATCACCCCCATAACACCTCCCATAACACCCCTGCACCTCTTATCACCCCCATAACACCCCCCTGCACCTCTTATCACCCCCATTACACCCCCACTGCACCTCTTATAACCCCCATAACACCCCCACTGCACCTCTTATAACCCCCATAACACCCCCCCTGCACCTCTTATCACCCTCATAACACCCCCCCTGCACCTCTTATCACCCTCATAACACCCCCCTGCACCTCTTATCACCCCCATAACACCCTCCCTGCACCTCTCATCACCCCCATAACACCCTCCCTGCACCTCTCATCACCCCCATAACACCCTCCCTGCACCTCTCATCACCCCCCATAACACCCCCTGCACCTCTCATGACCCCCATAACACCCCTGCACCTCTTATCACCCCCATAACACCCCCCCTGCACCTCTTATCACCCCCATAACACCCCCCTGCACCTCTTATCACCCCCATAACACCCCCCTGCACCTCTTATCACCCCCATAACACCCCCCTGCACCTCTTATCACTCCCATATCTTCCCCCCTGCACCTCTTATCACCCCCATAACACCCCCCCTCCCTACACACACACACACACACACCCCTCATCACCAATGTTGTCCCCTAACCACCATAAAATCCCCCGACCCCCCCCCCCCCCCCCCCCCGGCCAGTTTACTTACCCTGCCGCGGATTGTTGCAGCGGCGTCAGTCTTCTGCTGCTCCTTTCACTGCATGAGGAGGATGCTGAAGGTTTGCATAGGGACGTAAGCAAGGACAGGTCAGGTGATCGGAGTGGACGTGCGTGCCTGCGCGGGGCACGTGATGTCTCTACTCCCATCAGCCCCTGACCTGTCCGGTGCCGGCCCTGCGCTTTGTTTCTGCGCTCCTGCGCTCCCTACAAAGGTAATTTAATTGAAATGTGCGGGCGCCCCGTCGCTACTGGATGTGCACCGGCTCTGCTCGGGGCCCCCAGCCAGCTCGGGGCCCCAAGCAATTGCTTGGTTTGCCGGTCCGGTAGCGACGGGCCTGAACCTAACCACAGTGTGTGTATAGTCTGTAAAATCTGTCTCCAGCCTTACTTTTATCCCTTACCTTTATATGCAGCTGCATTGCACTGCTGCAGGCAGTGTGAGCGGCGGGCGAGCCTGTGACTGCGCATCTGAGGGGGGGGGGGGACGTTCAGCGGTCGGGATTGCCGCCCCCATGAAAAGTGAGGAACCGGCCCTGCGCGTTTGATTGGTAAGCAGTGGGTCAGCGGAGGGTGGGACAAGGACTTGATGAACAGAGGCTGCGGCAGTGCGGCCTGGTGTCTGACCACCCTGCCCGCAACAGCCCTATGACCACCGGCGCCAACGAATTGGCCGATTATTCGATAACGGGATTTTTCCACAACGAATCGAATTTTATTGAATAATTGTTGCAGCCCTAGACCGCTGTGTGATTGACACACAGGTCCTAGCGCATGCGCCCCTTATCTTTCATATGTGAGCGCCGACCAAAATTTATTTTCAGAGCGAGTGCTCACTTCAACTGTCTGCCGCATTTGTGCGCATGGACAGTGCCCGTCCTTCTCCTCTTACTTCTCCCCATGCGGGAGACGTGCTGAGAGCTTGTGTATTCCCTAGAGGCAGAGAGCGTTTCTCTCTGCCTCCAGTATTGCACGGAGGTGTCAGACAGAGCGCTCACTCTGTAATGTCAGTCAGCGCTGACATATGAAAAATAAAGAGCACATGCGCTGGGACCTGTGTGACAATAACACGGCGGTCCCAGCACTGGTGTACAGGGGATAGGCGTGGTGGCCGAGGGGTATAGCGAACCCCTGGCCACGTCTATCCGACTGTCAGTGGCTGCATATAAAAGTGTTTTTTGAGCTAATAAAAGCCACAATAAGTGGGATAAAAGTAAGGCTGGAGACGTATTTTACAAACCATACACACACTGTGGTTAGGTTATATGCCCCAAACCTCATGACAGTTGCGCTCTAATTCATCAACTTTTCAAGTCCAGATGAGAAAATTACAGCAAGGGTTTTATTTATCATGGCCATAAGTGGCTTATATTTTTGCTAATTTGTGCCGCACAACGTTTGATGGCGAATCCAGTGGGCGTTTTGTGGGCAAGGTTTGGGCATCGTTTTCTAGGCATACAGATTACACACTGATGTGTGAAATTTGCACAGTTTTGCCCAATGGCCACTTCAGCTGGTATCACGTGCAGGCAGCCACACTGGGCTGACTGACAAATGTGCTCCACATTAGTTCCAAGTTGCATGTAAACATTTGCCAGCATTCATCAAAAGGCCTCTTGATAAAGACCAACCATCTATGCAGTGCGCACATGTTAAAGGGGTACTCCACTGGCCTACGCTCGGAACATATAGAACGCTGTGTGCGCGCTGCAGGGGTCGACCATGCCCCCTCGTGATGTCAGGCCACGCCACTCAAAGCAAGTTGCGCCTCCCATAGACTTTCATTGAGGGGCCGTGGTTTGACATCACGTGGGGGCATGGTCGACCCAGGCAGCGCGCACACAGCGTTCAAAATTTTCTGAGCGCTGACCAGTGGAGTACCCCTTTAATAATTTACCCTTCTTAAAGTTCTTCTTAACAAGAAGGCACAGGACATTTTAGGTTGCAAAACAGACTTTACTCTCAGGCTAGGTTTCCACTTTTTTTATTTTTTTTTAACACCTGAAAAAACGGCAGAAAAAAAACACCAGAAAAACTGCCAGTGATTTTTCCTGTGTTTTGGCAGTTCCTCTGCTGGCGTTTTTCAAAATTTTGTTGGGTACAAAAAAAAAAAAAAAAATTATGCAGTGGGAATTAAAAAAATTGTAGGGAACATAATTTTTTATACATTTTCAGTCAAGGAACAATTTATGTGAGCGGACTGGGACATAACAATGTAGACGGTAGAGATGAGCAAAAAGAATCAGACGAATCTGAATTCGTTCATTACGAATTTCCTGAAAAATTTGAACGCCTAATTCAGGTATAACCTCACAGGTGTTACCAGGGCCAGATAAAGAGCATCATGGGCCTGGTGCTGGAGATTTTGATGGGCCTTTTTATAGAAACTATTTATTTAGCCTAGGATGGCAAGAGGTGTGGTAGGGGGTCTGCTCTGCCCCTGGACCTAAATACCTTTCCTCAGGTCTCTACACTGCGGAGTGGCGGCAGAAGTAAATCTCCGCTTAACTTGGCTGGGCTATAAAAAGATATGTCATTCAGGAGCATGGAAAAGCCTAGCTTTTTTATGCTCCTGAATGACATATCTGTTTATAATAGCTGAGCCATTAAAAGCAGATATGTCATTCGGGAACATGAAAAAACTAGGTGAGAAGCTGTCGCCTAGCTTTTCCATGCTCCTGAATGGCATATCTGCTTATATACATATCTGTTTAGAATAGATTATCTACTATAAGCAGATATGGCATTCACGAGTATGTAAAAGCTAGGTAAAATATCGTCTCCTAGCTTTTCCATGCTCCTGAATAGCATATCTGCATATAATAGCTGAGCTCATGCTGACTTACCTCTCTAGCTGTTCAGGGCAATATCCTTGTTGTGTCTGTCACTGAGAGCTTGTGGTCTTGAATCACTGTTCGCGGCACCACACCTCTTTGGGCTCTGCATGTTATAATTTCAGATCCTGTGCATGCAGCACCAGCCTCCCTTGCACAGCACCAAACATCTACTTTACGGCAGGACAAGGGGAGGAGTCTGCTACCTGATGACACAGGATACACAGCAGAGGCAGACTGGGACTTAAAAGCAGCCCTGGCTCACAAAACAGGCAAGAGTAAGTGTGGTGTCCCGGTACCGGATTGCATCCGTTACCTTGTGGTGAGGTCCTCAAAGTCAGAGTCCCTAGGTACCGGTGGGGTCCTCATCAATAGTTAGCCCCTTGTTACCCCTTTAATAGTTAAAATTATTAAAATTCAATATGTAAATACGTAAATAAAGTGTACTTACCTTGTGACGTTGCAGGATCTGCGGGTGATGTGATGCGTTCCAAAACTCTATGGTTTTCTGGTTCAAGGACCTTTGGAGGAAGTCAGGTGATTGCCCACCATGCATTGTAACGGTGAGTGACAGCTGACACGGACCAATCCAAAATGGTCCTGCCCATATAAGGGAGCGGCGGCCATTACTCGTTCTCTTTCCTCGTGGGCTGCTGATGAGGATGGATCTGCGCAGCTGTCATCAGCAGTGACTAGGCCCAAGCCTTGCGGCAACGGCCATCTTTAAAAAACTGTGAGTTATCTCAATCCCTGTTAACTCCACAAGATCATCGGACCTAAATACTCCCCTAAATCCGGACGGATCTCTGCAACAATCCTAATTCTAATAATCCTTTGGATAAGTCAATGGTCCTTGGCATTTGTCAATCACTGCCGTGCTATATAGAGACTGTATTGCTAAGACTGTTGCTGTTAATTGGATGTACCGCAAGTACCTTAGTAAAGTTTATGCAAGATCAAGTTCATCTCTATTGTGAACCTTCATTCATTTAAGCACGCACCTATCGTTTCTGGGAAGGGTGGCGTTAGGCCAAAGATTTACCTCAGCGTATTAACCCTCACCCTGGCGTCACAAGTGACAGGGGTTAAATTAACCCCTCATATACTGAAGCGACACCCCAACTACACTACACCCCAAGGCAGTTACCACATAAGCTACCACTATAAAGGCACCAATAAAACAAAAAATACATTCATACAGTGACCATCCTGCAGACTATTCAGCACAGTTTCATATTGAGACATATTTTTATCCTCCCCTCTTCTGCAATATTCCCACCTTCCATAACAACAATACATTCATACCACAGACCCCTGAACAAAGTCACACCAGAAGCCCCCCTTGTACTCCTATCCCCCACAGACGTCAGACCAGGATTCCCCTTGTACCTCGACCCGCAAATAAGTCACAGAAGGACTGTCCCAAGATTTGCTCCCCTAGAAGTCACAGCAGGACCCCTTTGTACCCCCCACTCCCACAAAAGTAACAGCAGAGCTCACTCCTGCATCCTGTCACACAACTCTCCAACAAAAGTCACAGCTAAGCTCACCCCGGCATCCTAACGCCCAACCCCGCCCCCCCCCCCCACCTACACTAAAATTCACAGCAGAACTCACCCCTGCATCCTGCCCAGGCACAGAAATCACAGCACAGCAGCCTGTAGGCTCAGCAGATCAGCAACTCTTCCCCTAGCACAGGGATGACTCATTGAAGACACGTCAGCACGTCAGCAAGGAGTATGGAGGAGGAGCCAGACCAACACAGTAAGGGGCACGCAGTACTGTAGCCACTGGGCCTGTGTATGTGTGTAATAGTAATATAATACTGATTCTGACACAGTTCCTGGGACTTCTGACAGTCTGCCAAAGTGACATGCAGCTTGTCAGGCCACTGTTAGGTAGTGTGCAACCAGATTGTCAGTGTCGGGACTGATAACTACTGCTGCTTGTCACCTGAGCAATGGGGTCCATGAGTTCTGTTACAGGGCTGGCTCGGGAGATCTCTGTTTGCGTTGCCAGCAGTGTCACTATTTCTGTGTTCGGCGGCGGGCACAGGGAGGCCTATGCGGACCGCTGGGCCTATTTTTATTGAGGGGCCTGGAGCTGGAGCTCCATTTGCCACTTCGTTAATCCGGCCCTGGTGTAACCTATACGTACACTCAGCGGGTGTAGGTTTTTTTCCTGTGAACTCATAAGGGCCAGTTACTGTTAAAGGCCAGAAATACCTACACACCTGCTTTTAACGCCTATTTATATGTATAACGGTACTAAGGCGTATTGTCCTCACGTAGGTGTAAACTATACGTACACTCAGCCGGTGTAGGGTTTTTTCCTGTATAAACTCATAAGGGCCAATTACTGTTAAAGGCCAGCAATACTTACACACCTGCTTTTAACACCTAATATAGGTGTAACTGTGGTGTCCCGGTACCGTATTGCATACCGTACCTAGTGTAGAGGTCCCCAAAGTCAGAGTAACTATGTTCAGGTAGGGTTCCTCAGGTGGGAAAGCCCCTAGTCGCCTCTCCTAAAGTCTATCTTTAATAATAATAAATGTATATATTTGATAATTATATATATTCTATAGTAATGTATAGTACTTACCTTGTTCAGCGTCGCAGGACCTTCGGTCATGTGACCATGCTAGTAACCTCTATGGTATGTTGTAGGACCTTAGGAGATCCTTGGGTCACGTGTTACCCACAAATCTCTGTAATGGTGATTAACATCAGTATGGACCAATTAGCATTAGTCCAGCCCCTAGCCATATAAGGGAGCTGCGTCCAATTATCGCTCTCTTGGGTTGCTGCTCTCGTGGATGCTGGACTAACAGGACGGTGCTACGCAACTTTCAAAGACACGCTAGGCCTCAAAAACCTGACGGCCTCAGCGGACCAAAACCGTGAGTTCACATCTAAATCCCCGCTAATGCTAACGTGACTACTGGACCGCAACTAACACCTAAATCCAGTGGAACAACGCATAGTACTAAAAAACTCTAAATGCTAAAGTCCCAACCTTTGACAATCTCCAAGGAAAGCTGTTGTTATGCTTAGGGACTGTTATACTATTGAAGCTTGCAGAAAACCTTCAGTAAACGTTAATACTGTTTCAGAAACTCTCTGGTTGTGGACAATCTATTCTTATCATCTACCTCCCTATCGCTCTTGGGAAGGGTGGTGGTAGGAAAAGCATTATTGAGGAGCCCCACCCTGGCCTCACGAATTAACAAGCACCCTTTAATTACTGCACAGCTACACTCCCCATACCCTACATCCCTCAGGCTATCACATAACCGTACTAGAGCGTTTTGTCCTCACATAGGTGTAACCTCTACGTACACTCAGCCGATGTAGGGTTTTTTCCTGTTTAAACTCATAAGGGCCAGTTACTGTTAAAGACCAACAATACCTACACACCTGTTTTTAACGCCTAATACAGGTAAAACCGTACTAGGGCATATTGTCCTCACATAGGTGTAACCTATACGTACACTCAGCCAGTGTATGTTTTTTTCCTGTTAAACTCATAAGGGCCAGTTACTGTTAAAGGCAAGCAATACCTACACACCTGCTTTTAACTCCTAATTCAGGTGTAAGCGTGCTGGGGAGTATTTTCTATGTGTAAATAAGTGTAACATATACGCACTCAGCTGGTGTATAAGTATGTCAGGCAGAGAAGTGACAGGACATGCACAGAGGAGTAGCAGAGGGCTAAATTCATCAGGCGCAGGCAGAGGTTGCAGCAGACTAGGGGCGCGTGACAGGAGTCTCATCGAGAGGCCTGAGCTGCCAGTATCAGCTAGCGGTCATGTCTCGACCAGCAACCCATCTGCCGTCATTGGTTAACTTGGTCATCCACTTCATCCCAAGTGACATCTGACACCCCCAGTCAACAGTCAGTGGGTTCCTCAGACACAACCCTCAGTTGGCATGGCCCGGGAGCAGTCCCTGTCCTTCCTTTGCCTCTGTCCTATGTTGTTCCCTCCTCCACAAAAGTATTGTATGCTGTGGGTTCAGCTCCACTATTTAGTGAGGACGGTCTACCAGAGGACAATCAGCAGCTACTGCCCAGCCAAGAATTGGAGGAGATATCCACCGCTTTCTCCACTAGGCGGGCAAATAGTGATAAGGAGAGTGACGTGGGAGGTGGTGTTGCAAGCGTTCAGGCTCCTGAAACAAACACCACTGAGGAACCTGAGGAGGACATCAGTGACGTGCAGACACAACTCGATGATGATGAAGCTGATAGCACTTGGGAGCTGGGTGCAGAAGGGGCTTCATCATCATCAGGAGAAGAGGGTTGCAGGTTGCCCGTGAGGCAGCAGTTGGGCCAGTAAGGTGGTAGCATGGTTGGCAGTCAGCATGGTTTCAGCTGTGGGAAGACTGGAGCCAAACATGCCCGGGGAGACCACCTGCTTCACGGCAGCCTATTTGCCCTGGAGGTAGTGGAACAGGGGTTCCTGGAGTCGGCGGCCATAGCAGTCTGTCAATGGAGACTGTTGGGGCGGAAATCAGCTACTCGGCGGTGTGGCAGTTTTTTTTATCAAGCATCCGGAGGATATTAACATGGCCACATGCAAGATGTGTTGGCAGAAGGGGAAGCGTGGCCAGGGTCCCACCACGGCTCTGCGTTAACATATGCAGCGTCACCATAAAGCGGCCTGGGAGAACTGTGGCTCCGATGCAGTGGTCCAGCCTGCTGCAGCAACCGCTGCATCACCCAGTGGCACACTGCTCCCTGTTTTAGCCAGCCAAGGCTCCACCACCTCAGCCAAAGGGAGCTGTCTTTCATGCCAAACTTATGTTGGTCCAGATGCTCCTCCTACTTCGAGTCAGTCATTCTGGCAGCAATCCATCAGCAAAGCGATGTCCAAGAGACAGCAGTATGCACCCACACATCCACCGGATCAGAAGCTGAATGTTCTCCTGTCCAAGTTGCTGGTGCTGCAGTCCCTCCCTTTTCAAGTGGTGGACTCTGCACCTTTCAGAGAACTGATGGCTTGTGCCGAGCTGAGTTGGGGAGTCCCAAGCCGTCATTTCTTTTCTAAAAAGGCAGTACCAGCCCTTGAGCCTGTCAGTGTGTACCAAAGTGCACGGCAGCACCGATGTGTGGAGCTGTTTACAGCCCACTGGGTAAATGTGGTTCCTGCACAGCCCCACCGGCAACTTGGCAAGGTCACGCCGTTTCCGCCTCTATGCTCTCACACGGTTGGTCCTGCAACAAATGTCCGACTCTGCCTCCTCATCCTCTGCCATGTCCTCAACCTTCATTGCACAAACAAGTCTCAGTGCCCCTCCAGCATACCATGTGTGCGGTGCACAGCGATGTACCGCTGTTCTTCACCTGGTTTGCCTTGGCGAATGCAGTCACACAGGGGAGGAACTGCTGAAAGTGATTAGTCAAGAAATCGAATCATGGCTTTCTCAGTCACAACTGGAAATGGGAATCATGGTGACTGACAATGGGAAGAACATCTTGTCTGCGCTGCGTCAAGGAAGGCTGAGCCATGCGCATTTCCTAAAGTCTTCCACCCAATTGCAAGACATCCTAAGAATGGCAAGGAAACTTTGAATGCACTTCAGCCACTCGTACACCGCAAAGCACACCCTCCTTGAGCTGCAGCATCAGAACAGGATCCCCCAACATAGTCTGATATGCAATGTCCACCCATTAATTTCCCCCTCCATATGTTGGACCGACTATACGAACAGAGGAAGGCCATCAATGATTTCTTAATGATCCAAGCGGATAGGGGTACTCCCCTGTGTAACTTCGATATCAACCAGCGGCAGCTCATACGTGACACCTGCTGTTTACTCAGGCCCTTTGAGGAAGCCTTATTATTAGTCACCCCCAGTCAGGATTCGACAGGATTATGGGATGAATGACGTAATTTCACTGCTTCATTTCCTTGAGCACATGGTGGAAATGATGGCTGGTCAGGGCACTGGAGAGGTGGCGCCTACATCTCATGGCCACATGAGCTCTGTGGGGGCTGAACTGGAAGAGGAGGGAGACAGTGGAGCACAAGCAATGTGTAGCAAAATGGGTGGTTTTTATAGTCTTCTGACAGGAGGAGGAGGAGCAGCCAGAGGAGCTACAGGGTGATGAGGAACATGAGACAGAGGACCCAGACACACTGTGGCAGTATGCAGTAAAGATGGAGGCAGGGAGTGCCTCTGAGTCACTTGCACAAATTGCCCGATGCATGTTCACTTGCTTGCGTTGTGTCACCATTCAGCAGCGGGATGACTTCTGGCTCTCCACCTTGTTGGACCCTCGCTACCGGCATAAAATAGGGGCCTTTTTTACACCCACCAAGAGGGAGGACAAACTGACCTACTACAGAAACATCCTACGTAGTCAGTTGGCCGATGCCTATCTGCGCCATCATCCATCCTCTTGCAGGTCTGACTCGGAGGGCCCTCTGCACTCATGTTCCAATGCCATGGCTGCTGGGGAGGCATGGAGTAGCAGGAACAGTACCAGCTCCATAAGCAGCCTGAGTCTACAGTCGCTGATGAGTACCTTTCTGTACCCGCATAGTGAGGAAACTCATCAGCAGCAGGTAGACCTTGAGCAGGACCTGAACCAGCAGGTGGTGGCATACCTTGACATCACCCTGCCAACCCACATTGAAGATGTGCTGGACTTCTGGGCAGCCAAACTGCATTTGTCACCGCAACTAGCAGAGTTTTCCCTGGAAAAGCTGTCCCAGTAGTAGTGTCCCATCAGAGCAGGTGTTTAGTGCGGCGGGGGCCATAGTAACCCCAAGGAGATTTCGCCTGTCCACCAAAAATGTGGGGAGACTGAATCAGGCTTGAATCAGCCAGGATTTCCACCCACCAATGCCTGATGCATCAGAGTAGATTGACCATGGTGCCACACCAACACTTCACAAATATGGATAGAGTTAAAAATATTTAAGGTGCTGCCAGTTACAGAAATTCCTCCGCATCAGACCACAAGTAATTATTGAGGATATGTATCAGCTAAAACTTTACTTTTCTTAGGTTCAGACATTTTTTGAGAAGGTCGTGGTCCAAGATATTGTCCTGTAGTTCCCAAGACCTCTCCTCCAGACAGAATCCTTCCCAATCCACAAGAAAGAAGCGTTTTCCTCTGACCAGCTTGGAGTCTAAGATTTTCTTAACAACAAAAATATCAGAGGTACCAGAGATGGGGGAAGGCGAGACGAGGAAAACGATTGTGGATGACAGGCTTCAAGAGGGAGACATGGAAGGAATTTGGGATTCGGAGAGAGGAGGGCAGATGGAGGGAATAAGCCATGGGATTAAGTCGTTTTTTTTTTACTTTATAGGGATCCAAATGGCGTGGACCCAGATTATAAAAGGGTAGGTTAAAGCGGATATATCTGGAAGACAACCACACTTTGTCCCCAGGAGAGAATTCGGGAGGAGGGCGTATTTTCTTGTCTGCTTGTGACTTCATACGGGTCGTGGCATATAAAAGATAGTGACGAGTCTTCTGCCAGAGGGAGGAGAAATTCTGTACTAGTTCGTCAGCCATAGGAACTCCGGAAGAAGAAGAAGACAAGGGAAGAGGAGGACAAGGATGAAGCCCATAGACCACAAAGAAGGGTGAAGTCCCAGAATTCCTATGGTTGTAGGAAAAATCTGCCCAGTTGTCTTGGCGAACAGAGAAAAAATGGCGAAGATAGTCCCCAAGGATCTGGTTCACCCTTTCGACCTGACCATTGGATTTAGGGTGGTAAGCTGAGGAGAAGTCCAATTTAACTTTGAGACGTGAGCAGTGGGCCCTCCAGAATTTAGAAACAAACTGGACTCCCCGGACAAAGACGATATGAGTAGGCAATCCATGGAGAAGGAAAATATGATTAAAAAAAAATAGCTTGGCAAGCTGCAGTGCAGATGTTAAACTTGGCAAGGGCACAAAATGAGCAATTTTGGAAAATCGGTCCACGACAACCCAGACGACCGTATTGCCGCCAGAAGAAGGAAGGTCAGTAATAAAATCCATTGCTATGTCGGTCCAGGGCAGCTCAGGAACTGACAAAGGATATATCTATCATAGAAGCGTGCAAAGCAGTGCTAGGATGGTGGAATGTGGGTACAGGCGAATGTCTACACTGGAGTCCCTACCAATCTAGGTGGGAATCTCCTGATTTTAAGTGTGGATAGGGTAGGGAGAAACACAAAATACAATTATATACAAACGGACCTCTCTTGCCAACACGTTTCACCCGTAGATTATCAGGGCTCATCAGGGAGTGAGAGGAGACCACACTAGTGTACAAAAAACATAAATATTGTGATAATAAAACACAACATTAATAATATAAGCACCTAGAGATTAATGATATTAATTATGTTAGTACAGCGTCAGTGGGTTAGTGGGTGTCAGCCGGTCTTTAGAGATGAAAGCATTAGTCATTGTCAGTACAAGATGTTAAATAGCAGACAGAACTGAAATATAGTAGAGTGTGGTTGTTGACATAGTAACATATGGATGTAAAAAACAGGCAGGCAAATATATAGACCAAGATTGGAATAATTTCAATCAGTCCATTAGGATGTATTTTCATGCCCACTGTAAAAAGAGAAAATATAGAAAAACTGTCACAAAATATGCTGGTAGAAAGACAGAAAAATAGGGAATAGGGTGCTTACCAATTAAGATGAATAGTTACAGTGTTACTCATTGATGACAGCACCAACCGAGTGACAAACCACACAGCCCCTTTGGGGGGGCATGCAGCCCAAAGACAATAGCCTGTAAAGATATCTGTGTGTACAATAAAGCACTCAAATATATCCACAATGGTAACCACCACCAAAGAGAACCAAACTTACCCCAAGATACAGGGTGTAAATGGGTACGAGAGGTTGGTACAAGATGATAAAAATGATAATGGACACCGGGCCAAGCAGTGAATTGCTGTTAATATGTGGGGAATTCCATACTGTAACATGGTATGTAATCCAAGGCTATATCTCTATCTAAAATGCGTCTTTTGCTGTGATCTCTTTTCACTAGCAGTCCTGTAATTATGGTAACTTTGTTTTCAGTCTCCTCCATTGACATACATGCCATCAGTTTACACCATCTGTCTGGTCGCTCATTTATCTATTCTGACCACTACTACCAGGTCAGTAATCTTATTATGGCTATTCTGTGTAGTCTTAAACAAACTCAATATCTGAAGACACTGATTTAGGGTTTTATTATGGATTTTGTTACAGTATGGAATTCCCCACATATTAACAGGAATTCATTGCTGGGCCCGGTGTCCATTATCATTTTTTATCATCTAGTACCATCCTCTCGTACCCATATACGCCCTGTATCTTGGGGTAAGTTTGGTTCTCTTTGGTGGTGGTTACCATTGTGGATATATTTTGGGCTTGAGTGCTTTATTGTACACATATATATCTTTACAGGCTATGGTCTTTGGGCTGTATGCCATCGGGGGTGGGGGGGCGTGGGGGTGTCGATGAGAGGCAGGGGCTGGGACAGGCGGGAGCTGGCTAGCGAACTAGCGGACCGCACGAGTACGAGCTTTTTCACTGCAGCAACTTATACACTGCAGCAATTATACACTATTGCAGCTGGAACTCTTTTTACTATAAAATACAAAAACTTATACAATACAGAAAACAAAACAAAACAATCGTAACGAGCTATAACATAATTACAAGAACAAAAAGCCTGCCTAACTGGCCAGCCCAGATTTACTGAAATACTAAACTAATCCTACTTTCCTAACCAAACTATCAACTTATCAAATCAACACACCCAAACATACCGAAAAAGAACATAAAAATAGCTCAACTTGGCTTATGTAAACATAAAAGTTAGCACTATCGGCTTTAACTGAAAAAAATAAAAAAAAATAAAAAATAAAAAACTTCACAGAAACCTAACAAAAGCATAACACACCACTACAAACTTCTGTTTTTTTTTTTTTTTTTTTATAATATATTTGTTTATGTAACTAAAATAAAATTTTGCACTGCCAAGCTATAACTCATACCATCCATACTTGGAAAAAGAAGACAAAAAATAAATAAATAAACAAATAAATAACAACATAATAACATACAAAACCACACACACATAACGAAAGTACCAACCAAAACATGACAGATCCTGGACAAACAAAAGTATAACAGATAATCATAAAATATTTGTGATAACGCACACACACATATTAACATAACATCTGGCCCGACTGCCTTATCTACTATAATGTATAACATACAAAACCAAATATACATATTAATATTTTTTCCTTCCTCTACAATATAACATAAATATAATATAAATGTAATTATAAATATAGTATAATATACAGCAGAAACTTACAAAACAATAGAAAACCCATAGAAAAACCCTATACTAAAAACTGTCCCCTCCCCCCACACCTCCTGTACATGGATCAGAGTCCCTAGTGTCCATACAGTTCACATAAGCCCAGTCCTTACCTGACCCATGTCAGGTAACTCAACTGCACACAAATACACCCACCCCACCTAGCACTCCTCCCAGCCAACTTATACACAAACTTATAAACACAAAAACACAACCCACTTTAGGCCCAAGTTTGGTTGCCTGTAAGCCCTTCATACCATGTCAACCTAAAACAAAACAAAAAGCTAGCGTGTGCATGCACTAGCCCACCACCAGGAAGAAGGATGGCAGACTTGATACATAAAATATTAACTTTTCCCCTAATTTTCCCCTACAATTGTCCCTAATTCTATCCCTCCATTAAAACTAACCCTGCTCTCACCCTATCTCTATCCCTATAACACTCCAGCCGATGGAAGCGCCCACCCGGCTGTAAACCCCTATAGTAAAGGGACAATGAAGCAGGAAGTGCCCCTACACTCTTCTCGGGGACAATCCCGGTCATCAGAGTTCCTGTACTTCAAGTTGTCCCTCACATATAGTTTCCCCTGAAAGCAGCGCCAGGCCAAGTCCCAAAACTTCAGTGGGATCCTTATCATGTTTAAAAGATGCAACCCCACCTCTAGATCCCGACCTGGGCAGTCCCTGAGCGCCAGAGGCTTCTGGAAGTGGGTCAACAGAACTCGTTTGTCAAGGAATTGCCTTGACTGAGTCCTGATCTCCCACACTCCCAGACCTCACCGACGTAACGCCTTCAGAGTCGGGGTAGCATAAGCCGGAAGATGCCCATGGGGCGTACGGAGGTCCTTCACTCGCCCTCCTGTCTCCCATTCCTGGAAGAAAGGCCAAAACCATTCCCTGCAGGAGAGTACCCACGGAGGAGCCCTCTCTGGCCAGAGGTTAGAGATGTTAGCTTTCAAAAAGGTGTTTACATAGTCTCCTCGTAGTCTCCTCGTGCGGTACGTAACCTCCCTCTTGACTAGGTTCATCCTGTTCCCCCATAACAGTTGGAAAAACAGGCTGTAGATCCTAGTGTAATAAGCCTCTGGCAAAATACATACACTGCCCAGATAGATAAACAAAGGGAGCAGGTACGATTTGATCAGGTGTACCCTTACCCTTCCACTGGTTGACCCTCTGAGCGGCATCCTTAAGCTTACCATCCCAGCTTTTGGAGGGATAATCATCCTGGCCCAGATGCCCAGAATTTTTGCCGAGTCCTGGGGCTCTGGAAGGGTATCCGGGAGATCAAACATAGCCAGAGACTTTCACACTTATTCCGGTTGATCTTAGACCCGGAAGCCTCTGAGTAGCGCTCCACCTCCGACATCACCACATCGACATCCTCTCTCGAGGACACGAAAATGGTGACATCATCAGCGTACGCCACCACTCTCTGGGCGACACCCGGCTCCACCAAACACATCCTGACTCCCGCCAACGGATCGCGATCTACCCTCCGGACAAAGGGATCGATCGCGAACACGTATAAAAGCAGGCTCAAAGGACAACCCTGACGGACTCCAGACCCCACCTCAAAAGAGCGGCCAGACCACCCGTTCACAAGCAGGAAACTCTCTGCTCCTGCATATAAAGTCACAAGCCAATTCACAAAGGTACCCGGTAAGCCATATCTCAGAAGGACAGACCAGAGGTACTCATGGTTCACCCGATCAAATGCTTTGGCCTGATCCAAGGACAGCATGTACCCCTTCCAAAGGCCTGCCATACCCCGCTGCACTGCTTCCCGGACACCGAGAACAGCACTTAAGGTGCTATGGCCTGGAACGGAGCAGTGCTGAGCGCCCGAAAGGAGCCGGGGTGCAAACTTGACCAACCGATTAAACAGTATTTTGGCCAGAAGCTTCCTATCCGTATTGAGAAGAGCTATGGGCCTCCAGTTCTCAATACAGCTCGGATCTCGGCTGACCTCCTCATTGACTTTGGCAGAGTACCCAAGGAAAGATACTCATTAAAGACCTTGGTCAAGAGGGGAGCTAAAGACTCCTTAAAGGTCCATTACCACTCAGATGTTAAGCCATCCGGATGTTAAGCCATCCGGACCTTCTTAGGGGCAAGTCCCTCGATAGCCAGTCTCCCTTCCTCTTCCCTGATTTCCTCAACCAAAACGCCAAGAGAGGGGTCTACCCCTGGCTCAGGAACGGTTTCAGTTAGGAAAGCCAACATCCTGTCTCGATCTAGATCCTTACTTCCCAAGAGGTGTGAGTAGAAGGATCTGACAACCTCCAAGATCCCTGGTCTGGACCGATTCAAGGATCCTGTACTATCAACCAGTTCCGGAATGAACTTACTACTCACTGACATCTTGCAGTTTCTGTAAGGGTCGGGCGAGCAGTATCTCCCAAAATCCCTCTGAAAAACCAAAGACGTGTGCCTATCATACTGACACTTCATCAGCAAGGATTTCACTCTGGAGATATCCTCCTGGCTAGCTCCAGTCGAGACAAGGAGCTCGAGTTTCCTCCTCAGACCCCGATACAGCCAGTACCTGTTCAGGGACGTGAGGCTCGAGAGCCGGCAGAAGAACCCCGCAACCCGCTTCTTGAACATCTCCCACCACTCCAGCTTATTACTACAAAGGCCCAGCAAAGGTACCTGACTCTGAAGAAAATCCTCAAAGGACTGTCTTATCTCTGCTTCCTCCAGGTGAGACGAATTAAGCTTCCAGTAACCTATGCCAATCCGAGGAGTTTCTGAAACATTCAAAGAAAAAGAAATCAAACAGTGGTCGGAAAACTCTACCTCAACCGCGGACACTGAAGAAGAGACAGCTTCCTCCTTTAAATAAAACCTGTCTATTCTAGACCTGCAGCTACCTCAATGATAGGTGAAAGCCGCGTGGCCTGAGGCACTCCGGATGTGGGCATCCTCTAGGCGAGCTTCCCTAACTATACTATTGAGAGCTATGCTATCATAAGCCAACCGATCATTGGAGCCTCTCCTATCTTGGGATCTCGTGACATTATTGAAATCCCCTCCAAAGATCACCTGTCGGCTCGTAAAAAGGAAGGGCTTAATCCTCATAAAGAGATCCTTTCGCCCCACTTTGTCTGCGGGGCGTAGATGTTAATGAGCCGAAGCTCTTGTCCCTTCATGAGGACATCCAAGATCAGGCACCTCCCCATTTCTAACTCAATAACCCGTCGGCATTCAACCGCTGTGGAAAAAAGGACCACCACCCCACTATACGGCTCAGCCGCAAGAGACCTGTGGGAGGGCCTCCACTCTCTCCTGGCTTTAACCAGGGAGGCAAGATCTGACAACCTGGTCTCTTGTAAAAAGAAAATGTCGGCTTCAACACGGCAGAGAAAATCAAAGGCTGCAAATCTAGCCATATCAGACTTAATACTGGCGCAATTAATGGACGGCAGCATCAGTGGGGTGAGTGCCGCCATCATTGGTGATTGAGTTAGACGGCCTTAACCCCCTCATTTTTGCCTTTTCTTGGCCCCTTCATCCCCAGACGAAGAGGCCTCCTTGTTTTTGGCCCTTTTTTTGGATTCTGTTTGATCCATTTTTGGGTCCCCGTCTATACCTGGCTCCAGGTTGGCCCCACCCCCAGGGGAAACCTCCCCTGCAGGACAGGGCCCAGTTCCCCCAGAGGCTCCCCCACTACAGGCACCCCATCCCCGCCCCCCCCCCCCTCCAAGGAGGGGGAGGAGATGTTTTCAAGGACAGAGTACCGGATAGACAGGCCAATCAGAGGGGGGGGGGGTGGTAGGCTTCCGCTTGGGACCTGGTCTGCAGCACAGGGCTTTACAGAGGACACGGACCTCTTCTTCCCCTTCTTCCCCTTTTTATTGCCCTTCACTTTTGGCCTCTCCTCCCTCTCCTCATCCACACTTTCATAGTGGGAGGAATCAGAAAGAACGGCCCACCACCTTCCTCATTCGAAATTCTCCTCATCTCCTCATCCAGAACGTCATCCTCCAGAGCCTCAGCGATTACAGGACTAACCTCAGGAGCAGGACCAGGAGCCGCCTCCGGTTCTTCACCCCTTTTACGGCTATCCTCCCACCTTGGCTTAGCGGGATCTTTCCTTCTCACTGACCCTGTTGTGCCCTGCCCCGCACTCGAGCCCTCCCCAGCTGGGGCAACATTAACCCTCTCCCCGGCCGAGGCGACCGTCGCATGGGAAAAGGCGCTAGGACAACGACTGAATGGGTACCCTAAGACACCACACAGGTGGCACCTGATCTGCCTACAAGATGCGGCAAGATGACCTACCCCACCACACATAGCACAGACCTGTACAGTACAGGCCGCACTAAAGTGGGTGGGGCTGCCACACCTGTGACAGACCTTGGGCTGCCCCTGGTAGAAGACCTGGATCCTGTCTTTCCCAAGAAAAGCAGCCGAAGGGATGTGGGGCCCAGACCAGATCAGGCCCCAGACCAGATCCCATACTCATCTAAATTCTTTTTAGGCATGTCTGTCACATTGCCGTACCTCCCAAGCCAGGTCATGATATCATAACAAGTAAGCGACTTGTTACGAGTCAAAACGGTCACTTTCTTGACTAGGGTCTGGCGCGAAACCGCCTTTACAGCAAAATCACACCAGCCAGGCTCACTCTTCACCACCTCATAGTTCGACCAGAAGAGATCCAGCCCCTCCGGCCGAAAGAAGCTGATGTCGAACTCGGAGGCACAATAGGGGTGAATCAGGGCAACCGAACCTCTCCCCTCTACCTGGATTGACCTATCTCCCCTACGCAGAGCCTCTAGGAGGCGCTGTTGCAACTGACCGTTCCCAGAGCCAGATGAAGACGGGGACCCCCCAGATCCTCCGGCAGCGACGCAGGCATAGTTTCTTGGAGAAGCAGCCGCCACCGGGGGGGGGGCAGTCGGACCAGACCCCAAACCTGCAAACGCATCAAAAGCCTCGCTAACCATTTTCTTGTCGTTGGCATCACAAACACCCCTCTCATTCACTCCACTAACACCCCTCTCACACGCTCTACTAGCACCCCTCTCATTCACTCCACTAGCACCCCTCTCATTCACTCCACTAGCACCCCTCTCATTCACACCACTTGCACCCCTCTCATTAACACCACTTGCACCCCTCTCATTCACACCACTTGCACCCCTCTCATTCACTCCACCAGCACCCCTCTCATTCACTCCACCAGCACCCCTCTCATTCACTCCACCAGCACCCCTCTCATTTGATCCACTAGCACTCCTCTTATCCATACTGCTGGCACCCATTACTTACAAACTGCAATCACTCCTTCTACTCCCAGCGGCCATTTTCCCTTTATTAGATTCACTGCTCTTATTTACACTTTCACCTTTGTTAGCTGGGCCGTCCTCCGTCCCCATCTGTTTAGATGCAGCAGGCTTGTTATATCTCTCTGACATCACGGGCTCAGGGACATCCTCTGGCATGGGCACAGGTTGCCCCGCCCCCTTTATTGACACCGCCGCCATCGACCTGGGTGGGAGCTGCCCCTCTGAGCGCACTCCCGCTCCACCTCCTACTCAAAAGCGGGGGACACCCGCGACACCGGATGCGTCCTGGGGACGCCCGGACACCCCCCCCCCCCCTCACAGGGGGATGCCCCACAGCACCATGACCAGCACCAACCTTTTCACCCAGGGGACCGTCCCCTGCTCACAGACCCCGGTGCCAGGACACCCCCCCTCACAGGGGGATGCCGCATAGCACCAGAGCCGCTTAGGGGACCGCCCCCTAAGCCAGTTTGGGAACGCGTAGAGACCCCGAATATGCCATGCCCATCCCTACCGACAGGACACCCGGCGGGGTCTCCGGCACCCCCTATAGCACTCACTGCCATCTTGAGCGCACCACTGTACCCCCCATGCTGGCCCAGTTCCACTTCAGAAACGGGGTCTGGCAGTTTCGGGGGCCCAGCAGCCTGAACCCACTGACCAGCAGGTCCAGACTGCTGGAAAGAAGAGAAAACAAACTTAGTTACTTCTTCTTTCTTTTTTTTTTTCCTTCCTTTTTTCTTCCTCTACTTTCCAGTCTTGTCAGGACCCATTTCGTCACCAAAGGTAAAGTTCTCAAACCGAGTGGGGGACTCCTGCATGACAATGGCCCAGAGCACCCCACCCTCCGGGAGACCGCTGCTACTATCTGACTCATATTCACTCTCATCCAAGGAAGGCAGGGCGACCCTCTGTGCTGCGTCCAGGTGATCCTCACTGAGGGGAAAACTGGTGGTGAGGGTGACAAGGGCACCAACAGGCACAGCATCAACAGTCACTGCTGAACCCCCCTTACTACCCCCAGCCACTTCACCACCTTCTCCACCTTTACTGCCATTATCTTCACTGGGGGGAAAAGCAGGGATGTGGGTGACACAGACACCAGCAGCCACACTATTGCTAGCCACTGTATTAGCTTCTGTACCCTCGCACTTACCCCAGCCACTTCACCATCTTCTCTGCCATGACTATCTTCCATAGCCTCCACCTGCTCCTTCACCGACAGCACTTCATCTTCACCACCACTACTCTCCCCAACATCCTCCACCACAACCTCCTTACCTGGGGTTTTCATGGTGGCGAATCTGTTTTCGTTTAGCAGCTTCTCCTTGAAGATACCACTGCCTTCCACCAGTTCTTGCCTCCTCTCCTCCAGCTTTTTAATTTTTAGCTTTAAAGAGTCCATGCGTTTTTTTTTTTTTAAATCTGACCTCTTCTTTTTGGATCCAGTGTTATGGAGGTTCCTTACCAGCTTCAGGTCTTCTCTTGCAGCATGGAGTTCTTTACCGCAGGCTTCGTATTTCTTGAACCTCGCTGTCATACGGGAACAGAAGGTGTCTGTTGATTCCCTGGGCCCTCTGTTCCCCCACATCTCCACATCAGCCACAGTTTTCTTGCTTTGTTTTTTCTTTGCCGTTGCCTGGGAAGCAGAGCCTGTATTGCTACAGACTCTGCTTGATCTTCTCCCACAGGCCAGAATGTTGGCTGTAGCAGGCTGCTCTCCACCCCCCGCCAGCCTAGAACAGGGAGTGGAGGCCAGGCATTCCATGCAGGAAGCTCTCCCAGAGAGGCTGCCACACTCCTGGGAAGATGCTAGTTGGAAACTCTGCTGGCTTTGGCCTAGTTCCTGGAAGTCTGGAGCTCTGGTAACACACAACCTCCCTCTAGCTGTTGGAGCTGGAACTCTTTTTATTATAAAAATGCAAAACAAATCTGATACAAAACATTAAACAAAAACAAGCTTAACCAGCTATAACAAACATAACATAAATAAAATTACAAAAACAAATTCTGCCTAACCGGCCAGCCCAAATTTACTAAAATACACTTTAACTTTTTCCCCATACCAAAATAACACACAAAAACACGCATTCAAAAAAAAAACATTAAAAAAAAAAGAGCCCAACTTGGCTTATAAAAAAAAAAAATAATAATATATATATATAAACATAAAATTCAGCACAACTTGGCTATAAAAACAAACCAAATGAAAAGGAACATAAAAGTAGCACAACTTGGCTATAACATAAAAATTACCCTTACCACGGGGGGGGGGGGGAAGAAAAAAAAAAAAATAAATAAATAATAATAATAATTAATAAATATATAAATAAATTGCTCAGCACAACTTGCGTAAAAACTACGCTCTGCCTCCCAGCCAGAGATCCACCGGTGAAAGAAGGGCAAGGAAAAGCAGCACGGAGATGCGGCCGGAGAGAGGGCCCAAAGAGCCCATTCCCACGCACTGCCCCCGTACAGCCGCAAGGCCCGCGAAGCATGCCCAGCACGGCAAGGAGCCGAGGACGGCCAGAGAGGATCCGCGCGCAACCCAGAAACCGGCGAGCACCGGACCCAAAAAGAGCAAGCCAGAACTGAAGAAAAGGACAACACCGCCGAAAAGCGAAACCGCGAAGCCGGAGGCGAGGAGAGCAGAGACACCGGAGGGGAGCAGCTCCCCGAAGGAGGGAAAATTAAAAATAAATTAAAAAATAAATTAATAAATAAAATAAAAATATACACAAACATGTGTACATGCTTATACACAATCAAACACACACATATATATATATATATATATATATATATATATACATATATACATACATATACATAAACATATGACACCGCTTTTTTTTTCTTTTTACTGGCCCGACTGCCACTATACACTATATAATATAAAACAATATAAATACAAAACACAATATATACAAAACACAATATATACAAAATCACAGAAAATATACAAAAATATAGTAAATACACTACAAAAAACAACAGAAAAACACCTACACTAAAACTGTCCCCTCACCCACACCACCCCTCCTGTACATGGGTCAGAGTCCATACCGTCCATACAGTTCTCAAAGTCCAGTCCTTAACTGACCCATGTCAGGTCCCCAAAACACCGCAAAACCACCACCCACAAATACACCCTCCCCACCTAACACTCCTCCCAACCAACTTATATACAAACTTATACACTCTTAACCACAACCCCTTTTAGGCCCAAGTTTGGTTGCCTGTAAGCCCTTCATACCATGTCTACTAAAAACAAAACAAAAAGCTAATGTGCACATGCATCAGCCCACCACCAGGGAGAAGGATGGCAGACCTGATACATAAATCATTTTATGCTCTTTCCCTAACTCCCCCTACAATTCTCCCTAATTCTATCCCTACAATAAATCTGACCCTGCCCTCACCCTATCTCTACCCCTATAACACTGCCCCTAACCAAAAATAAAAGGTACTCTACCCAAAAGGTTTAGTACCTGGGGCACATGAAATGAGAAACCTCTCCACAGGAGAGATGCCCTACTGGTACCAAGACTGCCATATTCCAAAGACCTGATCTTCCCAAGGTCACCGGTGATGTTCCTACAGACCTCCACCTCGGAGAGGATTTTCTGTTGGGTCGACACTAAGCACCGTGCGTTCCACGTGTAGTACCTAACCACTAAACTGACTAAGAATAAAGTGCCCCGATCTCGGCCACCCAGGTTCCTGAATGCCCCATAAGCCCACTCCGGATAGGCAAGGCCGGCAAGTTGACTCCAGCCGATGGAAGCGCCCACCCTGTTGTAGACCCCTATATTAAAGGGACAATGAAGCAGGAAGTGGTCCATGCTTTCCAGCGTGTCCCCGCACTCTTCTCGGGGACATCCCCGGTCATCAGAGTTCCTGCACTTCAGGTTGTCCCTTACATATAGCTTCCCCTGAAAGCAGCGCCAGGCCAAGTCCCAAAACTTCTGGGGGATCCTTTTCATGTTTAAAAGATACAACCCCACCCTCAGATCCCGACCTGGGCAGTTCCTGAGCGCCAGAGGCTTCTGGAAGTGGGTCAACAGAACCCGTTTTCAAGGAACTGCCTTGACTGGGTCCTGATCTCCCACACTCCCAGACCCCACCGACGTATCGCCTTCAGAGTCGGGGTAGCGTAAGCCGGAAGATATCCATGGGGCATACGGAGGTCCTTCACTTGCCCTCCTGTCTCCCATTCCTGGAAGAAAGGCCGAAACCACTCCCTGCAGGAGAGTACCCACGGAGGAGCCCTCTCTTTCCAGAGGTTTGCAATGTTGGCTTTCAAGATAAGCCCCCTAGTCTCCTCGTGCGGTACGTAACCTCCCTCTTGACTAGTGTCACGATGCCGGCTGGCAGGTAGTGGATCCTCTGTGCCAGAGAGGGATTGGCGTGGACCGTGCTAGTGGATCGGTTCTAAGCCACTACTGGTTTTCACCAGAGCCCGCCGCAAAGCGGGATGGTCTTGCTGCGGCGGTAGTGACCAGGTCGTATCCACTAGCAACGGCTCAACCTCTCTGGCTGCTGAAGATAGGCGCGGTACAAGGGAGTAGACAGAAGCAAGGTCGGACGTAGCAGAAGGTCGGGGCAGGCAGCAAGGATCGTAGTCAGGGGCAACGGCAGGAGGTCTGGAACACAGGCTAGGAACACACAAGGAACGCTTTCACTGGCACAATGGCAACAAGATCCGGCAAGGAAGTGCAGGGGAAGTGAGGTGATATAGGGAAGTGCACAGGTGAAGACACTAATTGGAATCACTGCGCCAATCAGCGGCGCAGTGGCCCTTTAAATCGCAAAGACCCGGCGCGCGCGCGCCCTAGGGAGCGGGGCCGCGCGCGCCGGGACAGGACCGAGGGAGAGCGAGTCAGGTACGGGAGCCGGGGTGCGCATCGCGAGCGGGCGCTACCCGCATCGCGAATCGCATCCCGGCTGGCAGCGGAATCGCAGCGCCCCGGGTCAGTGGATCTGACCGGAGCGCTGCAGCGGGGAGAGTGAAGCGAGCGCTCCGGGGAGGAGCGGGGACCCGGAGCGCTCGGCGTAACAACTAGGTTCAACCTGCTCCCCCATAACAGTTGGAAAAACAGGCTGTAGACCCTAGTGTAGTAAGCCTCTGGTAAGATACATACACTGCCCAGATAGATAAACAAGGGGAGCAGGTGCGATTTGATCAGGTGTACCCTTTCCCTGAGGGTCATAGACCAACCCTTCCACTGGTTCACCCTCTGAGTGGCATCCTGGAGCTTACCATCCCAGTTTTTGGTGGGATAATCATCCTGGCCGAATGTGATGCCCAGAATTTTTGCTGAATCTTGGAGCCCTGGAAGGGTGTTGTTACGCCGAGCGCTCCGGGTCCCCGTTCCTCCCCGGAGCGCTCGCCTCATCCTCGTTGCTGCAGCGCCCCGGTCAGATCCACTGACCGGGTGCGCTGCGGTCCCGCCTCCAGCCGGGATGCGATTCGCGATGCGGGTGGCGCCCGCTCGCGATGCGCACCCCGGTCCCCGTACCTGACTCGCTCTCCGTCGGTCCTGTCCCGGCGCGCGCGGCCCCGCTCCCTAGGGCGCGCGCGCGCCGGGTCTCTGCGATTTAAAGGGCCAGTGCACCTATGATGGTGCCTGGCCCAATCTTCCAATTAGCTTAATTAGTTTCCACCTGTGCACTTCCCTATATCACCTCACTTCCCCTGCACTCCCTTGCCGGATCTTGTTGCACTTGTGCCTAGTGAAAGCGTTCCCTTGTTTGTTCCTAGCCCGTGTTCCTGACCTCCTGCCGTTGCCCCTGACTACGATCCTTGCCGCCTGCCCCCGACCTTCTGCTACGTCCGACCTTGCTTCTGTCTACTCCCTTGTACCGCGCCTATCTTCAGCAGCCAGAGAGGTTGAGCCGTTTTTAAAATACCATAGAGGTATTCTCCAGAGTATGTGTTTTTAAAATACCATAGAGGTATATTACATTATGCTGGTCCTAATACAAAAAGGTGATGAATTTGTTACAATGGGCACATCTTTTTATTATATCAAAAGATCTTTAACGTGTACCTGTCTTTTCCAAAAATGTTTTTTGTTTTTATAACCTGTATGATTAACTACATTAACCCTTTAGACAAAAAATTCCAATGGCGCAGCACTCCAATAAAAAACATGTGTATGGAGACATGTGTGAATAAATGCACCTTTTTTTTTGGGTGCTGCGCCATTGGAATTTCTTGTGTATATATATATATATATATATATATATATATGAAACATGTTAATAAATGTGAAGAAGCCCCTCCCCTAATAAAAGTTACATTTCCCATTTTTCAAAGAAAATGATGTAAACAAAAATAAACATACGGTATACAATATTTGGTATTATCACCACGTGCATAGATGTCTTAAATATTAAAATATTTAAAAAAAGGTTACGAATTTAGAAAAATCCCCTCTCCCAATAAAAATGTGAACTGTCCCTGTTCCCCATTTTACCCCCAAAAAGTGTAAGAAAAAAATATTAATAAACATATTTGGTATCGCCGCATGTGTAAATGTCCAAGCTATCAAAATATAATTCTGTACGGTGAATGTAAGGTCTAAAATTGCTGATTATATTTTTAAAAGAAATAAAAAAAGTATTCCTTTTTTATATGCAAATTTGGTATCAATAAAAGGCACAAATCACAGAGCAAAGAATAAGCCCTCATACCACCCCATATACGGAAAAATTTAAAAGTTATAGTTCGTCAAAATAGGGGGATTTTTAACGTACTAATTAGGTTAAAATGTTTGAGATTTTTTTAAAGCGGTACAAAAATAGAAAAGAATGTACCGTATATACTCGAGTATAAGCCGACCCGAGTATAAGCCGAGACCCCTAATTTCAACCCAAAATCCCAGGAAAAGTTATTGACTCGAGTATAAGCCTAGGGTGGGAAATACCTCATCCCCCCCTGTCATCATCCAGACCCGTCATTAACATCCTCATCATCCCCTTGTCATCATCCCACACATCCCCCCTTCATCATCCCCTTGTCATCATCCCACACATCCCCTTATCATCCCACACATCCCCCCTTCATCATCCCCTTGTCATCATCCCACACATCCCCTTGTCATCATCCCACACATCCCCCCTTCATCATCCCCTTGTCATCATCCCACACATCCCCTTATCCCACACATCCCCCCTTCATCATCCCCTTGTCATCATCCCACACATCCCACACATCCCCCCTTCATCATCCCCTTGTAATCATCCCACACATCCCACACATCCCCCTTCATCATCCCCTTGTCATCATCCCACACCCCCCCCCCCCTTCATCATCCCCACCCCCCTTCATCATCCCCACACCCCCCCCCTTCATCATCCTCTTCTCATCATTCGCCCTCAGTGGTCTTCAACCTGCGGACCTCCAGAGGTTTCAAAACTACAACTCCCAGCAAGCCCGGGCAGCCATCGGCTGTCCGGGCTTGCTGGGAGTTGTAGTTTTGAAACCTCCGGAGGTCCGCAGGTTGAAGACCACTGCGGCCTTCAACATGCGGACCTCCAGAGGTTTCAAAACTACAACTCCCAGCAAGCCCGGGCAGCCATCGGCTGTCCGGGCTTGCTGGGAGTTGTAGTTTTGAAACCTCCGGAGGTCCGCAGGTTGAAGACCACTGCGGCCTTCAACATGCGGACCTCCAGAGGTTTCAAAACTACAACTCCCAGCAAGCCCGGGCAGCCATCGGCTGTCCGGGCTTGCTGGGAGTTGTAGTTTTGAAACCTCCGGAGGTCCGCAGGTTGAAGACCACTGCGGCCTTCAACATCATCCAGCCCCCTCTCACCCCCTTTAGTTCTGAGTACTCACCTCCGCTCGGCGCTGGTCCGGTCCTGCAGGGCTGTCCGGTAAGGAGGTGGTCCGGTGAGGAGGTGGTCCGGGCTGCTATCTTCACCGGGGGCGCCTCTTCTCCGCGCTTCCGGCCCGGAATAGAGCCGTTGCCTTAACAACGACGCATCTGCGTCGTTGTCAAGGCAACGTGACTATTCTGAGGCCGGGCCCGAAGCGCTTAGAAGAGGCCTCCCCGGTGAAGATAGCAGCCCGGACCACCTCCTCACCGGACCACCTCCTTACCGGACAGCCCTGCAGGACCGGACCAGCGCCGAGCGGAGGTGAGTACTCAGAACTAAAGGGGGTGAGAGGGGGCTGGATGATGTTGAAGGCCGCAGTGGTCTTCAACCTGCGGACCTCCGGAGGTTTCAAAACTACAACTCCCAGCAAGCCCGGACAGCCGATGGCTGCCCTGGCTTGCTGGGAGTTGTAGTTTTGAAACCTCTGGAAGTCCGCAGGTTGAAGACCACTGCGGGTGGGGGAGTTCACTCGAGTATAAGCCGAGGGGGGTGTTTTCAGCACGAAAAATCGTGCTGAAAAACTCGGCTTATACTCGAGTATATACGGTAATCATGGGTATCATTTTAATCGTACTGACCCACAGAATAAAGAAAACATGTAATTTATTTGCGTAAATTGTACTGCGTGAAAACTTAACCTTCCAAAATTTTCTTAATTGTTTTTTATTTTTTATTTTCCCACACAAATAGTATTTTTTTAGTTACGCCATACATTTTATGGTAAAATGAGTGATGGTATTACAAAGGACAACTAGTCGTGCAAAAAACAAGCCCTCGTCTATGGATGAAAATATAAAAGAGTAATGATTTTTAGAAGGCGTGGAGGAAAAAATGAAAATGCAAAAATGGCCAAAATGGGCTGAGTCCTTAAAGGGGTACTCCGCCCCTAGACATCTTATCCCCTATCCAAAGGATAGGGGATAAGATGTCAGATTGCCGGGCCCCCGCTGCTGGGGACCCCGGGGATCGCCGCTGCTGCACCCCGCTATCATTACTGTGCAGAGCAAGATCGCTTTGCACGTAATGACGGGCAATACAGGGGCCGGAGCATCGTTACGTCATGGCGCCGCCCCTCGTGACGTCATGGCCCGCCCCCGTCAATACAAGTCTATGGGAGGGGGCGTGACAACCGCCACGCCCCCTCCCATAGACTTGTATTGACGGGAGCGGGCCGTGACGTCACGAGGGGCGGAGCCGTGACGTAACGATGCTCCGGCCCCTGTATTGCCCATCATTACGTGCAGAGCGATCTCGCTCTGTGCAGTAATGATGGCGGGGTGCCGCAGCGGCGATCCCCGGGGTCCACAGCAGAGGGACTATGGCGATCTAACATCTTATCCCCTAACCTTTGGATAGGGGATAAGATGCCAGGGGCGGAGTACCCCTTTAAGGGGCACAGACAATTTTTTTTTGCAGTTTCATTTTTTACTCCTCGTCTTCTAAAAATCATAACTCTTTCTTATTTCCATCCACAGACAAGTATGAGGGCTTGTTTTTTGTCCTTTCATTACAATTGTCCTTTGTAATGAAATCACTTATTTTATCCTAAAATGTATGGTGCAACCAAAAACCGCTGTACACTTTACGTTAAAAATGAAAAAAAAAATGTTTTTATTATGTGGGTCAATATGATTAAAATGATACCCATGGTTACAGCTTTTCTATGATTATACTGCTTTAAAAAAAAGCATATCATGAACATTATATTTTGATAGTTCGGACATTTACACACGCGGCAATACCAAATATGTTAGTTATTTTTTTTTTATGGGGGAGGTTTTTTTCACATAAAAAAAAAATATATATATTTACTATTTTTTTAGACAGTTTTTTGTCCCCATAGGGGAATACCTATCGCAATCATTAGATTGAAGATACTGAACAGTGCTATGCATAGGATTAGCACCGATCAGTAATATCAGCCATCATCCTCTCTGGTCTGCCGGAAGGCAGAGCGGAAAAGAAGACCCCGGGATGATGGCCGAAGCAGGAACGGGGACCTGGCTGCCATCTTGGATGATCGGGTGATCCGATTATTCATTCAATTCTGTATTGATCACGGCATCTGAGGGGTTAATGGCTACGGTGCTCGCATCATGTACAGGGTGTAAATATATGTCCTATGCCATTAACCCTTTAACGACACCGGACATAAATGTACATCATGGTGCCGTGGTACTAAACAGACCATGAAGTATATTTACGTCATGGACATGACCGCGAGCACCGGATCGATGCTCGCATAATGCGCAGCAGGTCCGGCTGCTATCAGCAGCCGGGGACCCGCCAGTAATGGCAGACATCAGTGATCGTGCCGATGTCCACCATTAACCCCTCAGATGCCGTGATCAATACAGATCACAGCATCTGCGGCAGTGCGGTCAGAAAAATTAATGATCGGATCGCCCACTGCGCTTCCGCGGGGATCCGATCATCTGTAATGGCAGACGGAGGTCCCCTCACCTGCCTCCGGCCGTCTCCAGGGGTCTTCTGCTCTGGTCTGAGATCGAGCAGACCAGAGCAGAAGATCACCGATAACACTGATCAGTGCTATGCCCTATGCATAACACTGAACAGTATTAGCAATCAAATGATTGCAATAAATAGTCCCCTATGGGGACATAAAAAGTGTGAAAAAAATGTAAAAAAATTGAGTAAAAAAATTTGAAAAATCCCCTCCCCAATAAGTTTTTCCCATTTTACCCCCAAAAAGTGTTAAAAAAAAAAACTAAATTTAAAAACAATAAATAGTTCCCAAAAAATGAGCCCCAATACCGCCGCTTATTCGAAAAAATTAAAAAGTTATAGGTCTTCAAATTAGAGGGATTTTAAACGTACAAATTTGGCTAAAAAGTTGAAGATTTTTTTAAAGCGGTACAATAATAGAAATGTATGTAATCATGGGTATAATTTTATTCATATTGACCCACCTAATTAAAAAAACATGTAATTTTTTATGTAAATTGTACAGCGTGAAAACCTTCCAAAATTAGCAAAATTTAATTTTGCCACACAAATAGTATTTTTTTGGTTGCGCAATACATTTTAGGGTAAAATGAGTGATGTTATTACAAAGGACAACTGGTCGTGCAAAAGACAAGCCCTCATACTCGTCTGTGGATGAAATTTTAAAAGGGTTATGATTTTTAGAAGGCGAGGAGGAAAAAACAAAAATGCAAAAATAAAATTGGCTGCATCCTTAAAGGGCTATTCCAGGCAAAAACTTTTTTTATATATTAACTGGCTCCAGAAAGTTAAACAGATTTGTAAATTACTTCTATTAAAAAAATCTTAATCCTTTCAGTACTTATGAGCTTCTGAAGTTAAGGTTGTTCTTTTCTGTCTAAATCCTCTCTGATGACACGGGTCTCGGCAAACGCCCAGTTTAGAAGCAAATCCCCATAGCAAACCTCTTCTAAACTGGGCGTTTCCCGAGACAGGTGTCATCAGAGAGGATTTATACAGAAAAGAACAACCTTAACTTCAGAAGCTCATAAGTACTGAAAGGATTAAGATTTTTTAATAGAAGTAATTTACAAATCTGTTTAACTTTCTGGAGCCAGTTGATATATATATAAAAAAGTTTTTCCTGGAATACCCCTTTAAGGCCAAAAATTGTCTTGATCCTTAAAGGTGTCAAAATTTCACTTCATATTTTATTTTTTTTTGTGTGTAAAATTTGTGATGTTATTACAAAGTACGATTGTTCCAACATAAAACAAGCCCTCATATTGATCTATAATTGGAAAATTGAAAGCATCATGGCAATTTAAAGATGAGGAGGAAAAAATAAGAATGCAAAAAAGAAAAATGATTGCATCCTTAAAGGGTTAAATTCAATATTTTCCATTCAGTAACTTTATTAGGTCACTCATATTATATTTACAAAATATTTAAAGCCTTTCATTTTTTTTTGCAAGGGATTTGTTTTGGAGAATGAAAAGTATTTGAAGCCTTAAAGAAGGACGTCTGAATCCCATGAATGCACAGATGTTCTGGGACAAGGCTTCACCTCTCAATATACTCCTGGCGCTCGGCAGCGACATTGTCTGATATGACTCAGAAGGTTCATTCTGGATTACTATTTGGATTATTGGTGATGATCATTATCCAAGAGATGCTTTAAATCAAACACACATTTATTAAGACAAATGTGAAGCATTTGGGATACATAATGCTTTTTTTTTTTCACTGTGTGACATGTATCTATTATGGTTTATAGGGGTTCTGCACACTAATAAAATAGAGCTGGATGAGCTTTTCTATAGTGCATGCCTGTAAATCACTGTAAATGTATGTTGTGGCGCTCTGATACCTAAAGCGTACCTGTCATTTAACAAAAGAAAATAACGCTTCTATATGTTACTCACTAGATCATACAGATGATTTACATGCATTTTTTATGTGTCTAGCTTCTATACTTGGCTCACAAATCCATTGATTCTGCTGCTTGCTCATCCTGACCTCCACTGCTCTGGACAGGGCGTGTCCATGGCAAGCACTGAACCGGCTCTCACTCACCATGCATTCACTGCTTTCCTGAGTCTGCTGTGCTGTGTTGGGTCTCTTCATACAATCACTGCAGGCTGCTTTGAACCCCCCCCCCTCTGTGTTTTCATGCTTTAGTCTGATAGGACAAGAGTGAGCACACCTACTGGACTTTGGGCTTCAAAGATGATGCTGCAGCCGAGCAACACCATGTTCTGAGTGGTATGGAGACCTATAGTGGTCTTTTTTATGAGCCTTGATTTCTAGTAAAAATAGATTACATTTTTTTATTAAGTATATAAGAAAGTTTAATGTTTTGCCAAGATGTACAACATATAAAATGTTTTTGATTCTGACAGTGCCCATTTAACTAGGCTGTACATTTACATCCATAAGGGGCATTCTGGCTGCTGTCTGTCGCCGCTACAGACAGACATCAGTGATAATGCCTTCAACCCTTCAGATGCTCACCGTCAACTCTTTAGATGATGATCATGGCTTTAGAAGTTGTTGTGGTGCTTGTATTCACATATTGGACCACCTGTAGTACAATTATGGGGGTCACCTGCCTCCTGCCGCTTCAGGGATCTTCTTGTATAGTCTGCCCGCAGTCTATTTGTGAGGTAGAATCAAATCAGACCACATGTTATTAGTAATTAGTAGTGATGTCGCGAACATAAAAATTTTGGTTCGCGGACCGCAAACACGAACTTCTGCAAAAGTTCGCGAACCGGCGAACCGGGCGAACCGCCATTGACTTCAATGGGCAGGTGAATTTTAAAACCCACAGGGACTCTTTCTGACCACAATAGTGATTTAAAAGTTGTTTCAAGGGGACTGTGGCGTGCCGGAGTGGGATCCATGGCAAAACTCCCATGGAAAATTACATAGTTGATACAGAGTCTGGTTTTATCCCATAAAGGGCATAAATCACCTATTATTCCTAAATGGTTTGGAATAATGTGCTTTAGCCCCCTTTAGGCATCACATAGTTAGAGCTTCCCTTTAGGCAGCACATAGTTAGAGCTCCCCTTCAGGCAGCACATAAGATTCCCCCATATTAGGCAGCACATAGAGGGGTTTGAACCCAAGGCCCCAGCGCTGCAAGGCAGCAGTGCTAACCTCTGAGTCACCATGCTACCCTTAGCATACATCTAATATCCACGGTTGCTAAAATGGACAGAGATGTCAGCAGAGAGTACCAGAAAAATTAGGAATGTACACATGCCTGAAAAATTTGGTATTGTTGCAGCCGCTTCTGTAGCAGCGGCCAGAAAAATTGCTGAACCATAACAAGTGCAGCAGCAGAGGCCAGAAAAATTAGGCATGTACACATGGATGAAAAATTTGATATTGTCGCAGCCGCATCTGTAGCAGCAGCGAGAAAAATTGCAGCACCAGAAAAAGTGCAGCAGCAGAGGCCAGAAAAATTAGGCATGTACACCTGGCTGGAAAATTTGGTATTGTCGCAGCCGCAGCCGATCCTCCTCGTAGGAGGAGGATTATTTTCACCTCTTCCCCTGTTAGATCCCTGTTGTGCTGTGACATGACCCTTATACGCTGTGTACAGCATACTTCTTAATTTCTTTTGGACCTGCTGAATCCTTTCCGCCTTGCTGTAATGCGGTAACATGTCAGGCACTTTATGTTTATACCGGGGGTCTAGTAGTGTGGACACCCAGTACAGGTCGTTCTCCTTCATCCTTTTTATACGAGGGTCCCTCAACAGGCACGACAGCATGAAAGACCCCATTTGCACAAGGACGGATGCCGAGCTACTCATGTCCCGTTCCTCGTCCTCAGTGATGTCAGGGAAGGTATAATCTTCTTCCCACGTACATCACCACGGGAACCAGATAGGTGACAAGGAGCACCCTGGGATGCCTGCTGTGGTTGGTCTTCCTCCTCCTCTTCAAAGCCACATTCCTCCTCTGACTCCTCTTCCTCACAATCCTCTACCAGCGTTGCCGCAGGTCCAGGAAGCGATGCTGATAAGGCTGTTTCTGGTGGTGATGGTGTCCACAACTCTTCCTCTTCACGTTCATCTACTGCCTGATCCAGCACTCTTCGCAGGGCATGCTCCAGGAAGAAAACAAACGGTATGATGTCGCTGATGGTGCATTCGGTGCGACTGACCAGGTTTCTCACCTCCTCAAGGACGCATGAGCCTACAGGCATTGCGCATGAGCATCCAGTAATGTGGCAAAAAAATTCCCAGCTCCGCAGATGATGTCCTAGCACCCCGGTCATACAAATATTCGTTGACGGCTTTTTCTTGTTGGAGCAGGCGGTTGAACATTAGGAGTGTTGAATTCTAACGCGTCGGGCTGCCGCAAATGAAGCGCCTCACTGGCATGTTGTTTCTCCGCTGGATATCTGACAAGTGCGCCATGGCCGTGTAGGAATGCCTGAAATGGCCACACACCTTCCTGGACTGCTTCAGGACATCCTGTAAGCCTGGGTACGTGAGCACAAAGCGTTGTACAATCAGATTACACACATGTGCCATGCACGGCACATGTGTCAACTTGCCCAACCTCAATGCCGCCAACAAATTTGTTCCGTTGTCACAAACCACCTTGCCGATCTCCAGTTGGTGCGGAGTCAGCCACTGGTCCACCTGTGCGTTCAGGGCCGACAGGAGCGCTGGTGCGGTGTGACTCTCCGCTTTTAGGCAAGTCAACCCCAAGATGGCTTGACACTGCCGTATCCGGGATGTAGAATAGCACCTGGGGAGCTGAGGGGGGGGGGGGGGTGCCGGTGATGTGGAGCAAGACGCAGCAGTGGAAGAGGACTCGGCCGAGGATGTTATGGAAGAGGATGGAGTAGGAGGAGTAGAGGAGGTGGCAGCAGGCCTGCCTGCAAGTCGTGGCAGTGTCACCAACTCCTCTGCAGAGCCACGCATTTCATGCTTGGCAGCCGTCACCAGGTTTACCCAATGCGCAGTGTAGGTGATATACCTGCCCTGACCATGCTTTGCAGACCAGGTATCAGTGGTCAGATGGACCCTTGCCCCTACACTGTGTGCCAGACATGCCATAATTTCTTTTTGCACAATGGAGTAAAGGTTGGGGATTGCCTTTTGTGCAAAAAAATTTTGTCCGGGTACCTTCCACTGCGGTGTCCCAATGGCTACAAATTTTTTAAAGGCCTCAGACTCCACCAGCTTGTATGGTAAAAGCTGGCGGGCTAGCAGTTCCGACAAGCCAGCTGTCAGACGCCGGGCTAGGGGGTGACTTTGAGACATTGTCTTCTTGCGCTCAAACATCTCCTTGACAGACACCTGACTGTGGGCAGATGAGCAGGAACTGCTCAAGGCAAGAGACGGAGAGGTGGATGGTTGAGAGGGGGCAGGGAGAGCAGCAGTGGTTGACCTGGCTGAAGATGCTGGACCAGGAGGAGGATGGCGGCTTTGACTTTGTGTGCTGCTTGTACTCATGTGTTGATCCCATAGGCGTTTGTGATGTGACATCATGAGCCTTCGCAAAGCAGTTGTGCCTAGGTGGGTGTTGGACTTCCCACGACTCAGTTTCTTCTGGCACAGGTTGCAAATGGCCTCGCTGTTGTCAGAGGCAGACACACAAAAAAACATGCCACACTGCTGAGCTCTGCGATGATGGCATTCTGGTGGGGGCAACAGCATGCGTTGAGTGGCGTCCCGTCTGGCTGACCCCGGGTGCCGATGCATGCTGTCTGACTGTGCCACTAGCTCCTTGCGACGACATCCCCCTGCTTCCAAATCGTCTCCTCCTCCTCTCTGTCTCCCCATCTGAACTTTCCCCCTCTTCTTCTCTTCTAGCGAGCACCCACGGGGCATCCACGGACACATCGTCATCATCAACACCTTCACCGCTAAGTGACACCTCAAGAAAGGAAGCAGCAGCGGGTACAACATCATCATCACACCGTACGTCCATGTGTGTAATGCTGCCTGACTGAGACATATCCCTTTTAACTACATCCTCTGGCAATAATGGTTGCGCATCATTCATGTCTTCAAACTGATGTGTAAATAACTCCTCTGACGGATCAAGTAAAGCTGCTGTGGTGCTAGTGTTGGTGGTGGCAGCAGGCGGGCAAGTGGTAGCATGAGAGGTGCCCGAAGCTAAGCTAGAGGAGGAAAAGGACGGTGCATCAAGGTTCCGAGCGGAAGCTTTAGTAGTAGATTGGGTGTCTTGTGATAGCCAGTCATCTAAGTCCTCAGAACTTTCGTGGCCTCTGAACACTGGCCATTCTAGGGCCAAAGGGAATCCCAGCACCATGACGGCCCTTGCGGGGGGGGGGGGGGGGGGGGGGGGCCTTCCTCTGCCTGTCATTTTTTTGGTTAAATTTGCACAAGTGTCACACCTTATGTGATTTGCACTAGGGTGACACAATTTGCCCTGCAGGCAAAAAAAATGGCAACTGTGACATAAACTGACAGTGACGACTGGTTTTATTTAACAGCCAAAAAAGGCTTTTTTTTTATTTTTTATTTGCACAACTATCACACCTAATGTGATTTGCACTAGGGTGACACAATTTGCCCTGCAGGCAAAAAAACTGGCAACTGTGACGTGAACTGACAGTGACGACTGGAAAGGAAGGACTGCTGCTGATTGGCTGTAACGTGTCTGCTGACTCTGACTCACAGGGTCAAAGTGTACTGCAATGTTAAAGTATAGGGGGCGGATCGAACTTCACATATGTTCGCTCGGCGATGCGAACGCAAACAAGCGAAATTTGCCGGGAACTGTTCGCCGGTGAACAATTTGCGACATCTCTAGTAATTAGAGATGAGCGAGCCGTATCAGGCAAACCCGGATTCAACCCGAACTCTTGGATTTTTACGGCTTGCCGAACACTTGAGCTTTTACCAGTTCAGCTCCAGTGAGCCAGTAAATAGTGTGAAAAAAATTGAAAGCATGTTTTTTTGGCGGGCGGAACAAGCAGGGCAGGCAGGAGGCGGTGAGATGACGTAGGGAAAGCAGCAGATGACATGATAACCCAGGTCTATCATGTGATTTGCTGCTAACTGTGTCAATCAAGCACAAAGGCCAATAGGACACAGCAAGGGACACAGATAAAAGGGCACTGACATCACCCACAGTATTCAGAGCACTCTGAACTTCTGCAGAGTGGAGACAGAGAGAGAGAGACAGACATAGGGACAGTTAGTGATTAGAAAGATATAGATACAGATTAGAAAGAGAAAGATAGATAGATACAGATTAGAAAGAGAGAGAAAGATAGATAGATACAGATTAGAAAGAGAGACATTGTGATTGTGTGTGTGTGTGTGTGTGTGTGTGTGAACAGGAGTCAATCCCCATACAAGAAACTTAAAGGGGCTCCTATACAGCAGATAAGGGGACATCCTTCTGAAAGCCTCTGAAGGACTCATCTTTTGCTACCACAAATCCAAAGCCTTTTGGAGCCAGTGCAGTGATCGGTATCTGGCCTGTAGTTCTGGTGCATTTTATATAGTTCCGCAAACACCATGAGTAAGCATTGTGCAATAATCTTTGCCAGTCAAAAAGTGTGTTGATGAGTAGTACGTATGTAGCCTGTAGTGTTAATACAGGTAAGTTTAACTTCATATACACTGCTAAAAAAAACAATTATAAATAAAGGGAACACTTAAACAACACAATGTACCTCCAAGTCAATGACACTTCTGTGAAATCACACTGTCCACTCAGGAAGCAACACTGATTGACAATCAATTTTGCATGCTGTTGTGCAAATGGAACAGACAACAGGTGGAAATTATAGGCAATTAGCAAGACACCCCCCAATAAAGGAGTGGTTCTGCAGGTGGTGACCACAGACCACTTCTCAGTTCCTATGCTTCCTGGCTGATGTTTTTGTCACTTTTGAATGCTGGTGGTGCTTTCGCTTTAGTGGTAGCATGAGACGGAGTCTACAACCCACACAAGTGGCTCAGGTAGTGCAGCTCATCCAGGATGGCACATCAATACAAGCTGTGGCAAGAAGGTTTGCTGTGCCTGTCAGCGTAGTGTCCAGAGCATGGAGGCGCAACCAGGAGACAGACCAGTACATCAGAAGACGTGGAGGAGGCCTTGAAGGACAACAACCGAGCAGCAGGACCACTACAACCGCCTTTGTGCAAGGAGGAGCACTGCCAGAGCCCTGCAAAATGACCTCCAGCAGGCCACAAATGTGCATGTGTCCACATTGATTTTGAGTGTGACTCCATATCCAGACATTCATGGGTTGATAAATTTGATTTCCATTGATAATTTTTGTGTGATTTTGTTGTCAGCACATGCAACTATGTAAAGACAAAAGTATTTCATACGATTAGTTCATTCATTCAGATCTAGGATGTGTTATCTTAGTGTTCCCTTTATTTTTTTGAGCAGTGTAGTCCCACAAACACAGTCAGTACTCATTATGTAGTCATCTCTGGCACGCAAAGCGTATTCCTTTGACACGTATCTGGCCTGTTAACACAATTTTGTTGTTGTTAATTGTGTACACTCAAACACCAATTATAATAAAAAGCCTGTGCTTTCCAAACACATTAGGCTTCTAAAGCGACTGTATTTTTTAAATTTTGGATTTATTAAACTTGCCTTATATGTACCTTGGTGTAAGATACATACAGTTCAAAACCTTGAAACTTAAAGTTGACAAGTAGGTTGGTGAAAAAAATCACAAAAAAGATAAAATGATCCTTTAAAAATATGTCTTGTAAAGGAATTGTCCATCCTAGAGGGTCTGTTTCCTCATCTCTGTCTTTGCTTCCCCCCTACTGCTACGCGGAAGAATAGCACTAGCCTTAAGGAGTGTAACAGTCGCTGAGGTGGGGGAAGGAGCTTCAATGGCTGAGCATAGCACTAGTGGGACTGGTGGTAGGCGTGGTGAGGATTCTTGAAAGCATCATGGTGGATGTGGTGCCGGGAAACAAGGAGGCTAAGATGACACATCAGAAGTGCTAACTGAGAGGAATGATGAAGAGGAGTTTAATGAGGAGGACGTCAGCAGGCCTTCAGGTCCGAGCAGTTCAGAAGCAAGTGACGATGACACTGGTGCTGGATCTGAAGGCTTGAGAAAAAAAAAATTCTAAAACGGTATCCTGCCATGTGTAAATTATTTACTATATTACCAGATGCATGAAAGCAGGCACAGTGTCGTATCTATATATGTCTATATATATATATGTATATATATATAAGGAGCAAAGGGGTGAGATGACAGCACCTCCTGACGAAGTGGGGAGACCCACGAAACGACGTCCGTTGAGGGTGCACGGTGTCCCCGGATGGCCTGTGGGAACATGCCTGCTACAGGTAATGAATGAGGGTTTATTTTATACATGATTTTGTTACTGATGTAATCATTGCCGTACTGATGTAAAGGGGGATATATCTTTATTGTGCAGTGTTCCTGTTATATACCATCTGATTATATTCAGGACCAGGGAACCGGTGCCATTTCCGGGGTATGTTTTTTAGGGGTGGGGTTGTCTTTCTCTTTTTTGTATTGTGGTGAGATTATTAATAAAATTTATACATTTTTGCATTAAATTGTGCATTATTGGTGGTTACTTTTGTGGTGACATTTGTAAGAGCATTATTATAGGAGTTTTAGTTGCCATTTCTATTGGTGTTATAATTCAGAGGAATAGTGTAGGTTTATACAGTGTCGTATCTGCGGAGAGAAAGTGAGGCACAGGCAGGGTCCAAATTTAGGAATTAGGACTTTATGTCAGCACCTCATGTATCACAAAGCCTGGGTAGAAGTAAACCTAGTCCACCAATGCCTGCTTTCTGCTGGCTATAGATAACTCTACCACCATCTGCTGTACGCGGGCTACTACTAGGCATACTGATCCACCATCACCCTACTTCCAGCCAGGCCTACATGAACATATCCCATCATTCCCAGAAAAGTGATAATTTTTGGGGGGCTTTTTTTCTTCAAGCTTCACTATTTTAGAATGCCAATTCTGTTTCTACTCCATGAAAAAAACATACTTTTTGGCACACTGGGATAAAGCCACAGCATTTTCCCATGCCTACATGTGCATATTAACACTAGTATGGATGAGCGAATCGAATGTGACGAATCCAAATTCGTTATGAATTTCAGGAAAGATTTGATTTGCAATGAATGCGAATATCGGCGCAATTCGATAGCGCAAATCGCTTCATTAAACTCCATTTAGTGCAGACCAGGCTAAAGGGCATCTAAAATGGCGGATCCACATGTGATGACCTGGGACAAGGAATCCTGGGAAGGCGGGAATAAGTGTAGGCTGGATGACCCTAAATCACACACAGCCTGCAGTTTGTCAGCAGCCAGTCATCCCTGTTATGTCACTGCCTTATATAGAGATAGACAGCGCTGTGTGTTGGCCAGGAAAGCTTTTTTTCCAGCAGCGATTCACCTCCTAGTCACATCAGCATTCTGTTGCACAGAGGGACAGAGAGCAGTGTGTGTTGCACAGAAAAGCATTCTTACTGCAGCGATTCACCTCCCAGTCACTACGGTGACAGCAGTGATTCAGCTCAAGCACAAATCCTGCCTAGAAGCATTGATAGGGGAGGGAGTGAGATTGAGAGAGAAAGTGCAATTTTTGGTGTAGTACACAGTGACTGTGTGCTGCATCACTGGTGTGTACTGCTGGTGTTGTACACAAATACTTTTTTAAGCATACTGGAGCGCATTGTCCTCCCCTCATCAGTGCATACCACATACGTACATCTAAGTGGTGTACAATTTTGTTCCTGTTAAAGTCTCAAGGGCCTAGATACTGTGAAAGGCCAGGCAAAAGTACTCACCGGCTGGTGTTGTACACAAATACTTTTTAAGCATACTGTAGCTCATTGTTATCCCCTCATAAGTGCATACCACATATGTACATTTAAGTGGTGTACTATTTTGTTCCTGTTAAAGTCTCAAGGGCCTATATGCTATGAAAGGCCAGGCAAAAGTACACACCTGCTGATGTTGTAGACAAATACTGTTTTAAGCGTTGTGGAGCGTATTGTACTCCCCTCATATATGCCCTAAGTATGTCAGACAGAGAAGTGCCAGGATGTGCACAGAGGAGTGAAAGAAACCTAAATTCATCAGGCAGAGGTCGCAGCAGACTAGTGGCAAGTGGCAGCAGGAGTCACAGCAAAAAGACTGAGCTCCCGGTATCAGCTAGCGGTCGTGTCTTGACAAGCAACCCATCTGCCGTCATTGATTGGTTAACACGGTCATCCACTTCATCACAAGTGACATCTGACACCAACCAGTCAACAGCCGGTGGGTTCCTCAGACACAAACCTCAGTTGGCATGGCCCGGGAGCAGTCCCTGTCCTCCCATTGCCTCTGTCCTATGCTGTTCCCTCCACCACAGAAGTATCTTATGCTGTGGGTTCAGCTCAACTATTTAGTGAGGACGATCTAGAGGACAGTCAGCAGCTACTGCCCAGCCAAGAAGTAGAGGAGACATCCGCAGCTTCCTCTGCTAGGCGGGCAAGTAGTGATGAGGAGAGTGGTGTCGGTGGTATTGGAGGTATTGCAAGCGTTTAGACTCCCGAGGAACCTTAGGAGGACATCAGTGACGTGCAGACACAACTCGATGATGATGAAGCCAATCGCATTTGGGAGCCGGGTGCAGAAGGGGTTTCATCATCATCAGGAGAAGAGGGTTGCAGGTTGCCCATGAGGCAGCAGCTGAGCCAGCAAGGTGGTAGAATGGTTGGCAGTCAGCATGGTGGCAAAAGTGGAAAGTCTGGAGCGCGGCAGCCTACCTTCCCGGAAGGTAGTGGAACAGGGGTTCCTGGAGTTGGCAGCAGTAGCAGTCATTCAGTGTGGACTCTTGGTGGGAAAATCAGCTACTCGGCGGTGTGGCATTTTTTCATCAAGCATCCGGAGGAGGTTAACATGGCCACATGCAAGATGTGTCGGCAGAAGGTGAAGCGACGCCAGGGTCCCAATGTTGGCACCACTGCCCTGTGTCAACATATGCAGCGTAACCATAAAGCATCCTGGGAGAACCATGGCTCCGATGTGGTGGTCCAGCCTACTGAATCACACAGTGGTGCGCCGCTCCATGTTTCAGCCAGCCAAGGCTCCACCACCTCAGTCGAAGGGAGCTGTGTGTCATATCCATCTTCTGTCGCTCCAGATGCTCCTGCTCCTCCTACTTCGAGTCAGTCATTCCAGCAGCAATCCATCAGCATAGCGATGTCCAAGAGACAGCAATATGCGCCCACTCATCCAACGGCGCAGAAGCTGAATGTGCTCCTGTCCAAGTTGCTGGTGCTGCAGTCCCTCCCTTTTCAAGTGGTGGATTCTGCACCTTTCAGAGAACTGATGGCTTGTGCCGAGCCAAGGTGGAAAGTCCAAAGCCGTCATTTCTTTTCTAAAAAGGCAGTACCAGCCCTGCACAAATATGTGGAACAGAAAGTCCTTGAGCCTGTTGGTGTGTACCATAGCCACAACAGCAACTACGACAGGTAACGCCGCTTCCGCCTCCACGCTTTCAGGCCATTGGTCCTGTGTGTGTGTGCGACTCCGCCCCCTCATCCTCCACCGTCTCCTCAGCGTCCACTGCACAGACAAGTCTCAGTGCCCTTCCAGCATACCATGTGTGCAAGGTACGGTGGTGTCACACTGTTCTTCACATGGTTTGCCTTGGCAAACGGAGTCACACAGGGGAGGAACTGCTAAAAGTAATTAATAAAGAAATAGAATCATGGCTTACTCCACGAAAACTGGAAATGGGAACTATTGTGACCGAAAACGGAAAGAACATCTTGTCTGCTCTGTGACAAGGAAGGCTGAGCCATGCGCCCTGCATGGCACATGTGTTCAATCTGGTTGTCAAGCGGTCCCTGAAGTGTTTCCCCCATCTGCAAGACATCCTAACAATGGGAAGGAAACTTTGCATGAACTTCAGCAACTCGTACACTGCAAAGCACACCCTCCTTGAGCTGCAGCGTCAGAATGGCATCCCCAAACATAGTCTGAGTTGCGACATTTCCACACGTTGGAATTCCACCCTCCATATGTTTAATCGACTATATGAACAGTGAAAAGCCATGGGCGGTTTTCCTAGTCATCTGACAGGAGAGGAGGTGCAGGAGCAGCTAGAGGAGCTAGAGGGTTATGAGGAAGGCGAGACAGAGGACCCAGACACACCGTGGCAGTATGCAGTGGGAGTCCCTCAGAGTCACTTGCACAAATGGCACGATGCATGCTCACTTGCTTGTGTATTGACCGCCGAATTGTCACCATTCGGCAGCGGGATGACGACTTCTGGCTCTCCACCTTATTGGACCCTCGCTACCGGCACAAAATGGGGACCTTTTTCACACCCACTGAGAGGGAGGACAAACTGACCTACTACAGAGACATCCTACGTAATCAGTTGGCCGATGCCTATCTGCGCCATCATCCATCCTCTCGCAGGTCTGACTCAGGGGGCCCTCTCCACTCACCTTCCATGGCTGCTGGGGAGGGGTGGGGTGGCAGGAGCAGTACCAGCTCCATCAGCAGCAGCCTGAGTATACAGTCGCTGATGAGTAGCTTTTTACACATGCATAACGAAGCAACTCATCAGCAGCAGGTAGACCTGGAGCAGGACCTGAACCAGCAGGTGATAGCATACCATGACATGACCATGCCAACACACCTTGAAGATCCGCTGGACTTCTAGGCAGCCAAACTTGATTTGTGGCCGCAACTAGCAGAGTTTGACCTGGAGAAGCTGTCCTGCCCGGCCGGTAGTGTGCCATAAGAGCGGGTGTTTAGTGCGGTGGGGGCCATAGTAACCCCAAGGAGAACTAGCCTGTCCACAAAAAATGTGGAGAGACTGACCTTTGTGAAGATGAATCAGGCATGGATCTGCCAGGATTTCCACCCACCAATGCCTGATGCATCAGAGTAGATTGACCATGGTGCCACACCAACACTTCACAAATATGGCTAGAGCAAAACATGTTTAAGGTGCTGCTCCCCAGTTACAGATATTTCTCGCCATCAGACCACAAGTAAGTATTGAGGATATGCATTAGCTAAAACTTAACTTTTCTTAGGATAAAATATATGTTCTTAAAATGTTTTTGAAATCAAACAAAAGGAAAGGTGTGCAAAAAACACCATGTGCCACCTATACCACTAAGTATTGATGTGATGCAAAGAACTCTAAAAGGTGGAAGGGAACAACGTATGGTTCATTGTAACCGGTGGGGATAAAAACTTCCCCTGTAAGGCCATACTCTCAGATTATTAATTCCCTTCTTGGCAAGTGTTACTCGCACTAAAAAGGGCAGCCACACACAGGAACCTCTCCCTATTTCTACACTGCCATTTCCCAGGGTTTTTAGGTGGAAATAGTTTTGCCATGAATAAATGTGGACCAAATTATTTCGGAAAATTCGGCGAATCAGCCGAATTGAATTTTAAAAAAATGTGCTCATGTCTAAACACTAGCAGGCATCTACTGACAACCAGGGATAATTTAGTCTGTTTTATTTTGGCGTAAATAAGCCTAAAAATGGACGAGCTGGAATAGTTACCATGGGTTACTGCATGTTGCCATAACTGTTCCTTAAAGACACTTTAAAACTACTTGAATACACTCTTAACAGTGTTAGACAGGGGTTTAGAGCTATTAGGCAGTGTTATAAACCTCTTTAAGGGCTTATTTTATTTTCGGTTTGAGTCAAACAGGGCAGAACAAAACTAAGGTCTTCGAGTCTAGAGAACCAAACTTTTCAAAAGTTCCTTCAACTCAAATAGTAGTCGATGAGAAATCCCAGTATTTTAAAGGGTTAACTTTTTCTTACAATAGAAATAATAATACTGTCTAGTGATAAAACTGACAAATCTGCTCACATATTGTCACGATGCCGGCTGGCAGGTAGTGGATCCTCTGTGCCAGAGAGGGATTGGCGTGGACCGTGCTAGTGGACCGGTTCTAAGCCACTACTGGTTTTCACCAGAGCCCGCCGCAAAGCGGGATGGTCTTGCTGCGGCGGTAGTGACCAGGTCGTATCCACTAGCAACGGCTCACCTCTCTGGCTGCTGAAGATAGGCGCGGTACAAGGGAGTAGGCAGAAGCAAGGTCGGACGTAGCAGAAGGTCGGGGCAGGCAGCAAGGATCGTAGTCAGGGGCAACGGCAGAAGGTCTGGAAACACAGGCAAGGAACACACAAGGAACGCTTTCACTGGCACAATGGCAACAAGATCCGGCAAGGGAGTGCAGGGGAAGTGAGGTGATATAGGGAAGTGCACAGGTGAACACACTAATTGGAACCACTGCGCCAATCAGCGGCGCAGTGGCCCTTTAAATCGCAGAGACCCGGCGCGCGCGCGCCCTAGGGAGCGGGGCCGCGCGCGCCGGGACAGAACAGACGGAGAGCGAGTCAGGTAGGGGAGCCGGGGTGCGCATCGCGAGCGGGCGCTACCCGCATCGCGAATCGCATCCCGGCTGGCAGCGGAGTCGCAGCGCCCCGGGTCAGAGGACGTGACCGGAGCGCTGCAGCGGGGAGAGTGAAGCGAGCGCTCCGGGGAGGAGCGGGGACCCGGAGCGCTCGGCGTAACAGTACCCCCCCCCTTGGGTCTCCCCCTCTTCTTAGAGCCTGAGAACCTGAGGAGCAGACTTTTGTCTAGGATGTTGTCCTCAGGTTCCCAGGATCTCTCTTCAGGACCACAACCCTCCCAGTCCACTAAAAAAAAATTTTTTCCTCTGACCTTTTTGGCAGCTAAAATTTCTTTGACCGAGAAGATGTCCGAGGAGCCGGAAACAGGAGTGGGAGGAACAGATTTGGGAGAAAAACGGTTGAGGATGAGTGGTTTGAGAAGAGAGACGTGAAAGGCATTAGGGATACGAAGAGAAGGAGGAAGAAGAAGTTTATAAGAGACAGGATTAATTTGACACAAAATTTTGAAAGGACCAAGATAGCGTGGTCCCAACTTGTAGCTAGGGACACGGAAGCGGACATATTTAGCGGAGAGCCATACCTTGTCTCCAGGGGAAAAAACGGGAGGAGCTCTTCTTTTCTTATCCGCGAACTTCTTCATGCGTGATGAAGCCTGTAAGAGAGAATTTTGGGTCTCTCTCCATATGATGGAAAGGTCACGAGAAATTTCATCCACAGCGGGCAGACCAGAGGGCAAGGGAGTAGGGAGGGGGGGAAGAGGGTGACGGCCGTACACCACGAAAAATGGGGATTTGGAGGAAGACTCAGAGACCCTGAAGTTATACGAGAATTCGGCCCATGGGAGGAGATCTGCCCAGTCATCCTGGCGGGAGGAAACAAAATGTCGCAAATAATCACCCAAGATCTGGTTAATTCTTTCTACTTGTCCATTGGACTGGGGATGATATGCAGAAGAAAAATTTAATTTAATCTTGAGTTGTTTACAGAGAGCCCTCCAGAATTTAGACACGAATTGGACGCCTCTATCCGAGACAATCTGCGTAGGCAACCCGTGAAGACGAAAAATGTGTACAAAAAATTGTTTAGCCAACTGAGGCGCAGAAGGAAGACCAGGAAGAGGGATAAAATGTGCCATTTTGGAGAATCGATCAACGACCACCCAAATAACAGTGTTGCCACGGGAAGGGGGTAAATCAGTAATAAAATCCATACCAATCAGAGACCAAGGCTGTTCGGGGACAGGCAGAGGATGAAGAAAACCAGCGGGCTTCTGGCGAGGAGTCTTATCCCGGGCACAGATAGTGCAGGCTCGCACAAAGTCCCCAACATCCGTCTCCAGAGTCGGCCACCAATAGAAGCGGGAGATGAGTTGCACAGATTTCTTGATACCCGCATGACCTGCGAGATGGGAGGAGTGACCCCATTTGAGGATTCCGAGGCGTTGGCGAGGAGAAACAAAGGTCTTTCCTGGAGGAGTCTGCCTGATGGAGGCAGGAGAAGTGGAGATCAGGCAGTCAGGTGGAATGATGTGTTGCGGAGAGAGTTCAACTTCTGAGGCATCCGAGGAACGAGAGAGAGCATCGGCCCTAATGTTCTTATCGGCAGGACGAAAGTGAATCTCAAAATTGAATCGGGCAAAGAACAGAGACCACCGGGCCTGGCGAGGATTCAGCCGTTGGGCAGACTGGAGGTAGGAGAGGTTCTTGTGGTCGGTGTAGATAATAACAGGAGAACTTGATCCCTCCAGCAGATGCCTCCATTCCTCAAGTGCTAATTTAATGGCTAGAAGCTCTCGATCCCCGATGGAGTAGTTCCTCTCCGCTGGAGAGAAGGTCCTAGAGAAAAAACCACAAGTGACAGCATGCCCGGAAGAATTTTTTTGTAGAAGAACAGCTCCAGCTCCCACTGAGGAGGCATCAACCTCCAATAGGAAGGGTTTGGAAGGGTCAGGTCTGGAGAGGACGGGAGCCGAAGAAAAGGCAGACTTGAGTCGTTTAAAGGCGTCTTCTGCTTGAGGAGGCCAGGACTTGGGATCAGCATTTTTTTTGGTTAAAGCCACGATAGGAGCCACAATGGTAGAAAAATGTGGAATAAATTGCCTGTAATAATTGGCGAACCCCAAAAAGCGTTGGATAGCACGGAGTCCGGAGGGGCGTGGCCAATCTAAGACGGCAGAGAGTTTGTCTGGATCCATCTGTAGTCCCTGGCCAGAGACCAAATATCCTAGAAAAGGAAGAGATTGGCATTCAAACAGACATTTCTCAATTTTGGCATAGAGTTGGTTGTCACGAAGTCTCTGAAGAACCATACGGACATGCTGGCGGTGTTCTTCTAGATTGGCAGAAAAAATTAGGATATCGTCCAGATATACAACAACACAGGAGTATAACAGATCACGAAAAATTTCATTGACAAAGTCTTGGAAGACGGCAGGGGCGTTGCACAGTCCAAAGGGCATGACCAGATACTCAAAGTGTCCATCTCTGGTGTTAAATGCCGTTTTCCACTCGTCCCCCTCTCTGATGCGGATGAGGTTATAGGCGCCTCTTAAGTCCAATTTAGTGAAGATGTGGGCACCTTGGAGGCGATCAAAGAGTTCAGAGATGAGGGGTAAGGGGTAGCGGTTCTTAACCGTGATTTTATTAAGACCGCGGTAGTCAATGCAAGGACGTAGGGAGCCATCTTTTTTGGACACAAAGAAAAATCCGGCTCCGGCAGCAGAGGAGGATTTACGGATAAAGCCCTTTTTTAGATTCTCCTGGACGTATTCGGACATGGCAAGAGTCTCTGGGGCAGAGAGAGGATAAATTCTGCCCCGGGGTGGAGTAGTGCCCGGGAGGAGGTCGATAGGGCAATCATAAGGCCTGTGAGGAGGTAGAGTCTCAGCTTGTTTTTTGCAGAAAACATCCGCGAAGTCCATATAGGCCTTAGGGAGACCGGTTACTGGAGGAACCACAGAGTTACGGCAAG